>NW_027185850.1:4659582-4730933 GCF_028583685.1 Petaurus breviceps papuanus | reverse complement strand
AGAAGAAGAAGAAGAAGAAGAAGAAGAAGAAGAAGAAGAAGAAGAAGAAGAAGAAGAAGAAGAAGAAGAAGGAGACAGCCCCAGTGATAGACATAAAAACACTTATGCAAGAAGAAATATCCATATTGATGAGATCTCAGATTGGTGAAAAAGTATTGAGAAAAATTATTTATTTTTGGTCAAAGAAATAGCCTAAGACTTCCTTGGAGTATTGGCCTGAAAGAACCCAGTCTTCCTCTTTAGGTACTGAAGGACTCCAGTCATGGTCACCTCAAGAAATGCCAAATATGCCCACTGTATATGTATGAATGTAAGTCTATATGTATAGGTATGCATAGGGACAGTGTGGCATAATGGACAGAAGGTGGGTATCAAAACCTGGAAAACCTGGGTTTAAGTCCCATCTTAGACAGGTTCTGGCTGCCTGACCCTGGGCAAGTCCCTTAAACTTCTGAGTGCCCCCAAGCAATTCTCTAAGAATGTATAAGTTATAGAGAAGGCGCCAGTGTCCGTTGATAGGAGTTCCCCATATCAATGAAATTATAGGTCCTGTCCTTTTCCATAGAACCACTATGTGCATTATGTGTATTGTGTGTGTAAGTACGTGCATATTATACACAGGCACGCAAATAAGTGAGGAACAGAGATGAGATTCTTCGAATTAATGAAGCCAGACAACTTGAAGAGAAGACCAAAAAAGCAGCTTCTCTCTCTCTCTCTCTCTCTGTCTCTCTCTCTCTGTCTCTCTGCGTCTCTCTGTCTCTGTCTGTCTCTCTTTGTCTCTCTGTCTCTCTCTGTCTCTCTCTCTCTGTCTCTCTATCTCTCTGTGTCTCTCTGTCTCTGTCTCTCTCTGTCTCTCTCTCTCTCTGTCTGAATCTCTTTGTTTCTTTCTCTGTCTCTCCATTTCTTTCTGTCTCTACCTCTCTAATTTTCTTTCTCTCATTCTTTGGTGTCTCTCACATTTTCAGCATCAGGAAAGGAAGTTTACCTGTTCTCTTGTTATTTTTCTACCAAACCAGTGGTTTCAATACATTCCAGAAAATAAAATTTAAAAATCAACATGTGAGTCTTGGAAAGGTATTTTTACTACCCTGACCTATCTTCCCACAGAAAGCAGCCAATCCATGTGTGCCTGTGTTCGTTTGTGTGTGTGTGTGTGTGTGTGTGTGTGTGTGTGTGTGTGTGTGTGTATCTTCACCTTCTTTTGAACCTTAGGTCACTTCACCTCCCTGCCATGTCTGTGTCACCTCTGTCTGAGTGTGGAGTGTATGTTATTATCAGATATTTTCTTAGCTAAAAACAAAAATCTAAACATCAATAAGAGAAAACCCATTCCAAATATTAAACAAACTGTGGCACCTGAATGTAATGGAATACTCCTGTGCTGTAAGAAAAGATGGATGTACTGAATAAAGAGAAGCCTGCAAAGTTCTCCATGAACTGATGCAGAACCACGAAAGCAATATAATGACTCTAACCTTGTAAATGGGAAGAAGGACCGCACACCAAAAAAATCAAAAGTAAATGTTGCAAAAATTGTGAAGAACAAACAGGACTCGAAAGAAGAGATAAGACAGGACATCCCTTCGAGGAGGGGGGAGGTCCACAGGTCAGTGCATATGCTTTGGGACTTTCGATATGTGTTCATTAATTGGCCAAATTATTTTCCTCTTTTTTTTTCTTTAAAAATACTATTTATTTTATGAGCTGACTCTGGGAGGGAGAAGGGAGAGATAGTAAGGGAAACCACAATGATGTAAAAAACAAAGCCATCAATAAAAACTTATTTTTAAAAAGAAAAAAGTTTTCTAAGCCAAATTGCTCATACAAAGCAGCCTGCTAATGAGAAGCAAATGTCCAATTTATGAGCTATAGTTAGCATTGTCTTTGAACTACAATTTACACAGAGTGACTGGTGGAGAGAGTATCTCAGACACTTAATAAATTTACAGTTTTCAAAGGTCTTGGATAAATATAAGATGTCAGATACAGCGTGTCAAGAGATACTCTTGTCAAAGTCAAAGCACTCTACATACAGAAGGTTCTTGGCATGTGTTTTTGAAGGGTGCTAGTCCATGGAAGAAGGCATGATAAGTGAGGCACCACTCAAATGAAATGTTTCTTGCAAAAAGGATGTATTTGGGGATCAGTGGGAGAAGGGTATAAACAAAACACACTGTCTCTCCTGGCATGGTGAAAGGTCTGAAGTCAGAGGACCTGGGTATGAATCCCAGACGAGCTCTTCTAGGCCTCAATTTTCCTATCTATAAAGTGGGGTGTGCGGAATTGATGTCTCAAGTCCATTTGTGCACCCATTCTATGATCCCAACAATGTGAGAGTTTGTAATTTTTTGTGTGTGTCATGGATGCTTTTGTCAATCTGGTGAAGTCTCTGGACCTCTTCCCAGAATTTTTTTTTGCTTTTTTTTTGGGGAGGGCAATTGGGGTTAAGTGACTTGCCCAAGGTCACATGGCTAGTTTTGTGTTAAGTGTCTGAGGCCATATTTCAACTCAGGTCCTCCTGACTCCAGGGCTGGTGCTCTATTCACTGCACCACCTAGCCACCCCTCAGAATATTTTCTAGTGAATAAAAGAAAATATATAGTATTACAAAGGAAACCAATTATGTTGAAACAGTTATCAAAATATATTAACAGATAAGTCCCACAAATTTTGGGATATGAGGTTAAACAGCCCTGTGGTAAAGGTTGATAGAATAAAGACCAGGTTGTGGAAGCAGCCCTGACTGAGCAGGGAAAGGACCTAGGTTCAAGTTTTGCCTTTGCTACTTACTGCCTGACTGCCCTTGGGCAAAGCAAAGCACTTTGCTTCTGGACCTCAGTTTCCTTCTCTGTAAAATGAGGACTTTGGACCAAATGATTCCCAAGGTCATTTATCTCTAGGTCCAAGGGCTGCCCTGTAAAGCTTGCATGCAGACTCATCCTTCAGACAAATTCAATGTGAATCTCTGGGCTTGATATCCTATGTTTCATCAGATAACACTGATTTGCTGACTCACAGACCCCCCCCCTTTTATTTTAGAGGAAGTGGAATGGCAGCCTTCCCATAGGAAGTGGCAATTCAGGTGGCCAACACCACCCAAGGAAGGGCCATTCCGTGTCATGGAGTGTTCCCTATGCCTCCCATTCCCATACTGAGTAATCTGTTTCAGCTAAGTGGACCATGTGTGAGTGCAGAGAGAAGATATCGCAGAATCTGATCTGAATTGTGAAATAGAGCTCTGTGACTAACTTGAACAAGATGGTGAAAAGAGAGCTCCTCCTCATGCCTAAACTCAAGAGGATAACCCACTAGAGGGCAAATAGCCCTCCTGCCTGCAAACCTGTCCCCTTCGCTCCAGCTCATGCCCAAACTCAAGAGGACCACCCCCTTGAGGACCCTTCCTGGCTCCCTTCCAGGCTCAGTGACAGTCCTGCTTCTACTCCAAGCCTGGCCAGTTCCCCCTCCCTGTGGTGCCTTCCCTTGAGAGCACCCCCAATTCCACCATAGTTGTTTTGTGGCAGCCCCCCCATTAGGACGGCAGCTCCTTGTGCCTTTGTATCTCTGGTTCTCATCAGTGCCCGGCACACAGCAGCTGCTTAATAAATGCATGTTGCATAAATACCTGACTTCAGGCCAGTTCCTGTCTTATCGCCTTCCCAGGTTTTATCTCAGAAAGGGAGCACATTTAAAGCACTGATTGCCACTAATCTCCACCACCATCAGGTAAGTCAACACATGCAACATATTGAAGATAAGCAGGCCTTGTTCACCCTTAACATGGAGCTCTTATGGCTCTTTCTCATTTCCATTCAAGTTGCAGAACAGAGAATAGCAGGCAGAGAGAAACCTTTCCCCTATTTGGGCTCAGAAGCTACATCAGCCTAGGCTTAAGCATCACTCCTATATTAGGCAAGATGGAATCACAGTCCTTCAAGGCATAAAATAATACACATGGCTTATGAGATCACATGATCAGAAAGCTAGTGCTGGGAGACATCCGGTTGTTGTTCAGTCACCAACCCCATTGGGGTTTTCTTGGCAGAAATACTGGAGGGGTTTGCCATTCCCTTCTTCAGTTCATTTTACAGATGAGGAAACTGAGGCAGAGTGAAGTGACTTGCCCAGGGTCCTACAGCTTGTATCTGAAACCAGAGGTTGCTTCTCCCAAACAAAATGTCTAAATGGGCAAAAATTGTCTAAAATATCCCTATTTTTCTCCTCCTGGAACATAAGCACTTCTTCTTCCCCCAAAAGACTATTCAGCCAGATGTGAGTTGAATGTGTTCTCCAATATCAAGCCAATATGAGCTTAAAGCATAACATTTAATAGCCAAGATAAGTGAGATAGGAGAGCAGCTGGCGGCCCTGCTGAATTCAAGTCACCTGGCTGAGGTAATGGGAGGCTTATCCCGGCGGATGTGAATGCTGAGCCATGACCAGTGATATCTGGGCTGTATAGACGGGGGGAGCAGCACACTGGAGACTGGGGCAGAGCAAATACTGCCCTGATGTTCAATAAACAGAAGAGAAGAGAATCTACAAATGATAGGTCTGATATATAGACAGATACAGATATAAATGATAGAGCTGCAGTTGAATCACAGGAAAACTGAATGAGTAAATGGACTTATTATGCATTCATTAAGTAAGGGGGTGAGGATATTTTTTTAAAGCCTGCGCTCTCAAGATGCTCAAATCAAACGGAGAAAAAAGCGTTTAAGAAAATGGCGCCCAGGAAGAGGGTTCTGGTTTGTTAAGTCACAAGGATGGTGACTGGGACCTGGGGGAGAAAGCTGCCACACCCTCCCCAGGATTGGGGGCGAGGGGGGGAAAGGGAGCATAAATGACAGCAAAGTGTCTGCTGGGAAGACTGCTAGGAAGCAAAGTGAAACATAGCTGGGGTTGGCTGGATATGATGGTGCTGGAGAAGGAAATGGCAACCCATTCCAGTATCTTTGCAACAAATCCCAAACAGGGTCAGGTGGAGTCAGACACACGTGATTGAAATGACTCAACAACAACAAACAAATGTGATGGGCCACTTTAGCTCTTCTTCAATGGGGGCTGGGGCCAAGGCAAGAGTTCCACATATGAACGGGTTAAATTCTCCAGGACTTAACGGGATCATTAAAGAGATGGGAACCTATTAGGAAGTTGGAGGTACTTCCCCAGCCAAGAATCCTAAGTGTTCTTTGCAATTGCCGAACTTTGTCCCTGCTTCTTCCCTCTAGGGACAAACAAAACATCGACTCTCTCACATCTGAACCCTTAACGTACTAAGGTAAACCCAGCTGTTCGGCCTGGGATAATAATAAAATGCAGCTATCGTATCCATGGTCTGCTCTTCTCCAAAGTAAATATTCCCTCTTCCTTCAAACATGCCTCATATAGCATATGAAATGGAAACCCCCGTCTCGGTGGCCCTCTCCAAGCCACTCACCAGTCTCTCTGTATCGTCCTTGAACTGTGGCATCCCAAGAAGAATGCAAGAATCCAGAGAGATCAGAACGCAGAGGGGCCATCACCTCTCTTTTCTACTCTCTGGCTCTCTTCATGGTCGTGGATCACAACAGCTTTTTTGGCCAGAACATCATATCGCTGTCTCAATTGAGCTTGTGGCTTCACTGAAACCTCCAGGCATAGCTCATTTCTACCTCCAAGAAACAAACTCAACATCTCATTTTCAAAGCTCACTTACTTGTCAGTGAAGAATACACTTTCTAATGATTAGGGATATTCTAGAGCACCATAGGTGTTATTAGGAGGATGAGAGTTGGTTCTTTATCTGGCTGGATAGAACTCTGGACCTGGACTCAGGAAGTCAGCAAGACTTGAGTTCAAATCTAAGTATTTCCTACCAAACTACTTCCTGGCTGTGCAACCCTGGGCAAGTCATATAATCACTATTTGACTCAGTTTCCTCATATGTAAAACAAGGCTAATAATAGCCCCTACCTCACAGAGTTGTTGTGTGAGGATCAAATAAGATATGTGTAAATCATCTTACAAAATTGAAATCATTATATAAATGCTAGCTATTAAATGTTAGGCATTTTTATTGTTTACATCTGTTCAAGACATGGCTCCTTTAACATTATCCCTGAACTATGGCAACCCAGGATGAATGTAATCATTAAGATTTAGCAGAATGCAGAGGAGCTTTCACCTCCTTCTTCCTCTACCCACTACCCCTCTTCATTTCACCAAAATCATCATATCACTTGAACTTTTTTTTTAATTGGGAGCTACTGTTGACAAACTCCCTCTTCCGAAGTAGTATGGCATCTGGCACCTTTAGAGAACTGTCTAGCGCAATGAGATGTAAAATGACACACCCAGGCTTGCACATCCAGTATGTGTGAATAGTCAGAAGCAGCAGTTGAACCCTAGTCCTTCTTGACTCGGAGAACAGCTCATTCACTGTTCATTACCCCATACTGACTTTCATGTGCCTTGCCTAACTACAGGCACTTAGTGAATATTTGCTGAATGAAATAGGATTGAACTCTCTTCTTCCTCTGTCCATTGCTGGACAGCTTTCATCCATGGATACCCCTTAGCTTATTCATTCATCTTAGAGAACCATTGACACCATGGATAGCTCTACATCCTGCTTCCAGGCAGAAGAAACTGCTTCCTTCTTATTGGTCCAGGTCCTCTATGGCAGAAGTTCTTGACCTTGGGTCCACAGACCTCTGTGGACAGATTTCAGAGGGTTCATAACCTTGGATGGGAGAAAAAAATATATTTTTATTTCGACATAATTTATTCCATTTTTAACCCTATTTTATACATTTAAAAAATTATTCTGAGAAGAGGTTCATAGGTTTTAAAAGCCTGCCAAAGACCCAGGAAAGCAGAGGGAGCTTTGCTCCATAGGAAGATTTTTTTTTAATATCATGCCTCATTCTTGCTATTGCCCTTTAAAATTTTTATTTTTCTTCAAAACTCAAATCAAGCATGACTTTCAAGAAGAAAGCTTTCCTGCTCTGCTCAGTAACTAGTATTCCCGTTGTCAAATAATTCTCTATCTAGTTTGTATGTTTTAAAATACATTTACATTGTCTCTCTGGAGACAACAAAAGTTCCTTAAGAATAGGAGCTCCTGGAATCCTTATCATGTAACATGGTACCTGGTGCGTATTACATCCGTGATATATACTAGTTGAGTGATTGTAATTGAGGGGAATGGGAATACTATCAACCCCACGTCCAACAAACAGTATTTTGAGAAAGGTTCCCCAGTGGTCTGAATACTCCTCTAAAGAAATGACTGCTTAGCTCGGGACACAACTTGCTGACAGCTTTTTATGACATCATTTCATGCCCAACTCGTCTAGAAGGCAGAGGAGTGGCAAGCTGAACACAGGGTTGGTTGGGCACAGGAAGACCATTTGAAATATGCTTAACATTTGATTTATTTTTCTGCTAACTATTGCACAAGTTCTGAGAAAAAAAAGTACATGCTTATGCATTGTTGATTGCATTTTTCAACCCAAAAAAAGGAGGTTATAAGTAGAATGAGAAAATGAAAAGCCGAATTTGGGGAAAGAACTGGCAGAAACGTAGGGTAACGGGAGCAGAGACAGGAGTGAAAAAGAAAACTGAGTGTTGTTCTTGAGTGTTTGACAACCTTTAGATAAAGGAGACAGACACAAGCCCTGATCCTGGGCCACTGTGAACAACTGGGGGGTCTGATGTGGCGGGAAAATTCACGAGTGGCGTTTTGTTTGAGGCTGAACTAATGCTGTGATGAAAGCAAGCCACTGGGGTGCTCATCTTGTTTCCCTAGGTCTCAAGGGTCCATGTGCGCAGTCACTGAACTGCGAATGTCAGTCAGGCTGCTTCAGGCTTTATCTTTGTTGTTCATTTGTTTCAGTCATGTCCGACTCTTCATGACTTCATTTGGGCTTTTCTTGGCAAAGTTACTAGAGAATTTTGCTATTCCCCTCTCCAGCTCATCTTACAGATGAGGAAATGGAGATAAACAGGGTTAAGTGAATTGCCCAGGGTCGCACAGCTGTAAGGGTCTGAAGTCATATTTGAACTCATGTCTTTTTGACTCCAGACCTAGCACGCTGTCTACTATGCCACCATCTACCACCAAGAAAACAGAAATTTGTATTTTGTCATGCTATCAAGACAATTACCTGCCTGTATCCGTTTGGGGTCACCCTTGTTCAAAGAATTTTGTAAATATTTAATTCTTCTCTGTCTCTGCCTCTCTGTCTTTTTGTCTCGCTGTCTGTCTGTCTCTCTGCCACTTTCTCTCTGTCTCTCTCTGCGCCTCTCTGTCTCTCTCTGTGTACCCCCCCTCTCTCTGTGTGTGCCTCTCTCTCTCTCTCTCTCTCTCTCTCTCTCTCTCTCTCTCTCTCTCTCTCTCAGTGCGTGTCTCTCTCTCTGTGCATCTCTCTCTCTCTCTGTACATGTCTCTCTCTCTCTGTGCATCTCTCTGTGTCTCTCTGTCTCTCTGTCTCTTTCTGTCCCTCTGTCTCTCTCTCTCTGTCTCTGTCTGTCTGTCTGTCTGTCTCTCTGTCTCTCTGTCTGTCTCTCTCTCTCTCTCATTGTTGTAAAAACCAAGTGAGTCAATATACAGGGAAACTCTTGGAAAAGTAGAAAACGCCAAACAAGTCTGATGTCTGGTTCCTCTTAATTTGGACATTGGTTTCCACCTTCTCTCTGACCAATCCCATCCCATGAAGTTTCGTGGACATGTATCACTAAACCACAGTGCTACTTATCTGGGTAGAGGAACAGACACTTCAGGGAAGCAGACTGAAGCAAATGTGGGCTTCTGGAAGATGGACTGGAGATGGTCCCAGAGATGCAGCTCTGTGGGGCAAGCTGCATCCACCATGTTTCATGATTCCCAGTGCCTGAAACCCCAGAGACTGCTAAAAGTGGGCTGCTGCCCAGTTAGGTCATTCTATCTCTCCTTGCTGGAGCTGAGATTTAGCTTCCTCTCCTCAATGAGCTCATCTGCTCCTGTGTAGCCCTGGGTTGGTATTAATATGTATAACTTTCCTGATTTCTGTTTGCTGTTTACTATGATTAAGAGGCTTACTAGCTATCTGTAACTGATGTTTGCATAATAAATGTTTAGTGGGAAAGAGCCAGGCTGGCTAGAGTGGAAGAAAAGAGTTATCCTCCCCTTGAGAGTCATTAGGTGAAGTGCCCTTTATTTTAAACCCCTCAGAATCATACCCCTAGACTACTAAGATTTAAAATGTGGCAGGTAGATGCGGAGAGTTAAGAAGATATGGACAACCGTGGCAGTCTTGGGTCCTGCCTTCCTCATGCTGGTCTGCTGGCAGCACCTGTACATCCTTCTCCTCCCCACAAGGATGGAAATCGTGATCTAGCCTAGACATCTGTGCCCACATGGGCCAGTCACAGCTTAGTAGATGGCCACCCACACCCATGCTCTACAGGGCCCTATCTTCTATTCAATTGCATCATCACTAATTTCACATGAACCTTCCACTGCATACTGGAAGAAAGAATCTCTTGCTCACTGTCTCTGTGTCCCAAACGGCGGGTGTAGGGAGAGGTTTGGCGGCCACTCCTTTGCATCTTGCCAGAAGAGACCACGTGAATAGTGTTAGAAGTTTTCTAGCCACTTTCCCTCCTAACTCATATTAAAGGGCATCCAGTGTTGTGCAGAGAAATTAGCAAGGCGAGACCCAGTCATGATTTAATGTGGATTTTAACTGAGCTCGTGACTGTCTGGAGTGTAGACTCAAATCAGACAGCCCCAAGCAGGGGCAGAGCCAGACTATTTAAAGACAAAAACCGCAAAGTAATGGTCAGATCTGTATAAACCAGGAAGTTACAGAAGCAGAGGAATGCAATTGGTTAACACTCAGCTTAAGACCTTATATGGAATATGGTTAGGTTTCAATGTCCCAGAACAGGGCCAATGACAATGCCTTGGGTGGTGGGGACTGAGACAAGATGCATAGGGAATAACACCAGCAGCCTGGCCTTGAATAGAATGCAAATGGAAGAGATGACTTCAAGCTGTCCTCACTTGGGCCATCGGTCTGGAAGTGGGAGTTAAGTGGGAGGAGTTCCAATTGCCTCGTGGCCTTTCCCCCTTGGCTGGCAGGACATGGCAGTGGCTTTATTAAAGAGGGACAGTGCTCCTGGAAATGTGAGAGGGTGAGGCTTGCCCAGGGATGGGATGGTCTTGCCCCCTGGGCACACTGAGCACTCCCCGTGGGACTCGTGCTGTGTTGCTCATTCATTGTTGGGAGGGCAGAGCAGGTGGACAAAGAGCTGAGATGGAGTCCAGAAGGCCTCAGATACTTCCTGGATGGGTGACCCTGGGCAAGTCAATTAACTTCTGTCTCAGTTTCCTCAACTTTAAATGAGGATGATAATAGCACCTTCTTCACAGGATATTTGGGAGAAATCAAATGAAATAATATTTGGAAAAGCACTTGGCAGAGTGTGTGACACACAGTACAAGCTAGTAAAGGCTTGTTCCATTCCCTTCCCCTTCTCCTTCCCCTTTAGAACCATTGGATGAAGCTAAGAAAATGGAATTTAGTAGAGATAAGTGAAAAGTTCTATGCTTGAGCAAAAAAAACAAAAAACAAAAACATCCCATCGATTCCACAGGAACAGAGTAGAGGAAGTTATGTTTAAGTTACTTTCCCTGTTTCCTTCTCTGTAAGATGAGGCCTTGGACTAAAGGACCTCCAAGATCGTTTCCAACTATCCTAATCCCAATGAGCTCCTCTGGTGCTCATTACCCCGTGTGATGTTGGGCAGGTGGCTAAACCTCCCTGGGCCTCAGTTTCCTCATCTGTCAAATGCAGGGCTAGACTAAGTGGTCTCCGAAGACGCTCTAGGATCTATGGTTGTTCACATCCCACCATCCACCTTGGACAGGAAGCCTTTCCAGATCGTTCTTAACGCTAATGCCTTCCCCCAGCTGCTTTTCTCCCGTTATTCCTATGGAGATCTTGTTGGTACGGGGTCATCTGCATGTTTTCCCTGCTCCCCCACTAGACTGCATCCCCTGAGAGCTTTCCCACAGTTAAGATAGTACTGGCCACATAGTAGGAGCTTAACAAATACGTATGGCCTCAGTGATGCCACGAGCACCCCCAGTCTCTCTAGGTGGGCTTGCCCTGGCCTTTCCCCTTAGCGCCTGCTGCTTGACTGCTCCGTCTTTGCTTTTGCTTGGCGGTGTTCCCTCCTTCGTCCCGTTACAGCTCCCACTTCCTGGCCGGTGCCATTTGACTTGAGTGTTTGTCTTAGCTTCCCCGGCCTGGCCGAAGGTCAGTGAGCACTGCGGGCCCCAAGGTGTCAGAGCATTTGGGTTTCCACATTTATTGACTGGAAGCAAGCCTGGGTGATGCGACTCCGTGCTGCCAGGCTGATTGCAGCACTCTCTCATAAATCAGCTTAGCAAACAGCTTGGTTAAAAGCCATAACAAACACATAGCCACTTAGATTGGCAAACCCACCAAGGTGCAGCATCCATTTCCCGAGGTATGCTGTGCACTTAAGTCTGGAAAAGGTAGATTAGCTTTCACTCAAAGCAGCAATAAAACTCAATTATTGTGCCTGCTCTCCCATGCTCTCCCAGCTCCTTCGGGCTATTTTTCTTCCTAGCTGCAGGGGAGAGGCAGGGGGGTGCCGCATGAAGAGAGGCCTCACCAGGGGGGTTTGGTAAAGACTGGATGACCACTCGGTAGGTCTGTAGGCATCCAGGGGTGGCAGGGCATAGAGCAAAGGGCTTGGCAATTGGAGGGACCTGAGTTCAAATCTTGCTTCAGACACTGACTAGCTGGGTGTGTGGCCTGGGCAAGTCTCATTAGCTCTCTCTGCCTCAGTTTCCTCCTCGATAAATGGGAGTGATAACAGCACCTACCTCCAGAGCTGTGCAGATCAAATGCGTCAACAAGTATAATGCCACGTGAACCTGAGGGTGCTACCTGAGTTCTGGTTGCTATTGGCATTAGAGTGCTTTGTGCTTTATGCCAATTATGTAATGACCTACAGCCCTGTGTGTATATACAGACACATGTGTATGTGCACATATCACACACATGTGTAATGTGTGTATATGTAAAGTGGTTAGGTAGTGCAGTGGATAGAGTTCAAGTCCTGGAGTCAGAAGTACCTAAATTCAAATCCAGCCTCAGACTCTTCCTAGTTATATTACCCTGACTTCACTCTGTTTGCCTCAGTTTTCTCACCTGTAAAATGAGCTGGAGAAGCAATGACAAACCAGTCCAGTGTCTTTGCCAAGAAAACGCCCAATGGGGTCACAGGGAGTTGGACAATGAGTGAACAAATATATGTGTGTATGTGTATATCTGAGTGCACATATTTTGAGTATAGGTATGCAAAGATAACCAACCGAAACATGGTGGACAGAGAACCGCCCTCCAAACCAGAAAACCTGGTTCAGATTTTCCTTCTGACACTTGCTGTCTGAGGGATCCAAGCAGGTTACTTCACTTTTCCACAACCCAGGTGAATCCCTAAGATGCCACCAAGAAGGAGCTGGTCTGAATGGGTAAAAGCTGCTCCCTCTTGAGCTTGCATGTCCAGTCCCTGTCCTCAGGTCACACGCTTGTGGAGCACATACTTCTAGATCTATACATATATGTGTGTGTGTATTTGTATCCACATCTCCCCCAGCCTTCAGATAGTGGATATTTAATAACTATGTGTTAACTGAGGCTGTTTTGTCTTTCTCTGCCAAGCCCCAGCCCCACTCCCATATTCATTAGTCAGAGTTATACCTGGGTCAAGAGACAGAAAAGTTACCTGGCTTCTTCTCCTTGAGAGGTGTAAACATTTTCAGCAGCTCTTTAAATTTCTGGTGGCAAATGAGCCGCAGAGGTCTCTTCCAGAGCTGGATCTCTGAACTTCTGATTTCCTTCCCCTTTGAGAGCCTTATCTTTGACTTCTCTTTCCCATTCCAGGGGGTGGAGGACCTCAATCTTTAAACATCTCTACTTGTACTAAGGTGGGTGGCATTTGGAGGGGTATGTGGGTTTGGTCCTTTTGCTAGAAGGGGCTTCCTCTCAGTTCCCCATTCCAGCAGGTACCTCCTATGGGTGAGATGGATGGAGAGTACCTGAGGATTGAAGCCATGCTTTCTTCCTTACAGTGGGGCTTGCCCAAGAGCTGGGTGTTGAGAAAGAAAAGATGAGAACCAGGTTGGTACAGATACTAGGGGACCCCACATGACCTACAACAATATACTCCCCTTTTTGCAAACATTCTGCCCTCCAATTGCATGGTGACATTGAGAAGGTGCATTGGCTTTGAGCAGGGTCAAAGTTGCAGGCTGAGCTCCCATTCTTGCTGTCTACTCTTGGGCCAGGTCTCATGTGCCATTATGTCAAAGGAGTAGAATGGGTAGCCCAGTTTGCATCTACAGGCAGATGGGAATAATACTGGTGGAGAAGAGACAAGCAGACAGAAAAGGAGGTTGGACCTAATTGCCTCCCATACACAAACCTTGGACTTGTCACCTATAGTCTAAGTTGGGCTATGTGACTTTAGATAAGTCCATTGACCTCTCACTGGCCCAGGCAACTGTCCCAGAATGTAAGTGGCAGAACATGAGTCAGTCTGCATTGGCTGAGGGAATTTCTTCGCTGAGTTCCCTATTCTTATGAAATCCTAGCCCTGGAGCTCTCCAGGCTCCTGCAGGTGCTAGATGCTTCCTAGACAGATAAGTGGGAATTGACCTGAATCTGTGCCCAAAAGACAACTGGGATTTGTTTTTGTGCCAGTTCAACTTAATTCAAAATATATTTATTAAGTATCCCTAATGTCCAAAGTAAGGCAGTGGTCACTAGGAATTCTCTCCCAAAAGAAAACAAGCCAGGCCCGGGAAGTTTATGTTCTGGTGGGGGTTGCTGCGTGTAAAGACAAAAACCATAAGACAGGGAGGGTAGGGGAGCAGGTGAAGGCAGAGCTAGCCAGTCTTCTAGGAATACAATGGGAGGCCAAAAGCCCTACCAGCCAGGGAAATCATGGAAGACCTCTCAGAGGAGGCGCTAGAACTGAGCCTTATGGGAAGGCTTCCTCAGAAGGGCAGATGTCTAGGCTTGGAAGTCCTTGGGAAGTATTCCAGTCCCAATCCAGCCCATCATCTTCCCCAACGTTCCTCATGCCGGGCGTGCCTCTCTCAGTCTATGACTTCTCCTAGGCTATCTGCTCTTTCTGGAATGTCCCCCCCGCACCCCCCCCCATCCCAAGGCCTTTTCTTGCAGCCTTTTCTTCCTTTAAGGCTCAGTGCTTCCTTGAAGATGGTTCTTCAACCTGGCCAGTCTTCAGCTGGCAGGAGAGGCAGGAGATCAAAAGAGAAAGGCACATTTCCAGATGTGCCTGCAGTATTTTCTGGTTCCAGCATCGCAAAGGTGAGAGGAAAGGCGTCTGGCCTTAGTGGTGGGGGAACGGTGTGGCTCCATGGAAGGGGCTGCCTGGTTTCAGGGTCCCACATCTGGCCCAGAGTCCTGGCTCTGCCGCCTGCTGTGAGTTTTGGGTCAATCATATCCTATTCTGGACATCAGCTTTCTCTTCTGCACAGGCACTCACTTGTGATGTCAGTCTCACAGAATCACCGCTGGAAAGAGTTCCAGAAATCACTCAATCTCCAAACTTCTCATTTTACAGAGCAAAGCTGAGACCTACGGAGGCAGTGTGGCATAATGGATAGCTAACATTTCCAAAGTGTTTTAATGCTAACCAAGCAATTTACATATGTTTTCTCACAACTCTAGGTGCTAGGTGCTATTATTATGCCCATTTTACAGATAAGGAAAGTGAGGTCGAGGGAAGTTAGGTGTCTTGTGCCAGGATCACAGAACAAATAAATATCTGAGCCAGGATTCAAATTCAGCTCTCCCTGACTCCGAGTCTAGCCCTTTCTCACTGAGCCACCTACAAGCTCCTTAGAATCAGTCAACTAGTATTTGTTTTTTATTTTATTCTGAACTTAAAAAATAAAACAAGTGTGTCCATAACATAGGAGAATTGAAAAAAAGATGACTACACATGAAACTGCAAATCTCTTATGTACAAATTACTATTCCTTTTCAATAGATAATAAAATTATGTACCTTCTTTTCTTTCCCTCTCTTATTAAGCACCATGCTCAGCATAGCTTGGATTTTTACCTTTACTCTAACATTTACCTGTGACCCTGAACAAGTCACTTAATGTCTCTGAGCCTCAACCTTTTCATCTGTAAAATGGGAACAATTACACTTTTCAGAAGGTCACCAGATTGTTGCAAGACTTACATGAAATAATGTACTCACAGTACTTTGGAAAGGGCTTTATAAACATCACCTAACATTGTAGCTGTTGATAGTAGATAGAGCACCAGGCTTGGATACCTGCAGACCTGGGTTCGAATGCTGACTAAGACACTTGCTAGTCTCTATAAAAAGCGGACAGTAACAGCGCCCCCCTTACAGGGTGACCAGGAGGCTCAATGAAATACAATGGAGCCTTATAACTCTGGAAATACGAGCTGCTTTGCTTTTTACTACCTGTATGAGGGCAGGCAAGTCAATGAATTCCTTTGAGCTTCAGCATCTTTCTCTATACAAGCAGGACAATAATACTTGCTCTCCCCCCACCCACCCCCAGGGCTTTTAGGAAAAAAAAAACTCTGTGCATCTTAAAAAGATACACAGATATTAGTGACTATCGTTATTCCTGGCATTTTACACTCTGATGATTGGTTTAACTGGGATTGCTTAGGTCAGTGCTAGAGTAATAATAAATAGCATTGATAATAATTATTGATAGAACTCATTTTAATAATTAATTAATAATCTAGGATGCCTTCCAGTCATGTGATTCTGTGACACACAGGTGTGCGATGCATGTGTGTGTGTGTGTGGGGGGAAGACTCTTTTGCACCCAGAGGCTGCTTTCCCAAGGGCAGAGTGGGTGCGAGGCTGACTGTGGTCAGCTGTTCTGCAGACATAAGCTGACTGTCCTGGGATCCATCAGCCCAATGTTGTGGCCAATGGTGGTACAGTCTGTTTCTGACTCTGCCTGTTGGGCTGTGGATGGACGATGTCTGTGCTCATTCCCCACTCCCCATTCGACACTTTCCCCCTTTGCTGAATCTCTCTCTTTGTCTTTCTATTACTGCTCTTCCAGAACATCTCTGTACTTTTCCAAACCTTCTAGTTTAATAAATAATGGTAATAATAGCAATAGTATTAATTTATCAACACCATGTTATTATTAAAAAGTTAATGATCACAATATTGCACTTAACATTTGTAGAGCATTTAGAATACAGGATTTTATTTGATCTTCATGACCACAACAAGAAACAAATACTTTAGGCATTATTAGTGCCATTTTACAGATGAGAAAACTGAGACTCAGAAAGGTGGTCACTTGTCTGAGGTCATTAAGCTGGTAAGCGGCAATGACAGACTTGTGAAATCAGGTTTCATTGTGTAGGGACCTTTCTTTTAACTCACACTTTCCTCTTAATTCAATGATATCAAAGTACTTGACTTGGGCACATTTGGAGTGAATGCTCTGGGCTCCTGTGCTTAGAAATGGGAGCCACACAGCAGGCAGATTGAACAGAATTAACATTTGAGGGGTTGAGCTTTGAGCTCCTTCTCAACAAGGGGAAATGGCAGTGAAGTGGCACTTAGTGGTAGGAAGGATTGAGGTCATGTATATAAAGGGGGAAAAGGCTCCAAGGAGTTGGGCACTTCCCTTCCTCCACTCCTGAGAGAGAAGCCAATACCAGACATACACGTCTGGGTATTTCCTCTCCAGGGCACAGTGTATTTAACCTCTCCATTCACTTGGGAGAGTATAGTAGAGGCAGCACTAGGAGGTGGCTGGAAAGCCAGCCTCAGAACCAGAAAGAAGTGAGTTCAAGTGCTTGCTCTCACATATACTCATTGTGTGACCCTGGACTAGTCACCATCTTTTCTAGATTTCAGTTTCTTCACCTATAAATGAAAGGGTTAGACTCAATCCTCCCTACAATCTCTTCTGCCTCCAGCTCTGTAGACCCAGATTCCTGCTCTGACACACAAGCTATTAGCCCTGGACAGTCTACTGAACTTTTCAGGGCTCTGGGCAGCTCTCTTGGACTCTGAGTTGAAAGGTGGGCACCAATTTGTATTGGTAGAGGAGGTTTCCTCCCCCAGAAGTTGCCTATTCCAGTGGAGTAACTAATCCCCTCCTAGCCAACCCTAAAGAGGCAGTGTCAGCCAAACCCCAGATGGAGATGGTGGCACTTCTGTTTAGGGGAGTTGCTTAACCTTCAGACTTGCAGGTTTCCTTCCAAAACATGGAAATGTAGGAGAGAATTGTGCGTTTTTCCCTCTAAAGGGAATTTCGGGTATCAGCGAGCAGGTGAGGGAAGCATTTGGGGGTTGAGAATATTCCTAAGGAAGGAAACAAGCATTTACTAAACACCAGCTCTGTGCCAGGTGCTGTGACAAGCACTTTACAAATATCTCATTTGATCCCCACAATAAACCGATGCGGGAGGTGCTATTATGATGCGCATTTTATAATTGAGGAAACTAAGGCAGACAAAATTCAAGTGACTTACCCAGGGTCACATAGTAACTGTTTGAGGTGGTATTGAAACTCAGTTCTTTCTGGCTCCAGACTAAGTGTTCTATCTACTCTGCCAGCCAGTGGCCTCTAGGCAGATAATTTCAACTGCCCCTGAAATGATCCTAGTGGCTATTCATGAATCCCCTCTCTCCCATCCAAGCTTCTCCTGTGACTCATTCCTTCTGCATTTCACCCACTCCTCTGCCACATGACAAGGGGTGCTAATATTGGCTGGTGTTTTAATTAGCTTATATACCCCTTCCAAATAAAACAACCATCAGTCATTAACCCAGGTAAAATATTGGCTTCTAATGAAGGAAAAGTCAAGGTGGAAATTTTTAGGCATGAAGGCAGGCTGATGAGGGACATGCTTTTGGCTTGAGAAACCCTTTGGTACCCACCCCCCTCCTATCACACCATGAAGACACCCCTCCATTCAACCAATCAGGGAGGCCAGGCTGGAAAGGAGACAAGCTCTCTAACATTGGGCAAGGTTAAAATAAGCCTGGGATGGAAATGTGGCCATGCTACCAAAAATGTCAAAGAATGAAAATATGTGCTCAGAGGAGGTTCTTGGGCTGAGCGGGGCTAGGTGCTAGTGTTAACAGAGCTTCTTTTCAAGGTCTGAAAAGTCTTCTCACCCAAAGGCACAAAGGATCCTCTGAAAGGGAGAACCGGGACAAGAGAGGGGTCTGGGAGTATTTCCAGGGTCTTTCTCACTTACTTCTCAAGCCATAATGACCCTATTGAAGGTTCCACTCTCCTACATCTGTTTGCTTGGGAAGAAATATGTTGGCCAAAGTGTGATGGGATCCCCTTCTTGAACAAACTGGGGTGTGGGGCTTCCTAGCTTCCAAATTCTGCCCCAAATTTGTAGAACTAGATGTCTCGGTATCTGTCTGGAGAGGTTAGGCAATATCGTCACTTGGAACAGTTAAGATGTTTGGGACTGATCACGTGAGGAAGACCTCCCTCCTTTCTTGTTAGGGGAAAGTTTATTTTTCTCTTTACTGTCTCTGTGTCTATGAAACTCCCAGCTTTGCTGTTAGGGGGTGTGCATCCCTAGGGCCGATGATTCATCCTTTGGAATCGTAGGAGGTGGGTAGTGCCAGCAGTTGGGACTGGGGCAAGTGTGAGTTATTTAATTGGACCCAGATGGCATCATTATTGCTCAACTTGAAAGATATGGAGGACAGAATGGGACAGTGAGACAAGCCTTGGATCAAGGGAGATGACCCTGGCTCTAGTTCTGTCTCTACACAAACAGAGTTACAAATACTTAATAGCCAGCAATTAGGAAGACGACTTTAAGGTTTAGACACATTACAAAGTTTCTGTGAGGAAAGTGCTATTATGATCCCCATTTTAGAAATCATATTACTGAGGCTGAAATAGGTTAAACAATTTTGCCAAAGGTCACATCATAGAGGTGTGAGGCAAGATTTGACCTCAGGCCTTCTGTTCTCAAAGTTCGTTCTCACTTTCTTACTCTGATGAGTAGCCCAAGGCCAGAAAAGCCCTTGGGGCAAGGCTGCCATGACCCTTTGTTGACTCATTTGTAAAAGTAGAATGATGATCCATGAATAAGAATTTGCTGGGAAGCTATTCAATGGCAGGCATTGGGCTGGGGATATGAAGAAAGATAAAGGACTGTCCCTGCTGCCCAGGAGTGTGCCCAGTCTCATGAGAGGGGAGGGGGCAGTGTAAACAACCATCTACAACTAAGCCACAGAGAGTTTAAATTAGAAGCAGTCTTAGAGGATTAAAGAATACCAGGAAGGCTTCTTGAAGATGGCAGGACATTAACTGAGGCTTGAAGGTAGCCAGGAAAGCCAGGAGGTGAGATCAGGAGAGAGAGAGGGTTCTAGGGATGGAGGACAGCCAGTGAAAACATTCTGAGCCAGTCAGCACTGTCACAGGCAAGGAATTGCATCGTCCAGGGAGGGGAGCAAGGATAAGGGCTGCTCGAAGGCTGGGCGGGGAGGAGGAGCCCAGATTCTAAAGGGTTTTATAAGCTGACCAGAGGAGTTTATATTTGCTCCCACTGAAATTTATTGAATAACGGTTGATATAGTTAGATGTGCACTTTAGGAAGATCGATTTGGCAGCTAAATGGGGAGGTCTTGGAGGGGGAAGAGAGTAGAGGCAGGGAAGTTAGCCGGAAGACTGGGGAAAAACTGGAGGCAGAGAGGCCAGCCGGAGGTCTAGGGAGAGACTGAAGGCAGAGAGGCCAGCCAGAAGACTACTGCAATAGGCTGAGGGGACAGGGGGGGGGGCACTTGATTTCACGTTTGTTGGCTCTTACCTTGGGCAAGTTGCTTTGCTGGACTTCAGTCTCCTTATCTGTAAAATAAGAGTATGGGAACTGCTGACTCTGAGGTCTTTTCTTGCTTTATATATGTGACTAACTCATGGCACCTGGAAGCACACTGACCTTGGGAGTGGGGGGTTAGTCAAGAAGGAGAAGTTTCTTCAGCAGGAGAATATTAAGAGATTCCATTTGCTGAGGCTTTAAGGCTTATAAGATGCCTTCCTCTCACAACCTGGTGAGTTAGGTAGAGAAAGGATTATTCTCATTCCCCGTTTAGAGATGAGCAGCAGTGGCAGATGGCCCAAAAGTACTTGTGAAAGCTTCCAGGTTCAAGGAGCCCAAAGCCCTTCTTTCCTGTGCACTAGTCAGACAGTGCCTGGACTACTGAATTCACTGCCTTTGGAAGGATCATCAATGAGAGACTGAGGACCCAAAGGAAGAACTAAGATGGAGATCAGGCTTGAGTTTATGCCATATGAGGGAGGGTTGAAGGACCTGGGGATGTGCAGTCTGTAGAAAAGCATGTTCTCAAGGACTGTCATGTGGAAAAGGGTCTTGATGTGTTCTGTTTGACCTCCAAGGCTAGACAGAAAGAGAGCACATAGTGTAGGAGCTAGAGTGCTTCATTGAGAGTCAGGGAGATCTGGGTTCAAAACCCACCTCTGACACTTACTGTGAGACCTCAGGGAAATAACTTGATATGAGGAAAAATTCTAGAATGGTATAAATTGAACAGACTGCCTTGGAAAGTAGTAGAAGTCTTCCAGCAAAGGCTGAGGAGCACTTGTCATTGTCAGAGGAAGGCTGGATGAGCTGACTGCTAAGATCCCTTCTAACTCTGAGATACTGTGATCCAGGAGGATGGAGGGACATGGCGGGAGAGAGGTGGGGGTCCTGCAGCTAGACAGAGTTTGAATTCAGATATCCTAAAAACAAATCTACCAGAGTTTTCTCTATCATACCCAACTGCTTCCCAAGGGACTCGGAGCTGGACTTAGAGGTGAGCATGGAGACAGGCAAACACTGGTCCTTCTTCCATGGCTCCCTCTGGGTTGGAGCCAGACCAACAGTTATAGCAGAAATCTCTCAAGTGCCTGCCTTGTTCAGAGCACTGGTCTACGTGCTGGGGGAGACAGAAAGCTTAATTAAAACATGGCCTTTGCCTTCTAGGAGGCAGTGTGCATTCTAGTAGAAGAAGGTGTGCCTCTGTGTGTGTGTGTGTGTGTGTGTGTGTGTGTGTGGTACAGGGCTCGGTATTCTGACATGTAAATTAATTGATGTAGGCAGGGAACTCACACTACCAAAGCTCCCTTTATCAATATAGACTAGCACCTGCTCTTCAACACATTTCCTTTGAGAGCTTTCTAGAGTGTATTGAGGTGGAGAGAGTTTTCCATCCACACAGTCCATGTATCAGAGCCAATTGGCTGCCTTTCAAGACCCACATATAGGTGCAGTTCAAAATAGCATCACAGTTCTCAAAGGAAAATACTAGGTGAACCTAGGACTAGGGCTGTGTGAGCATCATAAAAGCATAGATTTAGAGTTGGAAGGGCCTTTCAAGACCATAGAGTCCACCCCTCCCCCATCTTCCTCCTCATTGTGCAGATGAGGAAACTGAGTCAGAAAGACACTAAATGAATAGGCCAGGGTCACACATCTAATGTGCACATTAAGTTTGAGCTCAGGGACTCCTGGCTCTAAATCTGCAGCCCTTGTCACTACACTATGTTGCCCCTTCCTGCCCAGGCTTGATTCTTTCTATAATCTCTTCAAAATACCCAAACTAGAAGCACAGCCCTGGTACTAGCCAGATCATAGTTAAGGGTCACAAAAAAGGAAACTTTGGAAATCAATGCGAAATCTGCTTTCAAGAACTGACTGAAGACATATGGGGTTCAGTTTCCCTGAGCACTATTGAAATGAGTACAGATTCTTTGTGATTCCACAGAACACACAGGGGAAAGGCAGCAAAAGAAAATGTTCATTCTGCTTAGTGGAGATGAGTGTTTTTCTCCTGTGGGTAGCGAACCTAAAAGAGGTGGTGTGGAGTGGGATGGGCCTCTTTAGTTTTGAGCCCCGAAGGTGGAACTAGTCTCTATGGCTGGAAATTGTAAAAAGGCAGATTTAGGAGTGATACAGGGTAAACTTCCTAACAATTAGAGCTAGCCCCCAAAAGGGAAAAGAAAAGAAGGGGATGCTTTGGGATATAGCGGGCTTCCTATCATGGGTGGTATTTTCTAAAATGAATTTTTCAGTTGTTATTTTGAACTTGAAAAATACCAAGAGACATGAATATTTCCATAAACAAAGATCAGAAAAATACTACATTTGAAAGCATGAATCTCCAGTGTGTATAGCTTGTTTCCTTTTTAAAAATATAATGAATTCAACATATTTTCAAAACTGTCCTGTTTCTCTATGCTTACCTCTGAATCACTTGCTGTTCTGTTCTGAGAATTCTTTTAATATCTCATTGACGCTATTTTATTTTTATTTCTTTTTTTGTAATAATCTCATTAGCCTCCCTCAACACCCTTCAGTTCTACCTCCTTGCCCTTAATAATCTCTTTTCCTTGAAACCAGTAAGTCAAAAAGAAATCAATCCAACACACCAGCATATGTAAAAATTTATGTCTCATTCTGCACCTTTTGTCCATTACTCATGACTTTTCAGAATTAGATAGAATGCTTGGCCCTTAGGAGTTCTGGTTGGTGATAGCATTGATTGGAGATTTCTTGCTTTCAAAGTTGATTTTCCTTGCAATGCTGAAATCATTATAGGCATTGTTCTCCTGGTTCTGCTCCCTTCACTTTGCATCTCTTCATACAAGTTTTCTCAGTTTTCTCTGAATCTCTCTGGTATATTTGCTTACACTAATCCCGATTCTTGGAATAATAATAGCATCATTTATATACTGCTCACTATATTCCAGCTCAGCTCAGCTTAATTCAACTTCCTCCATGAATTCTTTCCTGACTACTCTAGCCCATGTGAACCTTCCCCACTACATTCAAAAATAGCTGTACCAAGTTTGGCAATGAAGTATTCTCTGATGATTTCATGCCTGGTAGTCTCTCTCTCTCTCTCTCTCTCTCTCTCTCTCTCTCTCTCTCTCTCTCTCTCTCTCTCTCTCCCCCCCCTTTTCTCCTTGAGCCTTGAGGAAAGGAGTGGTTATATCTTACAAGTGTTTTGTATTTACCACACATGGTGTGTTGGGTTCCTAGGTGTTCAACCAATTCCACTGAGTGACCCTGTAGAGTAAATGTCATGAGTGGGCAAGAAGGAGAGAGGAAGATGCTAGCAGCATCTCTCCCAAAGCCTTCAGGGAGGAAGTGTGTGAGCTTAAGTAGCTTAAAGCCTGAGCATCTTGGTTTGAATTCCAGTTTGATATTTACTGCCCACATGACCTTACTACTGTCATTTCACCTGTACCTCAGTTTCCTTATCTGTAAAATGAGAGGAAATCAGACTAGACACTTTTAAGGTTCCTCTCAACTCTAAATCCTGTGACTCAAGCTGGAAGGTGAGCAGGAGTTGGAGCTGGGGTTCGTAAAGGACAGTCCAAGGAGGGAGAAAAACACAATTAAATTTCTTATTTCCCTTCACTTGTTTTGGGGTTTTGTTGTTATTGTTGGATTTTTTTGAGACCACATCTCCCTATCTGGCTAGCTTAGGTAGGAATTGCTACGACTATTGCATCTGACCACACATAAGCCATTCTATACATGTCGTTCCCCATCTCTCTAAGGAGCATGAGAATATCTTTCACGGCTGCTTTCTGGGACCAAGATTGAACATGGTGATGAATGTGTGTGGTCTCCTTTTCATGGCATTGTCCTTTAGACTATTATGGTTATTGAATATAATGCTCTCCTGACTTGGCTCACCTAGGGATCCAAGGGACATTCATTTTCTTTGGATTCCCTGGCACTTAATGCAGAACTTGGTCCATAGTCACCATCACTTAACAAATGCTTGTTCAGTTGTCGATCAAAGGCTTTAGTGGTTGAAGAGACTGACTCAGTTCAGACAAGTTTATGGGGAGTCAGATCTCTTCCCCTCTTCCATGTGATTTCACTGGTAGAAGCATCTCCACTCACAACACTGACCAGCACCTTCTCTGCCCCCTCCGACCTTAAGCAAGTTGACTAGAGCTCTTGAGAGGTTGAGGATTTTCTCAGGTCCTGCAGTCAGAGTGAGTCCAAGGTGGGACTTGAACCCTTATCTTCCTGACTCTGCCCATTGTATCACACTCTCTCTTGTCTTTGAGAAGAAGATTGCTGAAAACATTATTCATTCACTTCCTCAAACACCATAGTATCTTGTTGTCTGTCCTTTGCTTTTGTTTGCTTGTTTTACAGTTATTTTAAAAATTCCAGTAAGTGTTCATCGGGTAAATGAGCCAAGACCCCCAGATGTGTAGAATGAAGTCCTCTGTTTATTCACCGATCACGAGTTGTGCAAACATCCCCGGCCCAGCTCCATTTCCTGACCTCCCCTCACTGGTGTACCTCAGCATCGACATGGACTGACCACTCTTAGAGGTGAGATTCTGAAGCTGCCCACTCTCCCTTCTAATTTAGCATATTCCACAAAGGCTGAGTGGAAGCTTCCGACTATGGCACATTCAGCAAATAGTTTATGTTGGTATATTCTCCTGCTGCTTGCAAAGTATTTCCTCACAAGAACCCTGGGAAGTAGAGAGTAGAATGGTATTGGCTCCTTTTTACAGATGAGGAAACTGAGGCTCAGAGAGGTTAAGTGAATTGAGGGAGCTTGAAGACCTCCAGTGAAGAGAGCAGTCCAGTCTGCTTTAAACTGCTCTCCTTGTTAGGAAACTTCCTGTGGTCAAGTTGAGGTCTGAATCTCCGGACCTTTCTGTTCTCTGAGGCCACATAGGAGAAGTCCAATCCTGATTCCATGTGGTAGTCCTTCGAACACTCAAAGACAGCTGTGAGGAACCCCTAAACATTCTCTTCTAGTTACCCCACAGGCCCTTCAAATAATTCTCAAATTGTATACGTTTGATGCCCTTCGTCACCCTGGTTGTCTTCCTTTGGGCACTCTCCAGCCGATCAAAGTCTAGTCTAAAGCTTAAAGTCTAACCTTTTCATTTTACAGCTGAGGATATTAAGGCCCAGAGAGAAAAAGAAAATTACCCAGTCATTCAGCTACAAAATATCAACGGCAGGATTTGAAGTCAGATTTTTAGATGTCAAATTGCACGCTTACCACTAGACCAAGCTGTTTTCCCCAGTACACCTGACAAAATCATTTTAGAGCAAATCTTGCAAAATCACCAGGCGCACAAAAGATTCATTGTGACAACAAAAAAACTTTTCACTGCAATTGGTGAATATCAAATTTGTCATTTCAATTTTGAGGAACTTGTCACTTACAAAAGAAGTTGCCACTTACAAGGCAGCCTTCAGGAGTATTTCACCGATGTTTCACATCCGATTCATTTGCCAAATTTAGCCCTTTCTTTGCACACCTCAGACTTCTAAGCTGAGTTTCTTCCATTTAATTTGACTCTGTGTTGCTTTATTTGAGGTTTTTCTGCCTTCTTTGAGGAAAAATTTTGAAAGATTTTGTCACCTTTTAGAAGATCTGAACTAGCCAGACAAATCTATTTAACATGCTTATCGATCTGCAAACTTGTAAACATCTTATGAATCTTTCTCAACCTGCCTCTTCTGACTAGTTGTGACTCTAGGTAAGTCATACAACCTCTCTATTTGCTTCCTCATCTATGAAATGGGGATAAATAATGCTTGTTCTACTTGATAAACAGGACTATTCTAAGGGAAGGGCTTTACAAACCTTACAGTGTTGTATAAATCTGCATTATGATTATCATTATGGCTGAAGATGAATCCTAGATATGACAGAATAGAAATGGCTAAGTCCAAGTTGATAAGAAGGGAGAAAGCAAGAAAGCACTAAGCTGGCCTTCTTAAATTCAAGTCAGCTGGACCAAGAGACCTCCACTCTTGGGTCCTGATGTGATGACTGGCTGGTATGATGGCTGAACCCTTATCAGAGATCTTTGAAAGATCACCCAAAATAAGAGGGCTACTTGAAGATTAGAGAATGGTGGATGTTTCCTGCATTTTATTTATTTTTAAAAGCAATTGGGGTTAAATAACTTGGTCAAGGTTACATGGCCAGTTATTTCTGGGTGTGGGGCTGAGTATCTGAGCCCAGATTTGATCCCCAGGTTATCCTGACACTGGAGCCAGTGCTCTTACTCGCTGAGCTACCTGGCTGCCCTGTTTCCTGCATTTTAGAAAGAAGATAATGAAATTTAAAAACTATAGGCAAGTAAGCTTGACTTTGATTTCTGGAACAATTCTAGAAAAGGGCAATTAAGAGATGACTGGCAAACATCTAGAGAGGTGAGTAGTGATTACAAAGGGCCAGCCTGGTTTTCATAAGAACAGGTCATTCCAGACTAGCCTCCTTTTTTGGAAATGATTTACTAATGGTAGATGAGGGGAATGTGGTGAACGTCCCTTCCCTAGGTTTTAGGAAAGCTCTTGATAAAATATTGTACACAGTTCTGCAAAAAGGAAAAAAAAAGGAGAGATATGGTGAGACTATAATTAGATCGATTCAGATCTTGTAGATGACTTCTCAAAGAGTAATTGTTAATGGTTTGATGTTAATATGGTGGGAGGTCTCTATTACCCCAAGGATCTATTCTTGACCCTGGCCTGTGTAACATTTTTATCAGTGACTTGAATAAAGGCATAGAAAGCATGCTCATCAGATTTGCATATGACACAAAGCTGAGGGACATAGTTAATGCTACTAACTCAACATGAGATCACAGAATCTCATATTTGGAAAAGAAAGCTTATAGTCTACTTTTTTGTTTTTGTTTAGTCCCAACTATTAAGTGTAGCCTGGCAGGACTTGTTCTTGGTGAATACATGCTGGCTTCTAGTGGTTACCATTTCCCTACCCAGCTGCTCATAAATCATGCTAATTATTCTTTCTAATATTTTTGTATGGATGCTAGTCGATATCCTCACTCCATAGAACCTGAAATCTGCTTTTCCCTGTTCTGAAAATTGAGACATTTTCCTACTCTGATTCTTCTGCTACTTCTTCTACCTTCATGACTCAAATAATCAAAGAATATTGGAGCGAGATAGGACCTCAGACATTATTTTGTCTGGCTTATACCAGAATAGAAATCTCCTCGAAAATATCTCTAACAGGAGGTCATTCAACGTTGCTAGAAAGCCTGTTCTGCTAGGCACCCTACTATCATCTGATACGGCTCATTCAGTATTTACATGGTTCTGATTGGAAAGAAATCTCCCATTATATTAAGACAAAATCTTCATTTTGGAAACTTCTGCCCATTGCTCCTAACTGTATTCTTTGTAGTCAGCACAATAAATGTGACCTCTCTGGAGCAAGGCAGCAGTTCAAATATTTAAAAAGACACATCCAGTTATTCCCCAGTCTTTTCTTCTCCAGGTTAACCCTCCCCAGTTGCTTCAGCTGATATTGTTGTGATGAAAATTGTGAGTTGAGACCATTAATCATTTTAAATGGAGTTTTTATTGTGGAGCATAATTAACCCAGGGACTGCCAGGGGTCATGTACCCAAATCAGGTAGCCCTGAACATATACATCTCAGGGTTTATATAGACAAAAGCCACAACATAAATGTTGGCATTGCTTAACGATTGTTGCCCAGTGGTCAGTTTGTTGCCCAACTGGAAAGTTCCCAAATCTATTTCAAGAACTGAGAAGAAGGTGGGGAGGGTGGGGGTGGGGAGGGTGGAGGCTATGGGCTTCAGGTAGCAGGGTTGGCCAGGTTTACTTGGTAGGTTTGCTGCCTAGGCAGGTTTTGCTGGGTTTTGGCAGGTTTCCTAGGCAGCTTTCCTATGATGGGGAGAGATGGGGGATGTTCACAAAATGGGGGGTTACCACAATATCTCTCATCATTCTGGTTGCCTTTTCCCACATGCATTCCAGCTCTGTCAACACCACCTCAGAAACCTGAGCTACACTTATGGCCTCTCCAAGACAGAACATTAGGGACCATTTTACTGTGTTTGGTTGCTTTAGTTGTGTCCAACTCTTTGTGACCCCATTTGGGGTTTTCTTGGCAAAGATACTGGAGTGGCCATGTATTGACTTAGTTTTAAAATATAATATTCTCTGTAGTTTATTGTATTTTCATTTATTTTATTAAATCTTTGTTGATAACATTTTTATCTTGTTCAGACTGCCCTCAGATGTGCAGCAGGCTTCCTATCACCTGTGGGCTGCATCCTTGGCAAGCCCAGTCTTTAGGTATGTCAGAGACAGCCTGGCTTCAGTTTTTTGCCCCAGTGATCTCCACCCAAATCTTTTCTATCATACTACTCCCCATCCCCATTTCTAGATTTCTCCAAACAACAATGAACAACAGCACTAACTCCTTTATTATAACACTTTAAGGGTTTCAAAGTACTTTATAAATATTACCTCATTTGATTTTCACTACAACCCCATTATGAGTTATTATTAGCTCGATTTTTAGTGTTGAGAAACTAAGACTTAGGGAGATAAAGTGACTTACCCATGGGTTGGGCAACTTCTAGTGACCAAGGTAAGATTTGAATTTGGGTCCTCCTGACTATAGGTCCAAGACTATGCTCTGCATCATGTTGCTTCATGTAATAGCTAGCTACTAGTTAGATAAAGTGCTTTACAAAATATTATCTCATTTCATCCTCAGAACAACCTAGGAGGGAGATGCCACTATTATTATTCCCATCTTTTACAGTTAAGGAAACCATGGAAAACAAAGGTGAAGTAACTTGCCCAGGATCACACAGCTAGTAAGTCTCTGAAATTAGATTTGAATTCAGGTCTTCCTGACTCCAAATCCAGTGTTCTGTCTACCATACCAATTAGAATGATGCTATTGCCTTTTCCCCCTGACACACACACACACTCTCACTCACACATATTCTCTCTCTCTCTCTCTCACACACACACACAATCTCACACACACATTCTCCCTCACACACATACACTCACACACACTCATCCTCTCTCACACTCACACACGTTCTCTCTCACACTCACACACACTCTCTGTCACACACACAGTCTCACACATACATTCTCCCTCACACACTCACACACACATTCTCTCTCACACACACACTCATTCTCTCACACACTCACACTCTCTCACACACACACACCGCTTTTTTTCAATCCTGTTTCTTTTGAAGGATGTAAACCATTCAATGACTATGTTGTCTTATCCCACAAAATCTTAGTAATATCTAGTCAGTTTAATTGTGTTAGAATCTCTAGCTCATCTTGCTTGCTAGTCACATGATGTGTCTTTGGAGTCAATGTTTTTTTGAAAGTGGGAGTATAATGTAATTCTCTCTCAAAAAATTCAAATGATCAGAGGTTAGTTTCCTTTGTCCTGCTTCATTGAAGCCACACTGACTTTTGATGGTCTCTGGTTCCCTTTCTCAGTGTATACAATCTATCCCCTTAAAAAAAGTGTGTTCAGGGTGGCTAGGTGGCACAGGAAATAGAGCACCAGCCCCTGGAGTCAGGAGGACCTGAGTTCAAATCTAGCCTCAGACACAACACACACACACACACACACACACACACACACACACAGTTAGCCATGTGACCTTGGGCAAGTTACTTAACCCCAATTTCCCTCCAAAAAGAAAAAAAAAGAAAAAAATGTGCTTGAAATTTGCCAGGAATATTAGTCAAGCTGAGTTGCTGAGGATTTGAGGAAGACTCTGCCCCCATTACCCCCTCTTGTTTTTAAAAACCAAGGCTCAGACTTCTCAGGTCCTACTGTCCCTCTCCCATCCCCCAAGATTCTGCTAAGGTCACCAGTACCAGGCCAGTGGTCCCAGATGCCAGTTTTTTCTGCAGCCTGGGATATAATCCACCTGGGCTTGTTGCCTTGAGCTCACTGAGGACAGCTGGGCACTTTCTCACTGCCTCCCAGCTTATCTTAGTATTCAGTTCCTCAAACAGGACCTCAGGGGTATAATGCTGATTTATCTGAAATGAAAGCATGTTGTTTTCCCTCTGTACTACGTAAACTACCGGCAGCTTCGGACTTTTATTTTTGCATTTCTAGCATCAGCATCTGGCAGTGGCATACATCAGGTCCTTATTAAATGACTGAATTTCAGGCTCTGATGCAAACTTCGTACTGGCATCTCTGAAGAACATGATCTCAGAAATTATTTGACTTTTCTTGGACTCCATTTTGTCACCTGAAAAATCAGAGACAAGTTGTAATCTCAGATTGCTTCCATCTCTCAATCCTATAACAGGATCCCTCCTGTCTTCCCTCTTCCCAAACCCTGAAAACCAAGTAAGAACCAAAAGGAAAAACCATCCCTTCCACTTTGATTACTGTTAGGACCCCAGGCTTGTTGATGAGAGCTCGCTTCCATGGTTAGATCTGATGGTCACTGGAAATGCCTTCACATGCTATAGGCCCAGGAGGCTTTTGAGGTACTGCATTGCCAATCCAGAAATTATTTCAATAACAGCACATCTTTGCCCTAATCAAATGATCCCAAGCCAGGAGTTACTTAAGTTGTTTGGGCTTAGGAAAAGCACAAAAGCAATTATTGGACTTCAAATGAGATTATTAGAAATATTGGGGGATTGAAAGAATGTTGTTGACGTGCTTCACGAGGATTTGAGTGAAGCATTTGGCATCACCTGTCATGCTATTCTTGGTAGAAAGTCGGAGGTAATAATAACTACCGTAGCAGTGACACGGCGCTTTAAGATCTTACAAAGATGATTTCATTTGATTGTCACCACAACCCTGGAACGCAGGTGTCATCATGATCCCCATTTTATAGATGAGGAAACTGAGGCAGACAGAGGTCAAGGGACTTGCCCAGGATCACACTGCTGCTGAGTGTCTAAGGCAGGATTTTAACTCACATTTTCCTGATCCTGAGCCCAGCATTTTATCCGCTGCATCATTGGGCTGAGGAGAACAGATCACAGAAGCTCAGAATTTGAGAGATGAAAGGGACCTCGGGGTGCTCTAGTCCTACTTACACTCCCACAGGAATTCTCATTTTAATCTCCCTGATAAGTGATCCCCCAGCCTCTGCTTGAAGACCTCCTGGGCAGCTCCCATCACGGGACAGTTTTCCTCTCATGGAGCCGCAATGCAGCTTCTTCCCATCTGTCCTGGTTTTGCCTTTTGGGGCCAGACAGAATCAGTCCAGGTTCTCTACCTGCCCTCCCTTCAAATACTTGAGTACTTGAGGAGAGATGCTCATTGCACCCCAGTCTTCTCCTTCTCCAGAACAATGCCCAGTTCCTTCTTCTGATCCTTAGAATACATAGACTCATGCTCCTCCATTATCTTGCTCAAATTGAGTAAGATGGCATTTCATAGGGATAGTTGTAAAGCCTTTCATTAAGATGAAAAAGATCGGCTTCATCAGAACAAGACAGAAGGGGTCTGGCAGGAGAGCAGGACACCTGGAGAAAATGTGGGCGTGTTAGCCATGGCCCGCCAGCTTGACACGGGTCAGCTGTTCGATATAGCAGCCAAGACTGCTGATGATCTTTGGTGTTTGGTGTCCAGTCACATCCGACTCTTCAAGATCTCATTTACAGGAGTCGTTTGCCATTTTCTTCTTCAGCTCATTTGACAGATGAGGAAATCGAGGCAAACAGGGTTAGGTGGCTTGCTTAGGGTCACACAGCTAGTAAACATTTGATGCCAGATGAGGCTTTAGGATAAATTATAAAGGCATAACAATGCCGGAATAAGGAGGCTCCAGGTCTGCTGCACTATGCCCTAACCAAACCATACCAGCAGTCTGCCTACCACATTTTAGGAAGGACTTTGACAAGCTAGAGGCCATTCAGAAGAGAGAAACCTGTTTAGGAAAGGGTCTCCATATTATGCCATGTGAAAACGAGTTGAAGAAAATCCCAACATTCACCCTGGGAAAGAGATGATGTAGGGGAAGCATTACAACTGGGGTCAAGAAGTTGAAAGTCTGTTATGTGAAAGGCGAAAGCAGATTTGTTCTGCCTGGCCCCAGAGGGCTGAGCTCAGAGCAATAAACACAAGCTGCAAAGAGGTAAATTTGGGTTGAGTGTAAGGAGACCTTTCTGAACCATCAGAACGCTGCTAAAGTGGATCTGTCGGCCTTCAAAGCTGCCAGATTCGGCCTCCCTAAGAGGTCTGAGAGCAAGGGCTGAAAGGCACCTTGTTGGTGAATACAGGCAATCTTTGGAGGGTGGGGGGGAGGGTGGGCTGGACTAGAGACTTCTTTAGTCACTTTGAGTTTTGAGATTCTTTGGGATTCTGGAAAACTGACAAAGCAGGCTCATTTCTTATTTACCTCCCATCGCTCACGCTTACCAAGATCACCCATCATTTCATTAACAACCATGTTTCTTATGGCCCTCTCTCTGCCCTGAATTTACACAGTTCTTCCTACCAGAAATGGAGAGTCTTGGGCTTTTTTTTCTGTTTTTATTTTATTTTATTGCTTGTTGTCTCTGAGTTGAATGTTCTGCTTTCTAATAATCCCCACTGGGAGCAGGTTTACTTGATTTTCATTATAATCTACCAATGCGCATTATATTAAAATCAATCCCTGGGCCTGGTTTTGAACCTCAGCTGGCTGGGAGTCCACAGGCCGTGAGTAGGGAAAGAGGAGGAAAAAGAAATGATCAATTCAGCTGGTGTGGAGACCAAGAATATCTCCCTTCCCTTCCCCCATTTAGACAAGGTTCGAACTCAGAAGCTGTATCAATGGCTGCTTTTATTGACTGCTAATCTCTTCTACAGTACTTAGGACTTTTATAAATTGTGGTGCCTGTGGGGGAAAAATCAATATAGCTTTTGTGCTGTTACCGCCATGAGAAATTGGCCTATAGAGGAAGAAATCAGCTTCCGATAGGTGGGGGCTTGAAACCGCAGAGACCACTCAGGAAGTCAGGGAAGGAAGGCGGTGGGGCAGCCCGGCAGCCCCTCAGCCTGGGAGGAGATGCGTCTGCCGGCGCAGAATGGCAGTGGGGCCGCTTCTGGAGCTCCGAGGAACATTCCATTAACCATAAAATCAAATTCTTATTAACTGCCTCTAATGGACCTGTCTTATCTTCACAGGCAGATTAGCCCTTCTCGAGCTCGGAGACACATTTTTCTATTTCTTTTTTTTAGATCTCTCACAGTCACTAGCACAGAGCTAGGTAAACAACCGGTAGCAAAAAGAAATCAAATAAAAACGGCCATTTTCAACAGTGCTTTAAAGTTGTCCTACACTCCATGCTTTACGTACATCTTCTCACTGCAGCTTCACAACTGTGGGATGGAGACATCGTTTCCATTTTACAGACGATGAAACTGAGGCAGAAAGAGACTAAGTGATTCACCCAGGGTCAAAAACTCCTAAGTGTCCGCAGCACGATTTGAACGCGCGTCGCCCTGACTCCAGGTCTTTGCGGCCGTCTAACCGCCTATTCAGACGGACGAACGAAGGCTGGAGGTAGCTTAGCTGCCCGCCTGCCTGGCACACAGAGGGCCCTTAATAAACGTTAGCTGGCTGACCATGTGGGAGGTCTAAGCGAGAGTGGCTTTATTTAACAGAGAAGGGTTTCAGGGAACACTTTCCCGAGCCTAAAGCGACGCCTTCGGGAGGCTGGGGAGTTTGCTTAACGAGGCAGATTAAGCTCTTGGTCCCTTCGGGCGGTAAAGGATGGCGGAGGGAATCCGAGGAGGAACTGCCTGAAGCCCCCTTGTTAAAAGAGGCGGGGGAGTTCCCGGTCCAGTCTGCACGTGGCCAGCAGCTGTCATCGGAGTGTGCGGATACTGCTTATGTAATTCATTATTTACGCCCATCACTGAAGTCTGAAGCAGGTCTGTCCACACGCTCCAATCCCACTAAATGCCATTCGGGATTTTTGAACCACGAGGGTCTTCTACGTGTAGGACACTCTGCCGGGTGATGATGGTGATGGCCAGCATTTCTATGGCGCTTTGAAGTTTGCGAAACACTCTAATAATAAAATTAAGAGCTAACAACTAGCTAGTGCCTGCTACGTGCCAGGCACTGTGTTAAGTGCTTTACGAATAAAATGTACAGATTTTAACCTCGCAATGATCATGGGAACTGGTGCTATTATTGTTTCTATTTTACAATGGGGGAAGCCGAGGCAGACGGAAATAAAGTGACTTGCCCAGGGTCACCCCGCTGCTAAGTGTCTGAGGCACCGGAGCTCACTGCGGCGCCCCTAGAGGCCCCTCTGTGCCTTTACACTCAGATGCTCAGGGTTCCCTCTGTCTCTCTGGCCAGTGGTTGGATTCACGTCTGAGCAGCACAAAGCAGGGTTCTGCTGAGTTTCTTTCGGAGAACTACGGTCAGTATTTATTTATTTTTTTTTACAGGAAAATTCCGGTTAGGAAAGAATATAAATGACTGTGGACTCCAACTAAGCAGACTGAAGAGCTGTTCCCTTCCTCCCATCCCCCCTCCCAGTGGCCCAGGGGTCTAACCTTTCTTCTCCAGCCCCGATGGATAACCATCTGCCAAATCCTGTCACCTCTGCCTCTGCTGGGCCCCTCACATCCATCCCCTTTTCTCTCCTGATGTGGTTATCTACTACAATAGTGTGAACCTCCATCCTCTTTGTCCATCCCACGGCCCTGCTCTAAAGCCTGCAATGGCTCCCTATTGCCACTAGGATGAGGTCCCCAACTTGGCATTCAGAATCTCCTCAGTATAACTCCTGCCTGTCTTTCCACCTTCTCATACTCTTTGTTGAATGAATGAATGAAAAAAAAATCACATGCTCAGTATGTGCCCACCAGCATCCCAAGCCCTGGAGATAGAAGACATCCCCAACCCTTGAAGATTTCATGGTCTAACAGTAAGAGAAAAGACATATTTAACTGCAGAGCAGAGGAAGGCGGGACTGCATTTGGCTTTAGCTTTTTCAGATGTGTGGTCCTTCTTCTTCGGAGAGAAAGGAGGTTGCTTTGGCACAATCCACCAAAAGAGGAGCTAGTGGATTCAGCTGAAGCTCTGAAGGCAAGGCTCCATAGACAGCTCCCCCCAGTTGTTCACATTCTCCTGCCTCCACCTGTCTTATACTCACATCTGTATCTCCCCTTCCTCCTCACGATGCCCCATGAAAGGTGAAGGCCGGGACAGCAAGGAACATTTCATTTTTTTAAGTTGTATTCTCAGCACCTGCTAAGTGCTCTGCACCTAGTAGGCATTTCACGTGTGATTGGTATTGAACTGAATTATCTGAAAGTCAGGATCATGGGTTTAGAACTGGAAGGGACTTGGAGGCTGTGTAGTTCAATGGTACTCCACCCTTAATTTAATGGCAGCTGGCTCAGCTGAGTACATCCCTTTAGTGAGTCCCATCTTATTGGGGCTCCGTGATAGTTATGAGGCTGAATTCAGCTCCTTGCATTAAAGCTCTAGTTGACCTTGTCTTATAAGCCATGCTTTGGCCGGGTCTGTAGGTGTAGGGCAGATTCAAACCCCAAGAGCTTCCCAGCTCTAGGATTCTGTGACTCTACTGATACCACATCCCTTGAGGGTATCATCAGGGGAGCACTGGTGTTTGGTCCCTTTAAGCATTCTGTTTGTTTCTGGTTCAGTCTCCAGTCATCCAAGAGTCAGTCACTGGTGTGAAGAAGCGCTATTGGCCAAGGCATCTGGTGAGGCATCATGAAAAAAGGAGCACGTGTAAGTGAAAGATTCTACAAGATGAAGAAGGAATGATGGCAATCTAGTGGGGGAGTGGAGGGTGCTGTAAATGAATGAAATGAAGACTAAGCTGACGAGGAAGCCTTTAGGAAGCACTTGTGTTGGGCCGAATTCCGGGGCTATAAACAGAAAAGTGAAGACGTTTTTGCCCTTCAGGAGCTTACATTTGAATGGGGCAGACAACCTGTACTGGGGCATGGTGGCTAGAGGGAGGTATTTTGGTTTGGAAAGTTAAAGGAAAAGAAGGCTGAGCATGCTGGGAAAGGCTTGACACACCCTTTCCAGTAGTAATCATATCGATTTGAATGTGGTATTAGAATTAGAGAGGAGGGGGTGGGATTGACAGGAAAAGAAAGGGAAGAAAATTGAGCATGAACAAAGCAAGGATAAGTGAGGACAAGAATGGCGGGTGGTGGAGAAACAATTTGACTGGAACATAGAATAGGCAAAGGAGAGTAAGATGGGATCAGGTGGAAAAAGTGGTGGAGACAAGTGGTAGTCTGGTGCGCTAGCCAGCACGGACAGCTTAGTGATCATCTGGTCGGTTTTTGAGTGAAGTAATGTGGTTAGATAAGAATATTAGAAAGCTTACTCAGGCAGTGGTGGGAAGAATGGACTAGAAGAGGAAAAAGAATGGAGCTACAAGGACCAATGAAGAGGCTATTATAATAATGGAGTTGACCTTGAGATGTTCCAAATCACTAATAAAAGAAAAGCAAATCAAAACAACCTTGAGATTTTGTCACACCCAACAAACTGTCAAAGAGGGGGGAGAACCCTATAATAGCTAACTGGAGGGATTGTGGGAAACTAGGTAATGTCAATGGAGCTGAAATGACCACTTTGAGAAGGAATTTGGAATTATGCAAATAAAGTGACTAAAATGGTCACAACCTTTGACCCAGAGATTCCACTATTGGCATATTCCCCAAGGAAGCCATTGGTAAGAAGAAAGTCCGCTATACTCCAAAATATTGATAGCAGCACTTTTTGTGCTATCAAAGAGTTGGAAACCATACAAATGCCCCTCCCCTGGGGAATGGTTAAACAAATGGTGGTGTATGAGTGCCATGGAACATGTCTGTGCTGAAGGTGATGAATTCAGAGAAGTACAGGAAGATGAGAAGCTAGTGTGAAGTCAACTGAGTCAGGAAAACAACATATGCAATGACTACTACAATGATTGGGAAGAGCCTCACACCCCAAAACCAAAAGCAAGTTATAGAACAATTTATCCAGAATGAGCCCGGCTCCAAAGAAGAGGGACGAGAAGATGGCTTCTCTGCTCCTTTGCACAAACCTCCAAGGTTCATTCCAGGACTAAGGCTGTGATTCTGTGATCTCTGGGTTCCCTTGTAGCTCTAAATTCCAAGGTTGGGCCATCCTAGGACTCTCTGGCCCGTCCCCTCACTCCTTAGCTTAGCAGAAATCTAGGCAAGACATGGAAATCCTTCTTGACTCAGAGTATACCAGATGGCAAGTTATATCAGCTCTAGGGATAAAGTAATATAGCACTCAGATGTCACACCTTTGGGATTCTTGGACTGCTGGTTAGGAATCTGGGTTCGAATCCTGGCTCTGGCACTTACTAGTTATGTGACCTGACAAGGGCCCCTGAACCTCTGACTTTCAATTCGCTCATTGGTAGAGTACAGATAACAGGAGCTACCTCGAAGGGTCATGTAGAGAAGGAGACTAGAAACCCTGAAGTGGGAGGAATTTACCATAATTTTAGCTCATGGTCTCATGGAAAGAGAGTCAAGAAGACGTAGGCTCCAGTTCTAAATGCCTGCCACATACTGGCTGTGTGACCCTGGACAAGTCACCTCTCAGCACTCCCAGAAAACACTTTAAGGCTCTTCCATTATGCCATAGGATATAGTGGAAGGTGTGCCATCCTCGGAGCTGGGAAGACCTTCGTGCCAGCCTTGCCTCTGATATATCTCAGTTTGGTGACCCCGGGGCAAGTTGATAACTCCTAAAGTCAAAGAACCCAATTCTTTAAGACTAAGTCATAGACAGCTGGTGTAGCACTGGTGGAGGAGGTTCCCACACCAAGAGTTCCCTTTGCTGAAAAAATCACAGGTGCAGGCACCCTTGCCCCCCAGGAAGGGCATCCTGATGTATCAGGTCTAGAGGAAGGATTCTCAGTTTCCTCATCTGTACAATTTAAGGGAAGGTAGACGAGCTCATTCTTAGGGTCCCTTCCAGCTCTCAATCCTTTGATCCCCTGATACTATGAAAGCTATATCCACATTTCATCAGATGTCTTTCATTACACTTCTGATCGTAGAATCTTAATTACTTTGTGATCCTGGAACATTATGTTGAAGACCTATGGAATTTTTGCTTTGAGCCTTTGTATGAAATCTACTCCTTAAATGGTTATTCAGCCTGACTTTAATCAAGACAGAGATTTAGACCTGGGTGGGACCCCACAACAGCCCCTCCCTCCCCCCAACCCGATCATTTTACAGATGGAGAAATTGAGGTCCAAAGAGAGAAGTGACTCAACTGCGGTAACCAGTAGGATTCAAACCCAGGTCCTAGGTTGATTAACTCCTCCTCCCTCTCCAGCCTCCATGCCTTTGTATAGGCTGTCCTCCTTATCTGGAATGCTCTGACCCCTCCCCTCTGCCTCCTGGCTTTGGACTCAGCTCACATCTCACCTTCTGCAGGAGATGAGGAGGCCTCCCTGGCTCCCAGCTGCTGATGGCTTCCCTTCGGACCATCTTCATCCTCTGTCACTCCCGGAGAGTCAGGGCCGCCTTTGGAATTTGTTCCTTTGCACCCTCAGTTCCTACAACAGTAAACACTGAATTCTTGCTGTCTGACTCACTAAGAGGCCTAGCCCATCGCCATCTTTCCTTTCTCTGAGAAAGGCCTCTTTGCTAAGATGTGTGCCTCAGTTTCCTCATCTGTAAAATGAACTGGTGAAGGAAAGGGCAAACAATGCCCATATCTTTGCCAAGAAAACCCCAAATGGGCTCACGGAGAGCTGCACAGGACTGAACAACATTACCAATTGGAGAAACCTTAGTCACTTTATTTTAAATCATTTTACTTAAATTATGTTTAAACAGGAAAGGGAACAAGAGTAAAGTCCCTCTAAGAATTGACAGAAGAAGCAGCTTTTGGTTGTGACAGACAGTAGTTACAGTGTCATTTTAAACCAGGCTGTAAAATTCCAGAAAGTGAAGAGAAATTCATAAAAGGCTGTGACGTTCTAAGCCCTGCAGACTTTGTGTAAGCAAGGGATTCCAAGACTCCATAAAGTTCCATTTAAAGAGGGCCAGGCGAGGAGAAGCCAGTGAGGGATCCTGGCTGGCCAGAGGTGAGGAAGGCTCCTCTGCCTACTGGAATCCAGAGACCTGGGTAATGTGCTTGGCGCTGGGAAGGGCCAGGGTCTCTCAGCAGAATGTGCTATGTTTCTTTAGCCTGATTCTGAGCCCTGAAAAGAGAAGGCAGAGAGAGAAGGAAAGGCCTAGAAAGTGTATCTGGAGGCATTGCTGTTCAGCCTGCACAGGGCTGATGGCTGGAGCTGCCAGGGCAGCCCTTCTCTGCCCCCTATCAGGAGAGTCAAAGCCAGGCCTCAATGTGAGGAGGGGCCTTTAAACAGAGCTTGGGAGGTGAGAGGCTCCTAAGGCTTCTCTTACAGAAAAAAGCCCAAGGCAGGCTGCAACCCAAGATTAACTGTAGGTGTTTGGGAACAGGGGCTCCTGGAGAATGGCTGTCTTTGATTTAATTGATTTTGTGTCTTCTACATTGAGATTTTAAAAAACATATTCTGTGTTTGGAAGGAAGGAAGGAAATATGCATTTACAAAGCACCTTCTACATGCTGGGGATTGTGCTAAGAGCTTTGCAGATATTACCCAGGTCGCCACCAAGAATTGGACCCTAGAGCCCAAGCACAGAGTCGCTCACTGGTCTTTTCCTGTCCCCTCTATGCCCCGAATTTATTTGTTCTTCCTCAATAGACGCACTCAGAGGTGAACTTCCTCAACTCCTCTTTATTCTGACACCTCTCAATGATTTCCTCCACTCTTAGAGAAAACCACAGTCATCCACCTTGCCAACTCTGACCATTACACGAGGTGCTAACCATTGCATCTTGATCTTATGCCCCATTCTTGTAAGAGCTTTCAGAATTATCTGCCTAATGAAAAATGTTGACCTATTATTGCCCTGATCAAAAATCTCCAGTGACTGACTCCTGACCACCAAGGAATAAGATCAACTCCTCAGCCTGGCATTCAAAGCCCTCACAATCAGCTCTAACCTGCGTTTACAACCAAATATAACCTTTTTACAACAGACTTAACAGACCTCAGTTCTAACAAACACTGATAACCATTTCCCCCTACCCTCTCTCTGTCTCTGTCTGTCTCTGTCTCTCTCTCTCTGTCTTTCTCTCTCTGACTCTGTCTTTCTGTGTATCTCTGTGTCTCTGTCCCCCTTTTGTCTCTCTCCCCCAACATATGGAGGAAAGACAATAGAGAGACAGCTAGATACTGTATTAAGTGCTTACTTAGGGAGGTCAGTGAGTGGAATGCTAGACCTAAGATCAAGAAGACTCCACTTCAAATATGATTTCAGACACTAGCTGTGTGACCCTGGGCAAGTCACTTAACCTCTGTCTCAGTTTCTCATTGGTAAAATGAGGATAATGATAGCTTCTGCTTCACAGGGTTGTTGTGAGATCAAACAAGACAATATTTGTAAAGCATTTTTCAAACCTTAAAGTTCTATATAAATTCTAATTCTAATTTTTATGGGCCCAGCGCTACTGTGTCAAGTGCCAGAGATACAGATACAAATACAAACCCAAACCCCAAAAGCAAACAGTTGCTTCCTTCAGGGAGCTCATGTTCTGGGGTGGGGGAGCAGTGGTGGAGGCAGGAAAGGCCCTAATAAGGAGAAGAGAAGTAAGGGGGAGGGGCAGAGAAGGTACAGATGGGCTCCTGGGAGGCGTGGGCTGCTCTGGCTCTGAAGAGTGTAGCTGGCTTGGGACCTTCCTCCGATAGAGATTTAAAGGAACTCACGAGTCAACAAAGTGAAACTTTAGGAACTTCAGCCCACCCCACCCTCCCCACCGCAGCCCCTGCCCCGTCTTGATAAAGCGAACATCCTGGCACAGAGAGATGCGCTGCCTCCCTCCCAACAGAGAGCAGCGCACTTAGGGAACGGCGTGAGACATACATTTTTTCGATGTGGACAATGGATCTATTGGTTTTTCTTGATTTTTCATATTTGTTACCAGATGTGTTTTTTCTCCCCCTCCAGCCCTACTGAGGTACTGGAGTGAGGAGAGAAATTTTTTGTTGTTGTTAACTGAACAAAAAAGAAAATTAAATTTTAAAAGGAAGAAAAAAGACTTCGTAGATAATAGAATGTAAGCTCCTTGTGGACAAGGATAATTTTTGTCCTTGTATGGCAACATCTAGGATAGAGCTGGCACTTAATAAATGCTTAATGCTTAATTAATATGCTGTTTATCCTTGGAAGTTACTGGTGTAATTCTACTACAAACCGAGAATGACGAAGGAATCGCAGCCTTGAGGCTGCCTGCTCTTCAGTGCCAGGAAGGCGTCTCCCCCACTGTCTCACCTCCAAGTCTCTGTCTTGTGCCCACATCCACAGTGGGTGGAGCAGAAGAGCTTCTCTGGCTGATTGCTGACTCTCTTTACATCCTCTTGCTGGCCCCTGGTGGGGAGTGCTGCTGATTCCAACATCACAGTATCATTTTCCGGATGTGTATACAGGAAAGGAAATGCAGGGCTCATTGCAAAGTTATTGTCACTGATGTGATTTAACAAGCTACAGTTCAGCACAGCCGCTCCTGTTTTGCCAACATGGCTGGGATGAATGGGAGGAGAAGCTCACGCCAAATGCCCTGCTTCACGTTCTCAGGGAGAGCATGGAAACCCCCTGTCACTGTCCTTAGGATATCCTCATTAAAAACAACAACAAATCTCCACCATTATCACAAAGAGCGATACCCTGGTGGGTGTTTGTCATGGTGGGGGGGGTGGGGGAGGACATCATGGGGAAAACCTGGATGATACATTTTCCCTCTTTCTTCTACTCATTCCCTTTCAAAATGACTTTGAATCTCAAATAAGGTCTATAATGCAGAAGGTACAAAAAGACATTTTTCCACACTAGCAAAAATGGGTGAGTTATGCAATAAAAGAAACATCAAGGAAATCATTTAAAACAATAGTTTCCACCTCATAATCTCATATTACAGAAGAAGTCTGTATCTTCTAAACAATTTTCCTAATTTAGTGCCAGTCAGCCAATAGGCATTTACTAAGTGCCTACTGTGTGCAAGGCACTGTGCTAAGCCCTAGGGATTCAAAAGGAGGCAAAAGACAGTATCTGCCTTCAAGGAGCTTGCAATCTGTCAGAGAAAGCAAAAAGTAAATATATACAAACAAAACATATACAGGATAGATAAGAAATAATTAACATAGGGAAGGCACTAGAATTAAGAGAGTTTGGGAAAGGCTTCTTGTAGAAGATGGGACTTCAGTTGTGACTTAAAGGAAGCCAGGGGGTAGAGATGGGGGGGGGGAGTATTTCAGGCATAGGACACAGCCAAACAAAATGCCCAGAGGCAGAAATAGAGCATCATGTTCATGGAACAGCTGGAAGGCCAATATCACTGGATATGGGTGTAAGGGAAGTAAAAAGATTGGGAAGGTAGGACGGAGAGCCTAGATTTTCAAGGGCTTTGAAAGCTAAGTAGAGGATTTTGTACTTGATCCTAGAGGTGATGGGGAGTCCCTGGAGTTTACTGAGGAGAGGGAATGACATGGTCAGACCCTATATCAGAGGACTGCATTTTCCTCCTGAGTCAGGCTCTGGGATGATAACTGGGCAATGATGTCATTTCAATTTAATTAAATTCAACAACAAGCATTTTTTAAACACTATTATCTAAAGTCTTACTATAACCTTCCTTTGACACATACTCTCTACGTGACTTTGGTCAAGTCACTTAACTTCTGGGTTAGTTCCTAGGCAGTTCTCTAAGACTCATAAGTTGTATAGTGGTTAGTGCTTTGGTAGGAGATTCCTCAGCTGGAAGATTCCTATAACGATGAAATCACAGTCTCCTATCCCTGTGTGTACTGGGCACTGGAGACTCAAAGATTCATTGCTGGATTTCTGCCTTCATTGTATATTCACCTGTATTGAGCTCTAGTGACACTGTTACCTCCTAGAAATAATAATAACCTAGAGCAGCTGTTCTCACACTTTGGGAGCCCAGGATCTCTTTACACTAAAAATTATTGAGGATTTCAAATAGCTTTTGTTTTCGTGATATAGATAATATGTTAGTTTTATCATAAAAAGAGTTTTGACCTTGTGGACTCCCTGAAAAGGTGTCAGAGACTCTCAAAGGTCCACAAAAAACATTTTTTAGAACCATTGACCTGGAGGTGAAGTGACTTGCCCAGAATCATACAATCAGAGGCAAGTCTTGAAACCAGATCTTCCTGGCTTTGTCTACCACATAATACCCAGTGCTTACTCCCTGGCTTTGTCTACCACATAATACCCAGTGCTTACTCTCCAGGTGTTGAATAGATGAATTGAAAGGATGTTGAAAGGATGAATTCTACTGCAGAAGAATCATGCATAAATTGTAAATATCAAACATACACAAAGATGTTTTGTTGTTGTTGATGATTACTTATATTTGTTTTAATTGGGGAGAGTGTTCCCATCTCCAGGATCAGGCAGGAAAGGCTTCACGCAGCTAGTGGCTACTAACTGAAGAGACACATCTTTATTCCATGTTTACTCTAAGAATTTTTAAACATCAACAATAGATTGGAAGCCTTCCTCCTCATCCCCACCCACCCACCCACTGAACGACCACAGCAACCTTCTTTCACAGCAGCCTCCTGAGCCATAAAAAGGAACAGACCACCCAGGTTTTTTCCAGGACAGCCAGTCCTGTGGCACACTGGCCAACTTTGCAGCCCCTCCCCTGGTTGCACAAGAAGCAGGGAACAGCTTTTCAACACATTTTGCAGTCAAAACAATCTTGCTTGGGGAGCACCAGGCAATGGGGCTCTTTGGAATTCTGTCACTTGGACTAATGAACTGACCTGGCTGAAACTTCCCCTTCGGTGTGGAAAGTACCTGATGGCACCTGGTCCTAAGCCAAACATCAAACTGGCTGATGAGCCTTGGTAAATCCAGCTCTTTCTCCAAATAGGTCAGTGAGGTATTTATTCTCTCAATGAACATCTATTAAGTGTGCCTTCTATGTGCCAGTGTAATAAGAATGTAAATTTTAAAGATCTTCCCTGCCCCTAGGCTAATGTGCACCTGAAGCCTGGGGTGGGGGAGGCTTGTTTTTCAGTAGATACTTCTTGATTGGCCAGTGAGTCAATAAGGTTGTTACATTCTCTGAGCCAGGAGAAGGCTATATAAGCCCTGATGTGTAGCTTTGTTTTGGGACTCACTTTGAGAAGTGTTCTGTGATTTGATCTGAATTCTGGGAAGCCGTTGTTGAGAGTCCCCCGGCTTTGAAAAACCCAGAATGTGGAAACCCAGATGTTGACTGGGTATGGATGTAATGGTTGGACAGTTTGGAAATCTGTCTACTTGATGTTTCTGTCTTGATAATTATGCCTGTATACTTTGAGGTTCGGGGTGCTGACCTTTTCTCCTGAACAAGGTAAACGATATATGTCTGACTGATTAAAGTAAGCTTGTTAACCCATTTTGAGTTGCTTTCCTTTAACAAAGCAGATCCAAGAACCTGTGGTAGCAGCAAACCCTGAGGACGCTTGGGGTGCTTGCTGCTACAGCCAGGCATCATGTAAGTCCTGAAGATAAAAAGACAAAAATAAATAGCCTCCACCCACTAGGAGCTTAAATTCTTTCAGAAGAGACAACATGCATACACACATACCTGAGTATATGTATATATATATACATGTGTGTGTGTGTGTATATGTATATGACATGTAGATGTAGATGTGTGTGTGTGTGTGTGTGTGTGTGTAAATCACACAAGATCACTGAGAGGCAGCAACAGCTAGGGGAGAGTAGATCACAAAAGGTCTCTTGCAAGAGGGAGCAACTGAGCTGAGCTTTGAAGAGAAGTCGGGCTCCCAAGAGGTGAAGAGGGTAAAGAGGAAACGGATTACAGACAAAGACACAAAGTCAGGAGATGGGACATCAGTTACTGGTGAATAGCAAGAATGTTAGCTTGGCTGAACTATAAATGAGTCATGTTTAATAATTCTGGACAGGTAGGATGGAGGCATTGCATAAGACATTAAATAACTAGAGAAGCCTTTTGTACTTGATTCTAGAGGAACCAAGGAGCCACAGAAGGTTTCATTTCAATGTATATTTCACACCCCTTATTTTAGCTATTTTCCTCAGTTTTACTTCCATAATACCCTTTGGATTTACCATTCCTTACTCTTCCCACTGCTCAGACCTCACATAATCCCAGCTAGGACCATTCCCATAGCTTCCCAAGTATAAAGGGGGTCTGAAATGACCCCATTTTAGCTCTGATACCCTAAGTAGGTAAGCATATTTTTAATAGACTCAAACAATTAGAACTGAGTGTGAACAGGGTTGATCCAAGTCATTTTGTGAGAGATTGGGTCTTGTCCCAAGTAATTTATATAAGTGGAATAAGCTATCTCAGAACCAGGGAAGATTCCAAGAGTCTGTATTTGTGAGATTGGAGCAAGCATGGCATTCCCAGCACAGTTTGGGGAGCAGAGGGAGGAGCGAGCTTGGGCAGAGAAGGGAGATATCAGGGAGAGCCATCAACTCTCCAGGGATCCTGAAGCCAGGGACCCAGACTTGGGGGCTACAGTCTAAAAGGTTCTCTCTGTCCAGCTTCCCCCACCAATGCCTCTCTATCTAGAGATACTAATATAATTTGTGTCGTTCTCCAAAAGTTTCCAGCAAACTAAATGTTGCCTCAATCACACAGAGGCCAGGGTTAGCTAGGTGGTTCACTAGGCCTGGAGGCAAGAAGAACCAAGTTGAAAACTGGTCCCAGACATTTATTAGCAACGTGATCCCAGATAAGTCACTTAAGCTCTGCTTGTCTCAGTTTCCTCAGCTATAAAATGGGGATAACAACAGCCCTAACTTGCAGGGTTGTCTGAGGACTAAATGAGATAATATGTACAAAGCCCTCAGCATGGTTCTTGGCATGTAGTAGGTGCTATAGAAATACTTGCCCCTCAGTCCCAGGCGTAAGGTTAAGTGGAGAGTACAACCTCTGCCATTGTGTTGGGAATCTTCATAACTGGGGCCGTGTAACTGAACTCAGAGGTTATATCTAAAACAAACTGGCTGAGGCTGAAAGGGAGGGTGTGAAATGGACCTCGGTGGCTACTAGATTGCTGTCCAGACTTAACAGGACCCAATTATTGTTAGTAGGTGTTGCCTAGACAGGAACGACTCCAGCATCTTCCCCACCAATCCAACCCTACACAGTTGTCCTGTGGATTTCCCCATGCCGCCAGCCACATTACAGCATCCCCCTTCCTGCCTCGCTAAGGAAACAGAGACAAGGGTGTCATAGGTAATCATTCTGAGCAGTGGATCAGCTTCTTTCCTAAGTGGAGGCTGCCTGCAGACAAGAGACAGACACAGGAAGAAGCTTCACAACCTCGGGGCTGCTGTCCACATGTTTCAGTGCTGAAAGGGACTTGAGAGCCCTTCCATGTCAACTTTACAAGGAAGAAAACTGAGGCTGATGGAGGTAAAGGGAACTTTCCAAGATTACACTTCTGAAAAGGAATGAGGCTCAGGTTTGAACTGAAGTCTTCTGACTCCTCTCCATTAGGCCTTGAGGCTCCTTGCCCTCTCCACAGAGAGGAACATTGAGAAAAGAAGGGCTAGTAATCCTGAGCCTGATGAGACTTCTTCCTAGAGATATAGAAGAGTTGTAAAGGGATGATCATAATTTATGCATTCAGTCAACAAACATTTATCAAAAACTATGCAAATCTCTGTGCTAGGCATTGTGAGGAAGATACAAAGTTTGGTAAGACAAACTCCCTGTTCCTGTGGGCATTGTGGTCTGGTCGAGGATATTGATAAATCCATGTTGCATTAGAGAGTGTCGGAATTGAATTCAGAGAGACACGAGTTCAAATGTTGCCTCGGACACTTACTAGCTGTGAGAACGTAGGTAAGTCACTTAACCTCTCAGAGTTTCAATTTCCTCATCTGTATAATGGAGCTAATACTTCTTTCATTATCTGTGCCTTTTCAGGAAAGTACTGTGTGACATGTATGACATGTATAAGAGAAAGAGAGACAGACAGATAGACAGACCAACAGAAGAAATAATCAGATGTGGAGGAAGGAAAAAAGGGGAGGCTGATACTGTGAATCAGGTAGAGAAATAAAATCTGCCATTCTTAGACAAGATTAAGAAAAGCATCATCTAGGGAGCATTTATTAAATGCCTCCTACATGCCAGGCGCTGTGCCATGGCTAAAAAGCAAGGCAAAGCCTGGTCTGCCCTCCAAACACTCACAGTCTAAGGGAGAAGACAACATGCATCCAACTACATACAAAGAAGATAGAGAGAGGACAAGTCGGAGATAGTCTCAGAGGGAAGGCCCTGAGATCACAGAAGAATCTTCTGGCAGGGAAATGCTAGAGCCACAGTATTCTGCCCTAGGCAGGCCGTACCTGGAGTCCTGGGCCCAGTGAAGCTTTAGGCACCACATTTTAAAAGACACAAGTCAGAATCCGTCCAGGGAAAGGTGACATACATGCTGGTGACAAGGGAAGCCGGACTTCAGGAAAGACTTCTGCAATGCTGGCATTTATCTAAGGGAGTGAATTAGAGGATCCTAGATCTGGAGGTTGTCAAGGGAGGTCAACAAGCCCAGTCCTCTCATTCTACTGATGAGGAAATTCAGGCCCAGAGATGTGAAGGGGTTAGGGTTTGAACACAGATCCTCTGATCCCAGAGCCAGCATTCTTTCCAGTACACATTGCTTTCAGGAGAGTGAAGGGCTCAGAGAGCTAGCTGAAGGTAATGGGGGTGATCAGTCAGGAGAAGAGAAACTGAGGGAACATGATAGCTGCCTTCAAGTGCATGGAAGGCTTTTGTCTGATGGAGGGATTAAACTCCTTCAGTTTGACCCTAAAGGAGAGCACTGGGAACCATATTGGAGACTGTAAAAAATGCCAGAATGGGTCAGATGTCGGGAGAGACTTCCCATCCAAGGGAGCTGGTCCCAACAGAATGGGTTGGGGTCATGGAGTCCTCCTCACAGGAGGTCATTAAGCAGAGGGTGAATGTTGGCTTGTCCTGTAGGTTGTAGAAGGGATTTTACTTATATTAGCCTGTTTTCTTTCAAAGTCTAAGATTCTCTGATTCCATGAATTTTTTTATAGACAAATTTTCCATGGTAGATGAGGAACAAGATCACTCAGGAAACTAGAAAGACATCATGGCATAGTTGATAAAGCACAGTACTTGGAGTCAGGAAGAACGGGGTTCAAGTTCTCCAGCAGATGCCAATTGCTGAGGGGCCCCCAATGACTGACAGCCACTCTGGGCCTCATTTCTTCATCTGTAAAATGAGGGGTTTGGATCTGACCTTGAAGATCCCTTCCAACTCTAAATAATGAGTCCAAGAGTGGGGTGATCAGTTCTGGGCCATGCAGTTTAGGAAGGATGCTGAGAAGTGGGAGAATGGCTGGAGCAGGGTAACCAGGATGGAGGAGGGCACAGAGTCCATGCCATACTGAAGGATTTTCAGCTTCTTAGACTGGCACATTGTAAGCACTTAATGAATAGCAGTGGAATGACTGATGGACTGAAAAGACCCAGAAGAGACATGCCAACCGTGGTATTTGTAGGACTGTCATATGGAAGAGGGATGAGATGGGGAGAAATAGCCGGAAATGGTTAAAAGTTAAATGATGGAAGAACTTCCTGGAGAGAAGAGCTACCCCAAAATAGAAGGATCTGCCTGAAAAGTGCTGCTTCTCCCTCATCAGAGGGCTTCAGGCAGGGGACAGACAGCCACTTACAGGCCGTGCTGTAGCCGGGCTTCTTTCTCCGGTGAGCGTTTTGCACCAGATGGTCACTGAGGTCTCCTCAGTTCCATGACCAAATGCTGAATTAGTCTTCGCTCATCACTCTCAAAGTAGTAACATACTCAAGGGATAAGGTTAGACTATATTCTTTGTTGCACAATCATGAGATTTAGACATAAAATGAACCTTCAAGAGCTCATCTTATCCAGCCCTATCATTTTCAAAATGAGGGGACTGAGCCCTCAAAGAGAAAAGTGATGAACCCAAGGGTGCAAAGCTCCTAAATGATAAAGCAAGGATTGGAAGCCAGGACTCCAGACTGCAGGCCCCCCTGGTGAGTGGTTCTCCAGTCCCATCCCTTGAGTCCTGGCTCTTAGCATTCAAAGGGGAACCAAAGTCCCATTAGCAGTCATCTGACCAGCACCCAACTTTCCTTCTAATACACAAAGGTGATTTAGAGAGCTGGTTGTTCAAGCATTAAGTACCAATTAAACAGCAGATTATTTATTATTTGACTTTGCCAACCCTTGTCAGAATAAATCACCCTGTCCAGAGCAGAGCTCCGTTCCCTTAAGCAAAATAACTGCAGCTCAGAAAAAAAAGCCCTTTAAAAGTGATATAGGTAAATATAGTATGTAAAGCCACAAGAATGCCAAGCAACCCACGACTGGCTTTTCCTTCAATATACGGCACCCAGAAGGCCAAAATGAGGTCAATCACTGAAAATGTAAAAGGGCCTCAAGGTACTGGCATAGTGACTTCCTGAGTCCTCATTGTCACATGTCTCATTAGGTGTATAGCCCATGGTAGAAGAGGTGGGACTCTCTGGGTTCAAATCCTGGTTCTATGTCTTACCACAGTGACTGACCTTGATTATGTTACTTTGACTTTCTGGGCCTCAGTTTACTCATCTGCAAAATGAGAATGGTCTTCAAATTTCCTCCCTGTTCTGATTGCTACTGTCTATATGAAGTACCCTCTCTGAGGTTACCATCCCTGAAGTCTCTGGCATTAATTGGTTCTCCTCAAGGATGATCATTTAAGGTTCTAGAAACTCTGTTGGGTCCTAAACCTAGATCTAATGAACCTCTACACATTTAAATTGTGTATCTTTAAGTTAGCTGGAGAACATGATCAGCTCAAAGCCAAAGCATTGACTGAGATGTTGTCTGAAAATGGTCACCGTAAAACATTCGTTCCCCCAATCAAGCCTGGGATGTGCTCTCCTACAAAGTGTTCCAGCATTCATTGGTGGGAACAATGGGCACACAATGAAAGAATGGGCGAATGAATGTACAAAACACATAAGTGCTTGCTCTGTGCCAAGCATTGTTTTAAGAGTCTGGAATCCCCAAAGAAGTCAGACAGTCCCTGCCCCAAGGAGTTTATATTCTAACGGGGAAGACAGCACATCTGTATGTCAGATGGAAAGGTCCCACAGTCCTCAGGGTGTAGTCACAAAACAGATGTTGATGCTAGGCTTTTTTATGTCATTTTCATTGATCAATCATATCAGTTTCTGATGGTGAACGTTTGACAGGCTCAGGACTTTGGTGACAAGAATTTCCTTTTCTGGGTCTTCAGTAGATATGGCTGTAACCAGAGCAGGAGAAGTTCCCATAGGGGTGCTTCCCAAGATGGTGACTGAGGGCACTGGGCTGGCAGCCTGGCTATTCCCAAGGCTCTCTGGTTCAGCGTCCTGGGCCATCTCCATCAGGATCTTAGAGGAGATGGTGTCCAGGTGGTGATGGGGGTCTGACTTGCCTTGCATGTCCTGCCTTCCATCTCCACCTCAGGGGGCCTGACTATTTCAGCTAGGCTGGCTTGCCTGTCCTGCATGGGACCGGGAGAGATAATTGTCCCCTTTTCCTCGGGAGTAACTTTCCAAGATGATTTTTGTGAGGATTAAGCTGGAAGCTGGAATATATTATAAGACACATAAAATGCATTAGAGAGACACATGCTTATGAAATCATGTAGCCAAGACAACTCCCATCTATGATGCTTTGAGCACTCATGGGCTTCCTCTTCTCCTGGTACCCTGTCATTGTTCTCCCTAAGGGCAGCATCTCTACTGGCCTTGTTCTGCTGGGTTCCCTGCCCCTGTTGGCAGGGAGGGGGGGGGGAGGTAGTGTCTCACTCATTAGCTTAGATGATGAGGGCATGGGGAAGAAAGAAGAGAGAAATTACCTGCCCCAAGAGTCAAGTGATTCCTTCATCAGGATTGGATTTATCTTCCACAGCTGTCCAAGCTCCCACTGCTCAGAGCTATCTAGCCTCATTGACACCACACAGGGTATGTTGATTTTTAGAGGGCAATAGGGTTGTGTTTGAGCCTTGAGCTGCCCCATGGCTGGCTGCCCTACATTGATCAAAGGACTTCTTCAAACCTTTTCTCTACCCTTCCTTGAGACCTTAATCCCGCATTTTAAAAAATTGACTAACCCTTACATTGAGGAGGAAAAGAGGAAAAAATCAATTACTCAGGGGTTCTGTGATCAACCTAGACAGCTTGGTGTCAAAGTCCCACAGGAAGACCTGAGCTCAAATCCTGCCTCAGACACTTCTTAACTGTATGATCCTGGCCAAGTCACTTAACTACATCTGCCTCCGTTTCTTCAACTGTAAAACATGGTTAACAATAGAATCTTCCTCATAGGATTGTTGTGAGGAGCAAATGGGATAATATTCATTAAGCACTTAGCCCAGTGCCCAACACACAGTAGGTAATTAATAAAAGCTTGTTCCTTGGTCTCCCTTTCCTCCCTGATACATATGCAAGGGTCTTCTTTACTGAGGCATAAATACCATAAGGGTAAGGGTAATGTCTTAACTAGCATTAGGGGCTCCTTCTCTCTGAACCCCATTACCATCAGCACCAAACAGTGTGATTGCTCATAGTCCTTAATAAATATTTCTTTAATCAGAATGAAATTGGATAACGGCACAAGGTTGGCCCATGAGACAGACTCTGGCTCCTCTACACCCAGGTTATTATGATTTTTCTTCCATCTTTGTATTCTGCCAGCTGGGGCAAGCACCTTCCACGTCCTGCAGGACCATGTGATATCAGGGAAGAAGTCCTATTTGGTGTCAGAAGACATTGGTTGGAATCCTAGACTTGCTACTTGTGACCTTGGCTAAGTCACTTTTCTCTTCCATTTTTCCTTTTGTAAAATGAGGGGGAAGAAGACCAGAGAATCTCTGAGCTGTCTTCCAACCTGAGACCTCTGTTCCCAAACTAAGCACACTTCACAACCTTGCTCCCACGCTCCATACCTTCCACCATCCTCTTTCCTACCCCAACACCATGTCCACAGGAAATCTTGACATTGTGATATTTAAGTCCATAGGAGTGATGGGAAAGCAAATAAATGACCCCAGGATGATCTCAAATATTAGACAATTGGCTAACCTTCAACTGCTGCCTCTGAAATCTGGTGTAGGGAACAAAATTGAGAAATAAAAACGTTCTAATCAGCTGAATTATGGCAGACAATGTTTTCTTACTGATTATGGTTTAAATGCTAGCAGCAATAAATTCCCATTAGTCCAGACTCCAAACAACCTGGTCACTCACAGAGCCAGAATTTGTTTCCACATACCAAAAAATGACCATGGCTGTTCATTGTCATGGCCTTAATGCCTTGGGAAGATCTGAAGTGCATTCTGAATCATCACAGAAAGATAACCTCCTGGTCAACTAAGGCATTAAATTTACCAGAGCATCCCATTCTAGATAAGCAGGAGGTCACTATATAAAACATGCTTAGCAGCACTGATCTCACCGATCCAATCAGGAAGGAGAATGAGAGATCATATTTCTAGATTTTTTTAAGGATTACAAAGAGGTAGCTAGTTTGGTGCTGGACTTGAAAGGAGGAGGAACTGGGTCCAAACCTTCCCTCTTTTAACTTCTCTGGGCCTCTGTTTCCTCATTTACAATATCCAACCTCCTCTTAACTCAAAGGAAGTGGAGTCCCAGCCTCCTGGGCCAGTCCATCCATCGGACTGTTCTGTGAATGTCTGGAAGACTTCCCTGATCCAAGCCCACCTTGGTCTCTTTACAGCTTTAACCCATGTTTCTGATTCTGTGGTCCTGGGAAACATGTACTACCTCTCTCCCCTCTTCTAAAGGAGGGCCCTTCACATGCTTGCAGACAGTCATCGTGTTTTTACATCCTTGGATTAGTTAACTTTTGTCTTTTTTTATTCTGTTTGAGTATGCTTGACTCACCATGGCTATAGGGCATATGGGAGTGTATGTATCTGCCAGTAACTCTTTCAAAGCAGGGGCACCTGGAGCCTGAGTTCATTGGCCTGAGAAAGCACCTGCCAGGCAGGTGGGTGAGGAACACCTACTTCTTGGTGAAAAGCCCAAGCCTTTCTATGAGCTTCCCCATCACTGCCCTCCATGACCTTGGAAATCACAAGGATCTAATGCTGATCGGCCAAAGTGATCCCTCTGGGAAGTGGAGTTTTGCATTTTGCAGTCAGAAAGATGCAGTATTTGTTGGGAGTTTCCAGTTGTCTCAGCTCATTAATACAAATTTCATTTACCTTCCAAGCATGGGTTTGCTGACGATGCAAATACGTGGTCTTTGTCTGCAAAGACTGTCTCAGTGGATGGCCGTTGTTTTCCGAGGTGGCCACAGACCCTGGTGCTCAGCATTCCCGGGGGGGGGCTTTTCTTCTCCCAAGTCCTCATCACTTCATTCTTCTTCTTCATCTGGAGCATCTCTGTGTCACTTTCAAGGGCCCATTCTGGACAGTTCAGATAGGGATAGGGCCTGAGTTTTCATTGATGTGGGGAACTCTCACATGCACACCATTTCTGCATCCTGTGACTATAGAGAGCTGCCTAGACTGCTGACAGGTGCTAAGCATCTTGACCAGAGTCAGTCAGTCTGTGTCAGGGGCAAAACTTGAACCCGTTCTTCTGGGATCTGAACTCATAGAAACAACAAGCACTTCATAAAGTCTGACTGAACCAATGGATGAGTCACTTCTGTGAGACTCCCAGCTTTCCAAAGTGGTTTTTTATTCATAGCAACACTGCAAAGTAGATAGCATTGCTATCCCATTTTACAGATGGAGAAACAAAATCTCAAAGAGGTTCACTGTGCAACATAGAATAGTAAGTCGAGCGCCATACTTGAAGTCAGTCAGACATGGCTTTGGGTGCCACCTGTGGCGATCATGGACAAATGTGGGGATAGTGGAATATAAGATCTTCCCTGTCCATTCATAGGCCTATGTGACCACATGTATCTCTCTTTTCTCTTGGAACAAGGGCCATGTTCCTGGGTCTAAAAGTGCACAGGTATTTCAATCATGGATGTCTTGCTGTTTTGAGCTCCATCCCAGTTCACAATTGTGACATCCTGAGTCACAAAGAGCCCATCAGGCAAAAACTATATATGCAGGGAAATTTATATTGCCGAGGAACTTACCTAAGGGGAAGCTTGCTTGTAGAAAGGCTTGCTTGTAGGAAGGCTTTCACACCCTTTGGGACTGGGCCAATTAGGTCACATGTTGTCATGCCTTCTGACTGAGCCTACTAGTTGAAAACTATCTATCCTGGGAGATTGGTATTTTGCTTTGAAGCTCACTCATGGGAAGAATGTTTCTTTGTGATTTGCCCAGACTGGGTAGCCATTGTTAAGAAGCCCTATAGCAGCAAGCACCCTGGCGGCTGCCAACACAGGTTCTTAGATCTGCTTTTCTAAAGGAAAGCAACTCAAAATAGGTTAAAAATCTTGTTTTAACCAAACATATGTCATTTACCTAGTTCAGGGGGAAAAGGTCAGCACCCAGAACTTCAGAGAACACAAACAAGTTACAAGCAAAAGTTACAAGCAGACAGAGAAAGAGATCAGAAGACAGGCTTCCTGCTGTCTGACCATTACATCCATACTTAGTCAGTTACCAGAGAGGGAAGCACCAACATCTGGGTTTTCAAAGCTGGGGGGCTCAACGGCTGCCCAGAGTCTTGTCTGGTCAAATCACACAACTCTTACCAAAGTGAGCCCCAAAACAAAGCCTCACATCAGGGTATATATAGCCTTCTCCTGGATCAGAGAATATCACAGCCCTATTGACCCACTGACCAATCACAAAGCAAGAAGGTGTGGGCATTCCTTAAAAACAAGGCTCCTGCCACAGGCTCCAGGTGATCTCAGCCTATTAGGGGGCAGAGTATATTTTCAAATCAGAGAAGGTTCTCAGAGTCACTTAAGCCTATCAAAGGGCCAAGGGGCAGGCAAGATCTTAGATTCCTGTTCCTTTAACAAGCCCCCTGGCTGATTCCGAACCCAGATGCTGGTGCTCCTTTGTCTAGTGATTAGGTATCTATTACTCTATTTAGACAGTTGGAGCCCTGTCCATTGGATTCTCTCTTGGATATTCACTTCTTTTTACTTATCTGTACTTATCTGTCTGTTAATTAAAGTAATATCATTAACCCCTTTTCATCTGTCTTTCCTTTAGGTCAAAGAACCTGTCCTAGCAGCTTACCCTCTGTGCTAGCATGGTTGCTGTTACAAAAAGTCACTTAAGTTCTCAGAACCCAAGTTTTTCCTCATCTGTAAAATGGAAATAACAATGTCCACAGTACCTACCTACGTCAAAGGGTCACTGTGAGATTCAACTGAGATCAGGTCTACAATAATATACTTTGCAATTGGCTGCTAAATACCAAGTGTTAAAATTAGATGACTTGCCAACAGTCCCAACTGCTATGATGTGTCCATAGCCATAATCAGAAATGAGCTCTCTGGAATCCAAATCCAGTGCTTTTCCCACAACAGTATGAGCCTCTCCAGCGATGATGGCAGACATACACATTGACCAATGCCACCAGAATCACATAGGTCATTTCTCCATTTGTATGTTCTTGAACATGAATGTGAGGGAGTTAGAAAGTGTTCCTACTGAAACACTTTCAATGTAGGACACCATGTTTTCCTCTCCTCTTTTATCAGTTCCTTCATTAAAGTGAAAGCAGATTTTCCAGCTGGTGGATGGGAAAGGGGTTGAAGGATGTGGAGACCAGAGCAGGTATTGAGAAAGTCTCAGCAGATGGTTGGCCCTGACATAACCCCTTTGCCCATCCTGGCCATGGCATCTACTCCTCTGCCTGCTCCTCTCTGATGGTATCGAAGAATTGGGGGGGGGGATCTTAGAGGCCCCCTAGCCCAACTCCCTCATTATACAGATGAGAAAATTGAGGCACAGAAGTAAAGTGAATTGTCCAAAGTCCTACAGGTAGTAAGAAACAGAGGTGGGATTCCAACCCCAGTCCTTTGCTTCCAAATTCAACACGATGGCCCTATGTCCTATGTGCCCCGTTCTACTCCTACAATGACAATTGAAAAGGAGAAAGATCACCAGTTCTTAAGAAATCTACAAAGATTTGTTTACCAGTTAGATCTCTCCATGTGAAACCTTTGTCTGATGGCTAACAAGTTGATGTGCTACTGGGGGAGCCAAACTGCATCTGTACCGATAGTCACATTATAAATGAAATCAATGGATAAATGTTGGAGTCAGATAAAAGGGGGAGAGTGCATCTCTGTTACTTGGAGAAACACATAAAAGAATTGGTGTTGGCATCACCCTGTACCAGAGTGACAAGAACCATCATCTCTTGGGAAATTCAATTATCATTCAAGGTTTTCCATATGCATATGTAAAGATCCTCTAATGATCAGCATCAAACAAGACATGAAACAGTGAGACGGGTTCTTGAAGAACTATTAGTGTCATGGAGGACGTCTTACAGAGAGTCCAAATGAAAGAGGGATTCCCTAGAGGCAGTAAAGCCTTCTAGATGCTCTTATTCAAACATCGCTCTCTGCTGATTACATTGAACCCCAGAATTCAGTGGAACTCTCTCAGTTAGTTCCATTGCCACACAAGAGAGATTGGCCTAGAAAGCCACATAGGATGACGCAAGTAGGTGAATAACTTTTGTAGACCATGATGTACAGTTGAATGATCATTAGGGTTTCAGGGTTGGGAGAGCCCATCTAGCCCAATCCATATATGCCCCATCACAATATACTCAAGAAGAGATTGCCCGACCTTTGCTTGACAATCTCCAGGATGGGAAAACTCCGTTCCTCCCAGCCCAGCCTTGAAATCACTTCAATTGTCAGACAGGTTATCCTTTCAAGCCTGTTTACAATTTCCAGGTTTTGGGTCTAGCTCTTCCTTCTGGAGACAAAATGCTCAAATTCTGCAGTGCAGGGCTAGCCTATCTGTACTTCTATCTTGAACAGACATCACGGGTGGATAATGGGCAAGGCACAGAGTGAAAAAGAAGAGATAACTGGATTGCATGTGGGAAATTCCCTTGTGCCTTCAATGATCCACAGCTATTCTGCCTGCAAAGGCCCAGCCTTCTAATAACAATATTCTGGTGGTGATGATTCAGAATGATGTCAAATAAAGGAGAATTTCAGACAACCCAAAAGAGGACAAAATGCAAGAGGAGTAGAAAGAGGCTGCAGAAAGATCTAGAATCTCAAGGGAAATAATCAGGAAAAAGTCCAGATGAGGAGGTGATCATATTACCAGACTTCCAGCTATGAGGCATTACTCATCAAAACCATTTAGTACCACTTACAAAACAAAACACACAGAGAGGTCAATGGAAGAGATTAGATAAGCAAGGAAAAAAAACAATAGAAAATAATAAATAGTTCAGTGTTTGATAAACCCATGAGTCTGTCCCTGGGAGAAGGACTGGCTTTGTGACAAGGCAAGAAAGCAGCATGGTATAGGGGAAGGAGCACTGAGCATTGGCCCTGGAGCCAGGGGACCTGGGTTTGAATCTAAACCTCAAGGACCATTCCCTGGAGGACCTTTAGAAGTCTCAGTGTCCTCATCTGTAAAATTAGGACATTGAACCGAAAGGATTTTGAGATCTCTTGTAGCTCTAAATCTATGGTCCTATGTACTTCTGGGAAAATGGGAGAAGACAGATTTAGAGCATGATCTGCTATTTTATGCAATAATGATACTCTAAATTGGCATGCAACCTAAATATAATAAGTTGCATCATTTAAAAAATGAAGACTAGAAGAAGATGTCTTTTACAGCTTTGGCTGGGAGAACCCTAATCAAATAAAGAATAGAAAAGATTCTAAAAGGTCAAGGGGATTATTCTACTTACATAAAAGTGATGGTTTGCATGAATAAGAGAAACTAGAGAGTAAGAAAATTCTGCATTGAGTTTCATCATTAAAGGTCTGATCTCTAAGATATGTAGAGAATTAACACAAATATATAACACCAAGAGCCATTTCCCAATTCATAAACAACCAATGGGAATAAACAAATAGTTTTCAGATAAAGAATCAAATGGATACACAAATACATCCACGTGTGCACGCACACACACACATCAATAAAAACCTTTTAATTCAGAGAGAGAACAAAAAAGTACAGAGGAGGATACAAATACAGCAGTTTTGTTACATCTTATTAAATATATATCTAAACATGTGTATATGTGTATACGTATATGCACATACCTACATATACACACGTGTGCACACACATACATGCATGCACACACACACAGGAACTGGGTCTCTCCATCTCACTCAGAATGGAAATGCGGGGATTTCTTATACTTCATTACCAAGCACCATGAGAGCATTTCCAGCCTGGGCCTGTTCACTTCTCTACAGGCCAGAAGGCCTCCCTGGGCCCCTCCTGGGGGCCCTCTTCATCCACACTGACATCAACAGCTTCATGCACTGTAGCTCAGACTTCTACTGTAAGCAGGTCATATGGATAGTTCTTAAAAAAATAAACTGTACATAATAAAATTCTATTTCTTATAAAATCTTTCTCTTTATATAACTGAAATGTTTTTATTATGGATTATTAAGTTCACAATAGAAAAAGCAATTTTAAAAAAGATGTTCAAACATGCATTGGAATCTTAGCTGTGTTATTTAGCACCCACTCTCTGGCTACTTTGCCAATTTCTATCCACATTGGTGGACCAGACACCCAAAGGGCAGCAAACTACTATTCTCAGGAGCCCAGGAGTAACTGTACCCTGAATATAGGAGTTTCTATCCCCTTTGATGCTGAATCAGTCAGATATAATTAGTTTTTTGAAAATGTATTTACTGAGAAGGTATAGCCAGTAGTTGCAAAAACATCTCTGTCCCCTTGCATACACCATGTCCTTGGGGAGAGTGGGTTCAAAATATAAGGGTACTGAGGTAGAGAATACATGTGACAAAGGGGTACCTCACAGTTCCTGGTTATCGGATGTCCTTTTCTCTCTTACAAAGTCTTCATGAAGTTTCCTTTCAGTGTAGCTTTCTGCTGATCTCTGAGGACAGGTGTCTTTGTGGAATCCATAACCTGCATGTCTCTCTAGCACAAAGGAAATCCTTTGAAGTCGATTCCTCCTCCAGGTAGCCGTCCTTCTGTATCTGTCTGGGTCTGTGTTCATCTATATTTGTCCTCAACATGTCATTCTCTACTTCCCAATGGATGCCTTGTCTCAAACCGGCCTCTTCTCCCTGCTGAATTATCAGTGGAAGGGGGGAAGGAAATAAAGTGAGAGAAACTCTCTTATTCTCCCTTCTGGGAGGGATTCTTTCTAAGCCTAGAGTCTTTTACCACAGGACTAGTCCCCGGGTCTACCACTTCAATATCCCCATACAGAAATTTCTCTTAAAATTTCAAACCCCTGGAGGTATGGCTAGCTTGTTTGGTCAGCCAGTTATGCTGTTCTCTTCTTGACCCATCAAAGACTTTGCACCAGAAAAAAATGTGACAAGATGTAGACAATCTTTTTTCCCCTAAATTTTTAAAACCTGATCATGTTTGTTGTTTGCTTGCTTGAGACATACAGGTAGGTATTTGACACTTTTAATCAAACTAGGCAGTGTACTCAAAGAAGGCAGAGGGAGTAGCTAGATCATTAGAGAAAGTTTATGGTATCCAAATTAAAAAATGGAATGTCTTTTTATCATCTACAACTAGTGAGGTATTCCTTTTGTTTCCCAGGTGTTCATGGGAATAATTAGTTTCTAGAAAACATCTTCTCCAAAGATACATGCACTGATATTTAACCTCAATGTCTTTGTTTAATAATTCTTAAAACACAAACAGAAACTAGATGTTTTGTTTACTGTTTTCATGGAATTTCATCTTTTGTTTTACAATTACTAGAAAATGTGAGTTGGAAACTGCTTGAGGGAAAAGGTCATAATTTCCATCCAAATAGAAGGTACTTTCATAAGAATATGCTTCTGATGGATTTGGCTAAAAATGCAAGGAAAGATTTTTTTTCCCACAAGTAGAAATGCAAATTAAAATAATTCTGAGGTTTCACCTGCAAATCAGTGCATGTGACCAAAAAAAAAAAACCCACCAGGAAGTGACAATTCTGTAAGGGATTTGGAAAGTCAGACATACTAAAATACTGCCAGTGGGGTTATGAATTGTTCCAAGCTTCCTGCATGTTAATTAAATTATGTGGCTAAACTTTCAGCCTTTCACCCAGTTACCCCTTCTTGGACATAGACTCCAGGAAACTCACACATTTCCTGACTCCACATATTTTCCCTGTCTGTCCCCCATGCTTGGGATCTTCTCCCTCCTCATCTCCATCTCCTGACCTCTCTGACTTCCTTCAAGTCCCAGTCAGGATCTGACTTTTCACCAAAACACCTTCCTTATCCCCCAAATGGCAGGGCTTTCTTTTTGCGATTATTTCCAATTTCTCTCTTCTATATCTCTTGTATAAAGTTGTTTGCCTGTTGTCTTCTCTATTAAGCTGTGAGATCCTTAAAGGAAGGAATGGTTTGGGTCTTTTTTTGGTATCCCCAGCTCTTGGTCAAGCACCTAACACACACAAGGCACTTAATAGATGCTTCTTTACCAACTCAAATATGGAAACATATGCTATGTGCCAAAATACCCATATACTGATCTTTCTTTATAATAAAAAAGGAAGCAATGCGGGTGTCCTTTAATTGATGGAAAGACTAGAAAACAAAACAAAATAGAACCAAAAAACCCTATGATATCTGAACATAACAGAATGTTACTGTCCAGTAAGTAAGAAATGGCAAGTATGTGGAATTCAGGCCAGCATGAGAAGATCTGCATGCAGCAAGGTGGAGTGAAAGGAGAACCAAGAGAATGATAGACCCAAGACTACAACAACGGACTGTGGAGACCGCCAAATGGCAGCTGAACTGGACATAAATGAAAACTAGCAAGGGCTGTAGAGAACAAATGGACCCCTGCTCTTCACTCTCAAAGAGGCGGAGGGCTACTGGAACGTACTACTTATACAAAGTCAATGGCAGACACTGCTTTCAATTATTTCCCTTTGTTAAAAGGGGGGGATTCCATCTGGAGGGCATGGGGGGAGGGAAGGAGATGATTCTTTTCTTTTCCAGAAGTTACAGCAATGGAAAGATAAAATGCATTAGCATAATGACTTTTAAAAACGAGTTGCAGCAACTGAGTATGACAGTAAAAAAAAAATGGTATCACGAAAGGCCTGTATGAACGTGGAGATTGGTCACTTGTTGAGGGGGGGTAGGGAACAGGATGAACAATGTCCTGGCATGGTTGAGATATAGAAGGACCTAGAGCAGGGGCTCTAGATCTCTTCTGTGTCCTGGATGCCTTGGTTGAAAGGCTGGTGAAACCACCTTGTGACCCCAGAGCCTTTCTGATTGGAGGATGGAGCCACGAACTCCAAGCCTTCACTTCAACATCTCCTCATTCAGCACCTGGCTACATTACTTTGGGCCTTTCCTGGCTGACTTCTCTCCCATGCCCCAAATGCTCATTATTGGGACCACCTCATCAGTCTGTGAGATCTCATTGGACTTGGGCTCTATCTACCTCCCTCTCTGCCTCTCTGATTGGAGGATGGGGCCATGAACAGCAAGCTCCCGTGGAAGGGGAGAGCTCAGCTCATCAATATTCACTTCTCAGCTGTCTGAACTATTCTGAAACTTCTCTGACTGAGTTCATCATCCCCACCCTCCTCCTATCCTATCTGGTTGGGTACCTTCTCCTCCCCTACCCCAACCCCTTTCCAGCTTCCTTCCTGCATCAGATCCGAAGTTCCTGGAGAAAAGTGATTGTCTTTCTTTTGTATTTATATTTCCAAATCTGGAACATAGCACACACTTAACAAATGTTTACAGACTAATGATGATGTATTCCCCAGAATAAAATTGCATAAAATGCAAAACAAAAATGCATAAAATGGCATACATACAATTACAAAAAAGACCTAAATTATAGGGAAATCCAGCTAACAGATATTCACATTGCTAACCCTTGACCTAAAGGCAGGTCTCCAGAGCACTGGGAAAAACACCTGAGTATATATGGAGACACCCAGGTAGATGTCAGATATGATGGCATAGATGGGCTGCAATCCACATTGTGGGAGGGCCTAAGTCAAATGCCAATTTTTTTCTCCCTAAAATCTGTCCTAAAATGACTCCCTCCTGCTTCAAGAGGAAACCTTTGTCTGTTAAGTGAGAGGAGGATAGACAAGAGGGCCTTTCAAATCCCTTCCAGCTCTTGGATGGTGCAATCCCATAATTACCAGAGATTGCTAGGTAACCTTGTGGACAAGGAAGGTGCTAGACTTAAAGTCAGGAAGACCCAAGTTCAAATCCAGCCTCAGATACTTACTACTTATGTGACACTGGGCAAGTCAGTCAATATCTGTCTACCTCAGTTTCTTCATCTGTAAAATGAGGATAATAATAGCACCCCCCATTGTTGTAAAGATTGAATGAGATAAAGCAGTGGGTGGACATAGTATTTAATACATAGTAGGTGCTTAATAAATGCTTGTACCCTTCCTTCCTTATTGTATGCCGGGTATTAAGGATACAGAAATGGTCCCTGCCTTCAAGAGCTTATATTCTGTAGGGGAGAAACTTCATGTGTACCTTTAAGCAGGTACAGAACAATTCTAAGATAATGGGGGAGGTGGGAGGGATGCAGAAAGATCTTATGTCTTTCATCTGCTATCAGATAACTTTTTTCAAACTTTTTTGTTCTGATCTTATGCTTTCTCCCATGTGGGGAACTCCTCAGTTGAAAACCACTTCTCCTAATACAGAAACAACAAGTCCTCTGTCACTCAGAGTTTAAGAGACATGTCTGGTGCCACTCCACTGATACCTTGAGTGACTTTTTTAAGTCCATACAGCCAGGACTTCCTAATTTCCAAGCCAGCACTCTCTATTGGGCCACACCAACACTCCCAAGACCTCACTTGCTCTTTGAAATAATCTTGTCTTTTGGAAGAAAAACTCACTGTTTGACAAAAAATGCTGGGGAAACTGGGAAACAGTATGGTAGAAACTAGGTGTAGACCAATATCTCACACTGACTACCAAGATAAGGAAAAAATGGGAATATTATTTACACATAAAGGGTGATACCAAAAGCAAATTAAGAGAGCATGAAACAGTTTATCTGGCAGATTTATGGATGAAGGGAGAATTTAGGACCAAAGAAGATATAGAGAGAATTATAAAATCTAAAATAGATAATTTTGATTATATGAAATTTTAAAAAGTTTTTGGTACAAACAAAACCAATGTAGCCAAAATTATAAGGAAAGCAGAAAACTGGGGGAAAAATTTTGCAACAAGTATCACTGATAAAGACCTCATTTCTCAAATATATAGAGAACTGAGTCAAAATAATAATACAAGACATTCCCCAATTGATAAATGGTCACAGGATATGAACAGGCAGTTTTCAAAGGAATCAAAGCTATCTATAGTCATATAAAAATACTTTAAATCACTACTGCTTAGAGAAATGCAAATTAAAATAGCTCTGAGATTGGCTAATATGACAAAAAAAAGAAAAATGTTGGATGTTGGAGGGCAGGTGGGAAAACTGGGACATTTATGGATTGTTGATGGAGTTGTGAACTGATCCAATCATTCTGGGAAGCAATTTGGAACTATGATCAAAGGGCTATAAAATCGCTCATACCCTTGGATCCAACAATACCACTCCCAGGTCTCCTAGGTCTATATCTCAAAGACTTTCCAAAAAAGTCGGGGTGGGGGGGATATTTATAACAGCTCTTTTTGTAGTGGCTAAGAATTGGAAATCAGATGGATGCCCACCCATTGAGGAATGGCTAAATAGGCTATGGTATATAATTGTAATGCAATACTTTTGTACTATAAGAAATGACAAGTAGGATGATTTCAGAAAAAACTGGATTTACATGAACTGATCCATAATGAAGTGAACAGAACCAGAGCATTATACTCAATAACAACATCATTGTTCGATGAAGAATGTGAATGACTTGCTATTCTCAGCAATGCAATGATCTGACAGTCCCAAAAAACTAATGATATGTACTATCCACCTCCAGAGAAAGAACTGATATTGTTTGAATATAGAATGAAGCATTCTACTTTTCACTTTCTTTCATTTGTTCTTTCTTTTTATTTGTACAAAACGACTAATCTGGAAATGTTTTACATGATGATACATGTATAACCTGTATCTGATTGCTTCCTGTTGAGGGAGGGGAGATGGGGGGGGGAAAGGGAGGGAGGGAGGGCAGGATAGAATTTGGAACCCAAAATTTTTTAAATAAAAATGTTCTTAAAAAGAACAAATCTTGTGAGTTAGGGAAAGTGATCTTGGAGCATTTCCCTAATTTTATTCTGCCTCACTCCTCTCTGTGTCTTCAAAATCATTTCTTTTTCATTGAATGTGTTTTTGTTTTTATTTTTAAGCAGCAAATAGACTTGGTAATAATTTAAAAGACACTTTGGAAATATTATTCATGCTGAGTTTATTCTCAAAAACACAAGAGAACAAATAAAAGAAATTAGACAAGATCATAAACTGAATCTGATCAGGTTTGTATTCATGGCCAACTTGATCTGTTTCATGAGCTAATGTAGCTCATGAAGCCAGCGGAGGATTGGTTATCAGACATTCTCATTTCAGTGCCTGGAAAATAACCCCTGGCACTATTTTCTGTAATTTAGTCAAGAGAAACTGATCTCTGAGAAAGCACATCCAAGAAATGTCTGATAGAGAAAGGAGACAGGCTGACCACATTCAAGGCAAGGGCTTTGGATTCTCCTTTGCTATCCCAGCAAAGCCAAGAAAATTGACAAAAGCCCTCCAGCATGAAGAATGTACCCTTTTATTGTAATTATGGGAGGATGTGCAGGCACAGACGAGAATAGGGTGAAATCTTCATCTTTGGAAGAAACATTCATCTTGAAGACATCACTGATTTATTGGAGTATTGTAATCTTACTTTTGTTTAAAAAAATAATAAAAGCTTTCTTTGTTGTTTTGCAAGCAGACATTTGAAGAATTCTTTACTGATATGTTAAAATGAGGCCTTGAAAGTCTAGCTTGGAGATTAAACTCAGAACCAATGCATTCAACGTCATTCAAAGCAGAATATAAATTGATTTTTGGATTTGGATATTAAAACTTGCTACTAGCTCTGGACAAATCTCCCCTGTTTTATCATTTTATAGTAGTTTAAATATCATTGCAGTTTTCTAATGGCTAACTGCCTTCAACTCTTCAATGAAGTAATAGGAAGCTATTCATCTAATCTGCCCATCTGAATGTCAGGAGAATTTCAGATCCGGCCAGAGTAGCCTCATGAGGACACCACACTAAGGATCCAGAGCAAGGCTGCTTCAATCTGGCAGATGCAGTCTCCTTGTCCCAACCTCCTTGGAGTCATGGATTCACCCCTAGAGAAAAGACAGCTTCACTCAAGACTGGGCTGGTGCTGGTGCTAATCCAAGTAGTTTAGAAATTCAAGTGTCCTTCTCTCCCAATTCAGGGCCACTGACTTTGCTCTGGGCTAGGCCAATGAGTTTCTCTTGAATGTATTCCAGCAGGTTATAAGGTCCCAGAATCTCAGGCTTAAAAGGGACCTTCGAGGCCATTTAATTCAATCAGTGCCTCTACAATAACTGGGATGGTGGAAAACATTCTGAGTCTGGAGCAAGAGAAGTTGGCTATCAATCCCAGCTCTGGTGCTTTCCACCTGTCTGACCTTGGTCACTGGGACTTCCTGGCCCAGCTGAGGGTGGAAGTCAGAAGATTTATGCTGCTCAGTCCCTCCAGGAGCACTCAATTTGTAAGTTCCTTGTCCTTTTGTATCCCTAATGCTTAACGCAGCACACATAGTAGGTACTTAATAATTGATCGATTGATGATCTTGGAACTGTCATCTTCCTGGTCCCTTGTGTAAAAGCAAACATTAGACTAGAGCATGCTGAGGTCTGGATTTAAGCTGTAGTTCTCTAATCACATGTTTCCTATAAAACTGCTAAAGAATGATTCCTTTTGTGTAATTTTTTTCCCCTCTTTGGAGGGGAGTTGGGTGGTGGGTGTGAACCTTTGGTTTTATCAAATACTATTAGTGCAGCCGCTGCTCCACTGACTGGTCATCAGCATTTTTGTCTATAGTCTTTGGAAGTTTCCTGATGTGTTGGGAGGCTAAGTGACTTGTTGTATAATGAGTATATGTTACAGTTAGACTCTTGTGCCCAGGTGTTCTTGACTTTAAGGCTGGCCCTCCATCCATTGACGCCATGCTATTTCTTGCTAAGTTATTTTCCAAGTACAAGCTCTTTCTTGACCCCTGAGAAGAATAGTTAGGGGAGCACACAAAGGGCTGAGTTGGTAACCTAGGGGAGAATAATAATAACTCACATTTACATAGCAATTCATATAAATTATCAGCTTTAATCCTCTCCATAGCCCCAAGATATAGGCATTGCAAGCATTTTGCACTTGGGGAAATTCAAGTGCTAGATGATTATATATGGGTCATCATCATTCAGCTAGAAATTGACTGGGGCAGAATTTTCAACTTATACTACAAAATTACAGAATTATAGAGTTGACAGGTGCCCTAGAGTTCAACTACTTCATGTTACAGGTGAGTAAAACAGAGGCCCAGAGGCATTATCTCTTTGACCAAAGTCCCAGAGCTAACTTTTGTTTCAGTCAAGATTTGAATGCAGGTCTTTCCTTGCTCAGAGGTAGGATTGGAACTCAAGTCCTGTGGCATAAAGTTCAATGTTCTTTCCACTGTGCCATGTAGCGCTCCAAGTTTAGGACTCCTTCACAGTGCACTGTCTCTCAAAAGGAGTAACTGTTTGTATTTATGTGGCACTGAAGGGGCTTACAAAAGTGTTCACTTCAAATGATCTTGTGGGGTAGCGTTTCTAAGGAGTATTATCATTCCCATTTTACAGATGAGAAAACTGAGGCTCATGAAGGCTGATAAAGCTGCCCAAGGTAACAGCTAGTAAGTATGGAGCCAGGGATTTACCTGGTTATTGGTGACATTTGGGGGGAGGATCATTTAGAAGGCAGTGTGGAATAGTGGATAGAATAAGGAAAATCTGGGTTCAAATCCTTTCGTTGCCATGAAACATCTTGGCTCCATTCGAACTTCTCAGTGTCCCAGGCTCTAACTCTTTGAGTCTCTAAATTACAGCTCAAGAAATAATCAGAATTAACATCTGGAGTTTCTTCACTGGGAGTTCTCACAAAATAATATGATAGGTCTAGTATCACCTTACCTCATCCTTCCCACCTCCCCACTCACCCCTCCTCCCCCAAAAAAGGCTGAGGATTTAGTTTGCCTCCATTTTGAAAATGGTCAATGGCATTTCCTGAGTCCTTTTTTTCTCTGACCTTGGGACAAACATGCCTTTTCTTCCTGTTTTGCTTTGGAAGGGGCATTACCTCACTCACGTATGCCCTTACAGACACATAGCCTTCATTTAAAAGATTGAAGGGATCATAAGACAGCATTGACCAAATGCCAGTAGTCAGGACATTGCCATAGAAAAGGGAATTTACCCTTCAAGCATTTGCCCTGGCAATGACTCACCAACCTGGGTAAGTCAGATAAAACTCTCGGTTGGTTCCAAAAAACAAAATACCAACCTGTACAAAGAGCCATCACTGGGGTGGAGAACCAGGGCTTTGGTTCAGGCTTGCAAACTTAAGAGTTTGCTGATGGCACTTACAACCCTTCATTGGCAAGAAACAACAGCCTAATGTTGTTAACTAACTAACTAAACTCAAGATGCAACTAATGTGCATCAGAAAAGATAATTAGCTAAAACACAAAGCTACCAAAGAATTGGAAACAAAATCCATGCCCCTTGATTGGAAAATAGACAAACAAACTGTGACACATGAATGCAATGGAATGTTGTCGTGCTGTAAGAAATGATGAGTATGATGGATACAAAGAAGCCTAGGAAGATTTACACAATCTGACACAGAATGAAGTGAGTAGAGTCAAGAAAGCGACATATACCAGATGACAACATTGTAAATGGGAATAACCACAAAATCATCAGGAACAAATGTTGCAAAATTACAAAGAACTGAGACGGGGAAGAAGAGAAAAGAGAGGAAACTCCACCCCGACCCTCCCATTCATTTGCAGAAGGGGGAGGTCCGCAGGTGTGGAACATTACATCAATCTGAGGACAAGAAAAGACGACTCAGTGGCCCTACAGGGAGTAGCAGGGAATGTGCTTGTAGTTATGTGGTTGTCGTGGGAACGAGGAAAGCAGTGGAGGCCTCTTGTGCAAAATCCATTTTCAATGTATTGATGTTTTTTTTTTCCGTCTTTTCCTTTTATTTCTTTTAAAAATACTCTTTTTTCTATATCAGATTGATTCAGAAAGGAGAGTGTAGGGAGGAAGAATAGAATTTGGAATTCAAAACTTTAGGAAAAGCAGCAAATGTAAAAGTTTGTTTTTATATGTAATTGGGAAGAAAAAATAAAATGCTATTTAAAAATAAAATAAAGTGAACAGGTAAAATATTTTTTTCTTTTCTTTTCTTTTCTTTTAAGCAATTGGGATTAAGTAACTTGCTCAAGGTTACACGGCCAGGTGTTTCTGGGTGGGTACTAAGTGTCTGAGCCCAGGATTCCATCTCCAGGTCATCCCGACACTGGAGCCGGTGCTTTTACTTTCTGTGCTACCCTTGCTGTGCTACCTGGCTGCCCAAGGTAAAATATTTTTTTAAAAAATCTTTATTATGTGGGATGACTCCCTGAGATGAGGGAGGAAGTTCTGGTGTGTTGAAAAAGAAAAAAAAAAGAAAGGAAGGAAGGAAGGAAGGAAGGAAAGGAAGGAAGGAAGGAAGGAAGGAAGGAAGGAAGGAAGGAAGGAAGGAAGGAAGGAAGGAAGGAAGGAAGGAAGGAAGGAAGGAAGGAAGAAGGAAAAAAAAAACAAAAAATATAAAAAAAAATTTTATTTAGATAAAAAAAAAAAAAAAAAAAAAGGAAGCTACCAAACTTCAGGCTGGGTTCCCACCCTTGGGGACCCAGTATGGCAGTGGGAAGAGAAGAGGATTTGAAGTTTAGAGTTTAAATCCAGCCTCTTGTTACTTTTTTACCTGTGCGACCTTGAGTAAGTAAATTCACTACCATGTACCTCCATTTCCTCATCTGTAAAATGTGGGTAATAACAGCCCCTACCTCCCAGGATTATTGTGAGAATGAAGCACTTTGCAACATTTATTTAAATTTACATTTTTATTGTCATTATTATTTAAAGAAAGTAACTTGTGGACCATCTGGTTTAACACCCTTATTTTATAGATTAAGAAACTGATGAACCGGGATGTAAAATGAATTGCCTGAGATCACATAAATAGTAGCTTAAGAAGAAGGATTTGAACTCAGGTCCAGAACCAGTGAGTGCTCTGTCCACTAACATTTAGCCCTCCTCTCATGGTATATCAGGGGCTCTGACACTCGTGGAGGTCGTGGCCCCTCTTAGACCATCAGGCTAGAGAAGCCTCTGGAGTCACTCTCGGAATCATGTTTTCAAATGCATAAAACACACGGGATTGCAAAGGAAACCAATTATATTGAAATGCAGTTATCCAAATTTTTTTTAAGCAAGTAAGTTCACAGACCTGTGGTTAAGAATGCCCTCAGTGCATACATTTAGCTCCACAATATTTTGATGTCAGGCCAAGTCAGGGCATTGCCCGAAGCTCAGCCTCCCCTAGGAAACAACTTTATTTCATACCTTGTGAGTCAAAAGCAAATTGGGGAAACTCGAGATGCAACTGGCTCCCAGTTGTTCTTCAGGTTTCTATGAGCTCACTTGGAGCTAGGGAATTCTCACCCCCATCCTATTAAGAGATAACTATTTCATTCTGGCTTTGGGGAAGCTGTGTGCTCTGAGCAAGATGCCCTGCACTGTTCCAATGAGGGCTGATCAGATTTCTAGAAAACAGGAGGGGAGCAAACTGGTACAGGAGGTTCTCTGCTGAAGGGAAATGGCCAGACAAATTAGCACCAAACACACATCTCCCTCACTTCCCTAGCAAGAGGGAAGGAGGATGTGGAAATGACATCTGGAGACCTGCCACCTCCCTCTCCCCATGAGCTGGCACTTTGTCGCAAAGTTGAACCCTGTCTGAGACTGACGAGCCAATTTAAAAGTCAACCATTTGTGAATATGAAGAGAAAAAGACACAGGTCAGAGGCAGTGTGGTGCAGTGGACAGCTTGCTCAGTTTTTGTAGTCAGAGGACCAAGAGTCAAATCCTTGCTTTGTTTCTCACTATACATTTGACTTGGTTGAGTCAATTCGTCTCACAAGACATTTGGGTCTTCAGCTGTAAACTGAAAGGGATTGGACCAGATCACTTTTCAGGACCAGCAGCTCTGAATCTGATCCTATGTTAGAGTGAATTTCATTGGTATTGAAGGCAAGATCAAGTGGATGAAGACCAAACAGTGGAATGCCTGTGCCCATCAAGAAGGCTGAAACCCAGAGATGGCAGTAAATGAAAAGGACAAACCAGAGGTGGCATGGGGCAGCAATATTGTGGGCAAGAGGAAGATTTAAGAAGGGAAGGAGTCAAATCACGAATGGAGAGAAGTCACGAATGCCAATGACATTGCTTATTTCTTCTCAACTATCTTCAGAGAGAATCTCTGAAGCCTCTGAAGCTGGAACGCACAAAATGATGAACAGGGCAGTGAAACCTAACACGACAATGAGGAAACATGAAGAAAGTACCAAAATGCTGACCACTGACTCTGTCATTACCTGACACTCTCTGCTGCTGCTGCCTCCTATCTGGCCCCTAAATGATGGTAGATAGATAGATAGATAGATAGATAGATAGATAGATAGATAGATAGATAGATAGATAGATGACAGTGATAGGTAGATAGAAGACAGACAGATGACAGATGATAGACTGACAGACAGACAGATAGATAGATAGATAGATAGATAGATAGATAGATGGATAGATGAGAGACAGACAGATAGATTATAGAAGATAGATAGATTAGATAGATAGATGAAAGACAGATGATAGATAGATAGATAGATAGATAGATAGATAGATAGATAGATGAAAGACAGACAGATGATAGATAGATAGATAGATAGATAGATAGATAGATAGATAGAGATAGAGAGATAGATAGATAGATAGATAGAGATAGATAGATAGATAGATAGATAGATAGATAGATAGATAGATAGA
>NW_027185850.1:4652141-4659572 GCF_028583685.1 Petaurus breviceps papuanus | reverse complement strand
AGATAGATAGATAGATAGATAGATAGATAGATAGATAGATAGATAGAAATACCTTGGTTGATCGATAGATACTTAGATTGATCAATGGATGCTTAGATCAATAGATACTTATAGAGATACTTAGACTGATGATGAATGCTAGATCAATAAATGCTTAGATCAATAGACAGATCGATACTTAGATTGATAGATACATCAATAAGATAGATGTCTAAATAATAGAGTGATAGATTGACTGATAGATACTTAGATATGTGGCAAAGCTTCTCCCCCCATACATCCCCTACCCCTCTTCCTCTCTATAGAATTAAAAATTCTCGAGGTCGAGAACAGCTCACAATGTGTCTCCATGTCCTCAGTTCCTGGCACAGTGCTCAGCACGTAGCAGGAATTTCATAAGCATTTGTTAAATGCTTTGTAACAGGGTGATGTTACAATCAGGAGCACAGGCTCTTCCATAGGCTCCATGCTCAGCCCACGCCCTGTGTGCCCTGAGACCTTGCTGAAGGGCACGGAACATTCAGCCTCCTAGTTCTTCCTTGTGTCACTAGGGTGTGGGAGAGGAAGCTCGAGCCCAAGAGGATTGACCTGTGGACAGGAACTGAGGCTCACTCAATAAGCTTAAAAGGGTAATCATAATAAATAATGCCTTTATGTTTCTTCCTGTCTGACAAGCATGCCAAAACTTTGTGAGTCTCTTCCTTGGCCTTCCATAAGGAAAGGGAAGGAATATCTTTCCCCTCCCCTTCAATGGAAGCTATGGCAATTGCGAGAACATGGTACCAAGCACATATGCCAATGTAGGCAAGTAGGAGAACGGACCTCAAGTCTCTGGTTGCCTCTGATGCTGTGTGTGTTTTTCCCCTCCGATGGATATTTCTGACCTTGGGAGCACTCTCGGGAATTGCAGAGACTGACAGGTCCTGGTTCCAGGTGATGACGGGCCAGTGGTCAACGTTTCTTTTGACTGTTAGACTTCTTCTGGGAGGGGAAGATGACTACCAATAAATAAGAGAATGAACCCAGCATCCCCTGATTGTCAGGAAAGGTGGGCCTCAAATGAATTACTTATTGCAGAGCCAAGGTGAAGGTGAAATGTCCACTTTGCAGTTCCACTGCGTTCCCTGTTTTAAGCAGCAACCTTTCAAGAGAATGTAATAGAAGCCATGAGTTACTATTTCATGCTTTAAGTAATTGTCAATGGTTATTTATGAGTCTTTTTTTTGTTTTAAGCATTAATTTGGTGGTGAAAGAAATACCTTTCTTTTACATAATCTACTTTGTACATCAAACAGTTTTCTAGAAGTGACTGTGATAATCTCTTTTGGGGAGATTTTGGATATGTCAAGACTAAGCTTTAAGAGATTACACACACATGCACACGCACACACACACGCACACACACATGTGCACATGCACACGCACACACATGCACGCACATGCACGCACACGCGCACATGCACACACGCACGCGCACATGCACACGCACGCGCACATGCACACGCACGCACACACACGCACACGCACACACGCACACGCACATGCACACACACGCACACACAGAGTTCCAGGGACCAAAATGTGCTCGAGAATGTAAGGAAAGCTTGACCCTCTTCTTGGAGACCCAAACTTGGTCCTCTAGAAGGAAAACAATCCTCCTCCTGCTTCCCCCCCTCCCCAGCAGGAGTTTTTACAGGTTGCTTAATCGGTCAAAGCCATCAAGCCTGGGACCCACCGAAGGCCAGGATCCTGGAAGGACGGGTAGAAGTGACAGTTAATAGTGACTTATTTCTTTTAGTCATAGAGAACTGGGGCAATACAGCAATGACAGGGATGAGCAAATATCGTGCTGATTTTCCAAAGAGAGAAGAAGGTTGGTTCTTTGTCCTCTGAGTCAAGGGGCGTCCCTGGTTCCTGGCAGCGTTCTGGAACGTAGAAGTAAGAAACATGGATATGGTGTAGGGTTCAGAGGAGGGGAGCAAAGATGATGAAAGTCCTTCACAGGACAAGCATTCAGAGGAACGAAATCCAATTCAGCAAACATTCATTAAGCATCTTTAATGTGCCAAGCAATTCTCCGGGCACTGCAGATAGAAAAGCAAAGATGAAGAGTCCCTGCTCCTCAGAAGCTGACATCTTCTTGGAGGACACAACACGTACAGCAAGGGCAGACAAAGGAATCCAGAGTAACTTCGAAAGGGAGGCTTGTAAGAAGTGGGGAAGACCAGGTCAGGCCTCATGTGGTAGCCAAGAGAAACAAGGGATTTCATGAGGGAGAAGTAAGTGCATCCCAGACGTGAAGGAATGTCTGTCCAAAAGCACATGGCAGATGGTGGAATGTCCTGCCAAGGGGAGAGCAGCAGCCCATTTGACGGGACTGGAAAATGCTTGAAGGAACAGGGGCTGTGAATCCTCAGGAAGAGAAGACAGCAGAGGGGAGGAAACTCTTGTAGCACAGAGAAATTCGATTCATTTTGCTTGGTCCCAGTGAGTAGACCCAGGGCCATGTGATAAAAGTTATAGGGACTTTGGTTGAAAGAGAAGGAAAATCTTCTTAATCATTAGGGCATCAATATTCCATATCAGTTAAAGATTGAGTAGCCCCTTGTTGGGGAAATGGCAGAACGTGGTCATCCTTGTCACTTACTCCTTGAATGACCTTGGCAAGTCATTGAAACTTTGTGGGCCTCAGTTTCCTCATCTGTAAAATGAGAAGGTTGGATTAGTTTCTAAGGTCCCTTCTAACTCTTCACCTGCTTCTAGGATGGTTTAAATCCATCCTTTGAGGCCCCTTATGATGCTGAGATTCTGTTTCCAGTCTGCATTCTATAAGGAGGAATATTTTATGTATTCACACACACACACACACACACACACACACACACACACACACACCCTTGTAAGTTGAAAGCACACATACTTCCTGGTTTCCAGATTTCCCAAAACCCACTCATTATTTGGTTTCGAAAATGGGGGAAAAAAAAGCGTACAAGAAGAAAATAAAATAAAGCAGATCTCTGCCCAATGTGTTCCAAATCTTGATAAATTCTATGCTTGCCTTTGCACTTTGGGCTGGATGTGGAGGCACAGGTGGGTATTATGTATGACTGGCCACTGCCAGATGGCAGAGCTCATTAGTCTAACTCAAAAGATGTTGTAAAACTGTCATGGGGCATCCACATGTCAGGGGAATGTTTACTGAGCCCATTTTGGACACATGGACTTTCTAATTCTAGATGAGTGCACTGTTGTTAGATCTAATCAGAGCCCTGGGGGGGGGGGTGAGATGTGGGGTGAGGGAGATGGACTGCAAGCGGCCACACATTTATTTTTCACAAAACACAATATTATGAGAGGTGTCCACTAAGAATGAATGGATCTAGAGTCTAGCTCAGGCTGCATTTTGGACAAGACAGCCCTCCCAGGGACTTTGAAGGGCTTAGTTCGGAGAGCCCTGGGGGTTTAATCCAATTTTATAGACATTCAGGAAATGCCTACTATGTGCCAGGCTCTGTTAGAGGCACTGGAGAAAATACAAAGACAAGACAGATCAGGAAAGGCAGCACATTAGTTCAGCCTTGAATAAAGCTATAGATTCTAAAAGGTAGAGATGAAAGAATGCATTCCACAGCACAGCCTAGACAAAGGCTCAGAAGTGGGAGATAGGGTATGATGAAATAATCCCAATAACTCATAGAGTTCAGAAGCACAGCATGGTGGATGGACCAGGCCTTGAAGTCAGGGAGATCTGGGTTCAAAGTCCACCATTGGCACATAAGATTGTATGACAAATGGTGGTCTAGGCAGCTCTCCATATCTAGAAGGTTCTGACCTAATTTGTCAGAGGGAGTTTCAATCTCATATACAGTCCCTCCACCTTTCAAGAATTCGCTGAAACAAACATTTATTTGTCAGAGGCCACATGGCATATAAGAGACAGACCGAAGGTCTTGAAATCAGGAAGCACAGAGTTCAGGCCCCATGTCAGAGTAGATCTAGACAAGTACCTCATTACCCTGATACTCAAAAAGTATTAGTTGCAGGGGCAGCTAGGTGGCACAGTGAATAGAGAGCACTGGCCCTGGAGTCAGGAGGACCTGGGTTTGGATCCAGCCTCAGACACAAAAAAATAGCTGTGTAGCCTTGGGCAAGTCACTTAACCCCAATTGCCCTCCCAAAAAAAGTGCAAAAAAAAAGTATTAGAAGCAATTTACAGAAGATCAATAGATCATGGATTTCTAGGGGTCTGAGAACTTCAATGGGAAAAATACATGTAACTTTATTTTCCACTATCCTCTAGCTAAAATTTACCATTTCTTTCCATTGTCAGTTCAAAACAAAACCAACCCTCTTCTGAAAGGAAGTCTATAGCCTTCACCAGACACACTAAAGGAATCTGTGATACAAAAAGCTTAAGAATCCCTGACCTAGAACAAGAATTCTACTTTCAGCAAATTTTGAGGTGGAGTTTAGGTTTCAAGCAGCCTTAAATTCACAAATCCAACCTCACATTTTCACGATAAGGAAACTGAGTTTGGGAGAAGCGACTTGGCCAAAGTCCCATAGCTAGAAAGCATCTGAGGAATGATTTGAACTCCATTCCTCTGATTCCCGCATCAGGATTCCCTCTGTGATGTCTTCCTGCCTCCCAGTCCAATGACTGGGCCTGTTCTCCTCTCCCATTCTGCTTGCCTTTGTTAGCATTCTAAATACCATCATGACCTTTCCATCACGAAAGATATGACCGAGTCATTTGAGGCTGATTGTATGATTCAATGATTGTAATCAGTGCTAAGCAATGTTAATAAAAGTCCCTAAGAATAATTATAAACTTCATTTGTAAAAGGTTCTAAGGGTCATTAGAAGGGAACCATTCCATAAAAAAAAAAACAACAACATTCCCCTCTCCCCCAAGTCTGTTGTTCCCAAGATCATAGATTTCCAGCTAAAATGGACCAAAGAGAACATTTACTCCAGCATGTTCATTTTAGAGATTCAGGAATTGAGGCTTGGAAAGGTCATGTGACTTGAATGAAGTTCCCCAGGCATCAAGTGGAAAAGCCAAGATTCAAAGCTTGGTCTTCTAATTTAAATCTAAGGAGGAAGAAGTGGGACTCTACTGAAAAGGAAAGATGACAAAGGCATGAATTAAATCGGTGGGCGTGTGAGCAGAGAGAATTGGATGTATCTGAGAGAGGCAGTGTATGGCAGTGATGGGTGTAGCGCACGACTCAGTGATCTTGGAAACCAACAATGGAAAAATTGAAGTCATAAGGTATTAATGATTGCAATGATTACCATTGCTAGTTTGCTCAATGGTTCCCTTGAGCTAAATGTTGACAGTTTAATAAAAAATCCAAAGACCTTAATGAATTTTATGAGTGGGAGGAAAAGTAGCAAGTGGAAAGGTGAAAATGCACTATTGGTGGAGCTGTGAGTTGGTCCATCTGTTTGGTTAATTCGAAATCACATAAAAAAGGTGTTTGCTAAACTGTTCAAAGGCTCTGACCTAAGGACCCGAACCCTAGGCATACACCCCATTGAGCTCAAAAGCAAAGAGAAGTTTCCTGTATGTGCCAGTGTGTTTGTGGTAGCACTTCTTGGGGTAGTCAAAGGCAGGAAAGAACACTGGTGTCTGTGAATCCAGAAAAGGCTCAAAGCATCAGGGCCGATCAATGTACTTGGAAAGCTATTACACCATAAAAAGCAACAAATATGAGAATTCAGAGAAACATGGGAAGAATTGAATGAACTTATGAGAAGCTGAAACAAGGGAAGCCCCTAGACAGTGGTCATGATGATGTACCCCACTCCACCCCCACATCCCACTCAAGGCAGCTGAATTGTGAGTCATTGTCATAATTCATCTTGGTGCCTGAGAAAAACAGAGATAGGGGACTAGGGCTGTTGTGGTTGCTCTGTGGTTGGGTTCCAGGTAAGTGATTTTGTTTGTTATGATGCAGGGTTTTCAAAGGAAAGGAAAAGTATAGCTTGAAATCACTATTATTTAAACAAAAAGCATCAGTGAAACTTTAAAAAAGGAATGTGAATGAAGAATGACTAAATAAACAAAAACACATTTGTTAAGCATTCACTAAGCTCAGAATGCTGCCCTAAGTAAGGAAGATGCAAACAAAACATCAAGACTCCCTTTCTCAAAACACCCCCATTGCAATCAGTGAAAGCAATAGCAGAGAAGCCAAGTGAATAAGGACAAGAGTTTGCATCTCCTCTCTTTTCCATCACTGAAGAGGAAAACCCTGACCTTGGGCAACATCAAGTCAGGGCAGGTTAGGAAAGTGACCGACCGCAGACAGATCCATGGTGACCAAAAGATGATTCTGTTATAAAATAGGCACTAGCCTATTTTGTGTGTGTGTGTGTCTGTGTGTGTGTGTGTAACTATGGCATTCTGCAAGCTGCCACCCACAGCACGCATGAGACACTTCTTTCAAACAGTTCCTAAATAACACGCCACTTCAAAGCTCTAAAATTCTGGGCTCGAGGTTCTGCACATAGGAGCCGTGTTGTGCTAGATCTGGATTCAAAGAATTTGGGTCTGAATCTCAGCTCTGCCAACCTAATGACGTTTGACAAGCTGCTGTCCTATTCTGTAAAATCAAGGGTTTGGAGCAAATTATCTCCAGAGCTGCATTTCAAAATCTTCTGTCCTTAAAAAAAGAAGAATGCTATATTTCATTGCTTGCCTTCTCAATGAGGGTGGGTGGGGAGGGGAGAAGGGAGAGAATTTGAAAGTCAAAGTTTTAAAAACAAATGTTAAAAATTGTTTTTACATGCAACTGAGAAATGATATACAGGCAATGGAGTATAGAAATCTATCTTACCCTACAAGGAAGTAAGGGGGAAAGGTATAAATGGGGGGTGGGGGCAGACTGGGGGAAAGGGTAATCAGAATGGGTGTCCTCTCAGGGTGGGGGAGGGAGGGAAGAAATGGGAAGAAAATAAGCAGGTAAGCATTCCATTTGGAATTCTGATAAAACTCTCCCCCACTATTATGTGCTAGAGTTACTAACTTGACATTCACAGGGCAGTCTGCAGCTGTGCGCTTTGGGCCCTCTCTGGAAGGAGCATCAACATGCGCCATGCTGCTGCTTGCATTCAAACAGTGCAGTGGAGAGATTTAGTATTTACAGACGCAGGAGAGAAAAGAAAAAATCCCCAGAGTGACCCAAAGTCACGTTCAAGACGTCTCCCATTGGACAGGAGTATTGCGGAAGGTAATAATAATGATACTCCCACCCAACAAAGAAAAGGAGAAGGAGAAGGCAGAGGAGAAGGAGGAGGAGGAGGAGAAGAAGGAGAAGGAGGAAGAGGAGGATGAGAAGGAGAAGAAGGAGGAGGAAGAGAAGAAGAAGAAGAAGAAGAAGAAGAAGAAGAAGAAGAAGAAGAAGAAGAAGAAGAAGAAGAAGA
>NW_027185850.1:4600507-4647141 GCF_028583685.1 Petaurus breviceps papuanus | reverse complement strand
GGAGGAGGAGGAGGAGGAGGAGGAGGAGAAGGAAGAACAAGAAGGAGAAGAAAGATGAAGAAAGCATTTTTAAAAACATCAATAATTAGAGATGAGAAGGAAGTTCAGAAGGATACCCAAAGAGGGTACTGTTGGTCTTACTGCGTTGTTTAATAACATATACTTAAAAAAAGTTGTAAGTAATAGAAACTCATGGTGCCATATGCAATCCCCTCTTTCTGTTCTCCTTTGTCAGAGGAAATGTTCATGTTTGTTGATTTTTGTCACCTTCATCTTTATAAAACATTTCATCAAGATGTCTCACATGCAGATATGGCAATTATGTAAAATTCATTGAAAGCTATAACAACAGAAATAACCCGGTTCAATGATTCTCTGATCATTATCAAGTAAGTTATGAACTAAAGACACATTAGTTCACCAGACGTCACTGCTATTATGGGAAGATCCAAGACAGAATCCAAATGGAAGAGTGATGATAGTAATACAAAAGACTGACTTGTAAAGCACCTACTGTGTTTCAGACCCTGTGCTCGGAAATAGTGTCTCATTTGATCATCACCATAACCCTGGGATGTAGGTGCTATTATTCTCCCCATTATACAAATGAGGAAGCAAAGGCAAATAGAGGTTAAGTGACTTTGCCTGGAGCCACACACTATGTTTCTGAGGCTAGAGGTAAATTCAGGTCTTCTTGACAGGGGTCCCCTAAAGACCAAGACCACTGTAACCTTTTTGGGAGCCCTGGACTTCTTTGGTAGTCTGATTCCTTCTCAGTGTGTTTTAATGAAAAGCTGGAGGGAATGTTAATTTCAATTAGAGATGAGCAAACTCAAAATGGCATACTTGTCTTCTCCAAATCTACAGCCCCCTGAAATCTATTCATTGACTGCAGGTTAAGAATCTCTGCTACAGATGTCAAGGGACTCTTTTCATATGTATGATGACACTGTGTGTGGCTATATCAAGTACTAGGACATTGTAGAAATTCCCTAATCACTCAAAAACCAAGCAGGAGAAGAATGCCTGTCGCTTACACTAAGATAAACAGCTCATAGACCACATCCATCATGATAGAAATCTTGAACAGACACTGCAAATGAACAAGGATCTGGGCCCAGAAATGACATGGAAGAGAGTGAGTTGAATGGTATTTGAAAAATTGCAAAATTCTTTTAGTAACCCACACTTCTCCCCAAATGAAGGTTCATCTTTTGTTCTCCCTATAATGTATGACTGCTGGCCCTGAAACATGAAGGACTGAAGTTGAGAGCCCACAGAAGTCAATGGAGAAGAACATGGCAAACTCTAATAGACTCTAGAACATTCCAAACAAGGAATTACACAATTGAAGCCTGATAAAGGATGTCGTCAAAGAAACATGATCAAGGAAAAAGGGGGCTGAGACACACAGGGAAAGCAGGGAAGACCTAGTGGGCACCCCACCTGTATCTTCATGGTGTTGAGAGTATAAGAGGGTAGACTGCATGGTGAATGTATGGGAGGACGTGCATGGAATCCCCAGAGAGCAGGTAGTCATGAATGGATTATGGATTTCTATCACATCAATGAAACCACAGGCCCACTGGATTAATAACTAATATCTGAACTGCATTTTAAGGTTTATAAAGTAGTTTATCTACATTATCTCCTGAGACTCTCAATGATCCCATGAAGTGCTCTAATTATCCCCATTTAAGAATGATACTATCATCCCCATTTTACAGATGGGGAAACTGTTTCCTTTCATGAAAAGTGGCTTCCTCATGCATCAGAAGCAGGTTTCAAATCCAAGCCTTCCTGCAGCATTTTATCCACTTCTCCAAGAGTTATACCATGTCAAAACACAATCATATTACAAGCATTTATTAAGCACCTGCTATGTATCAGGACACTGTGCTATGAATTAGCAACACAAAGGCAAAACGAGTCCATATTCTCAAGGATTTCAGTTTAGTGAGGAAACAATTCCGTACATCCAAGATACATACAGAATGAATGGAAGGCAAGGCCCTGGGTTCAGGGAAGAGCTCCCACAGAGATAGGGCTTGAGTTGTGTCATGAGGGAAAGCATGGAAATCAGGAGGCAACAGCGAGGAAGGAGGAGGAGACAGGAGAAGATGCAAGTTTGGGAGGGGTTGTCATAGGCAAAAAACAGTGAGAAATGCAGTCCCATTTCTAGGACATTATGGGGGGAGGTGGCAAAAGTCACTAAGCAAAATTGCCTCACAAAGTAACAAAAAAAGCATTGAAGGGGAAAACGAGCCTGCGGTGGCTTGTGGTGAGGTCCACCTGAGGCAGGGCATCCCATGAAGATTTGTAGATAAATCTGGAAAGCAAAACAACAGGCTTCTTGGCTGATCTGTCTTCTTCCACTGAGCTGTAACAAGGGTGGACCACCTGGGATGCTTGCCAGAGCACATCAAAATGTAGGGGGCTCAGAAATTTCACTGTGCTCCCCACCATGCCAAGTGCCTGCCTCATCAGCGAAGAACGTCACCTGCCTGTGCTCCACATGGGGACTCCTCACCCCTCTGCACTACTGAATCAACCTTAACTTCTTCCTTTGCTTGGTCCATATCATCAACTTAAGTCAGTTTGAGGCCATGTCTTACATTGTGTACCCTGGGGGACAAAATGATCCTTCTGCTTCTGTTCATCCACCACATCAAATGTGCTGTCAGGGTGGTTGGAGCTCTAAATTTGGAGTTCGGAAGACCTCACCAGCTGCATGTCCTTAAACTTCTCTCAACCTCAGCTTCCTCAGAATTATTGGTGCCTGGGGATAATAATAGCAACTATCTCACAGGTTTATTGCAAGGATCAAAATAGATAAAGTAGATATAGACTGCTTTGGCAACTTTAAAAGGGCAAATACATTATTAATAGCATCACTATATATCTGGGGGTAACACGGCATAGCAGTATTAATAACTAGCATTTATAAGTGCTGTGAAGTTTGCAAATTTAATTTACAAATATTATCTCATCATCACACCAACACTGGGAGGTAGGTGCAATTATTATACCCATTTTACAGATGAGGAAGCTGAGGCTGAGAACTCCATCACCCGGGATCATACAGCTACTCAGGCAGGATTTGAACTCAGGTCTTTCTGATTCCAGGTCCAGAACTCTCTCCATGACATCGCCTAGGCTTAGTGGATAGAAAACTGACCTTAGATATAAGAAGATTTAGGTTTGAGGCCCACTTCTGATGCAAGCTGACTGGGTGATACAATGCAAGTCACTCAATCTCTCTATGTTACAGGTTACTCTCTAAGATGACAATTTGTCATGAACGTGCCAATCTGTATTCATAGAGGGATTTGCCTCCTCTGGGAGTTTCCTATGCCACAGAAATCAGAATGATTATTTTCAGTGCCAACAACGGAACCATCATCTTTGGCTCCACCAGGCCAGTTCCCAATGTTATTTGGGAGGAGTGACACTTAGTGAGAACGCTGCTTCAGACGAGAACACAACCAGAAACTCAAACAGGTTCCTAGTGAAGGGTAAGCCAATTCTGATGACACTCAGGTATCCAATTTCATGAAATCTCGAGAAAGGGAGAGTCTCTGAAGCATGGTCACAGATAGCACTTCTCCCAAAACCAAAGATACAATCATAAAGATGATTGAAAAGACATGAGCTCTTCTCCACGTCCATGTTACGTCCCACCTGGGAAAATATGACCTCCTTAAGTGGAGGGAGAGAGGGTACCTGGCATAGTGTGGGCACACAGCAGGGACTTAATACATGCTGATTTAGTTCAATTGAATTGAATTCCTGATGTGTCTGCCTCCCTTGCCAATATTCCAAAACGATCCAAGATTTCTTGGCTTCAAATGCTCCCTATGAGCCATCCATCCTTTCCCTACCTATATAACTCTTGCCCATGTCTTCCCACAGATTTTCCACAGAGAGATCTTCCTTGCTTTCTCCTATCATGGTAACTATAGCAATGGAGCACTCAGATGTCCAACTCTTGTATCTCTCCCACTGAGAAAGGTCTATAGTGGGTTGTATTTTTCACTTTTCATCTTGTGGTGTTGGCATAGGGTCAACATAGCTGCCCCATTCATCTCATCATTTATTCATTGTCTTTCCTTTTTTAATGTAACTATAAATAGCCTGTACGTGGGTGTCTTGAAATTATCCTGATGCTGAATACTGTGATTTACTAGGGTATGCAAAGCGCTGTCAAAGAGCTTAGTGTGATAAACACATTTGAGTTGGCTTTTTATGGTGAAAGATGGGAAAACATGTTATTTTAATCCACTAACTGGTCCACATAGAAGTTCTAGCCACACACTAGGTTTTATCTGAGTCTAACTTAAAGTAAGAGGTCACATTGTAGAGGGGATAAAGATTCTTGAGTCTCATATCCAACACACTCAGGCAGAGCGACCCTGAGCAAGATATTTCACCATTTAACGACCCTAGGGAACTCTCCAAAACTCTAAGTTACAGATGAATTACCCATCTGGGTTGGTGGAAGGATTTCCCACTGCAGGAAGAGTGAAATGATTAGATGGATGGGGGGGGGGGGGTGGGGGGGGGGGCAGAAAGATAACGGACATTTTAAATGTTCCCAATACTGGTGGTCTTTGACTTCTTTCTTTTTCTTTTTCTTTTTTTGTACTGACCTATGATTTCATCAGTGTATGGAATTCCCGGTGTGGAAAACTCCTACCAATGCCTCTTGATAGCTCATCTGTAACTGGTAGTCTTAGAGACTCTCCTACAGCCCTGACAAGTGAAGAGGCTTGTTCATGAACACACAGCTGTGTCTCAGACTTGAGCTATTACTGACTCCAGATCTGTCCCTCTCTACTCTGTCATCCTACTGGTCCCTAAATGGGGAGTTTTTAAAATGATGGACTTTGCCACAAACTACCTAAATGACACCATTGAATCATAGTGCTGAATTTGGAGTAATGAAATCCTGAGTTCAAGTACTGCCTCAGACACTAAGTAGTGACGAAATCCTGGGCAAGTCATTTAATTTTGCTGAGCCTCAGTTTCCTCAACTTGTAGAATGCAAAGAATACCAGCACCTACCTTATAGGGTTGTTGTAAAGAAGAAATGAATACCATATGTAGAGAACTTTAAAGTGCTGTATTTATATAGACCTTGGGTAAGTCAGTTATGGGCCTCGGTTTCCTTATCTGTAAAAAGAATGCCTTATATGACCATTGCAGTTCCTTCCAGCACTAGATCTCTAATTGTATGATTCTCCTAGACATTAGCTAGCCAGTACATTTTTCAGAACTTCCTGTCATAGAGTCAGAGACTAATATCAACTATCAATAGCATTTTTTAAAAATTAATTTTAGTCACCACAACAAGCCAATGAATAATGTTTTTATTCTATTTCTCATCAAATTTTGAAAGCTTTGCAAAGAATTCAAGTTTCTAATCAATGAAAGCAGGAGACAAGTGCAATTTATCTTCCTGACCTCACTCAACACTAAAATGTTCATTTCTATTCCAGTAGCTACACACGGCTCTAGGGACTTGGCCCCAGCACAGAGTTATTTTTTTCCTCTTTCATCTCTTTCTTTGGTGGGCAGGGATTGCCTTTAGGGTGAACAGAGAGACAATGATAGTGTTATTTGAGTATAAGCAAACTCCATTAAATAAAGAACCCATTCAGTAAATTACTTCTCTAGTAAATAACAAAAAGCATTGATTTTGTAAATAATGATTTTAAATCCTACTTCAGGGAGGTTTCACATAGAAGAATTACAATAGATTCTTACAGATGGGTTACTAGCAGTAAAGGGCCCTCTAACCAACTGATCCCTATGGCAGAAATATAACCTGAGGGATTGGATGGAGTCTTCAGTGGAAAGATGATACTTTCTAGGATATTCTACCCTCGTCACCTTTGAATAGATCTTATGTACTTACAGAAGCAGGTCAGACCTAGCATAATCTCCATTCATTGTTATAATGACATAGCAGAATATTTTATTGCTTTAAACCATTATGCTGTTCTGATGGCTTCCATCTTGTGATATGCTGGGACGGTATGCCCCTGACCAAAAGGCTACATGAATTCCATTCCCTGTGCTTATGATGACAGATACTTGGTTTGGAAGTTCCTGTAGCCCTCAACCCTGATTTTAATGGTTTAAGCAGACTCTGAGCTCTGGAGGAAAAAATCCAGAACAGCAGTTCTGGTCTAAAGAAGACTATAACTCTCTAATCACTGCTGGAAAGCCAGGTCAACTTGAAGCTTTTCATTAATATTCCAAGAAACTTTGATTAGGACAAAGGGAAAGTATGAAAGACATTAGGACAAGTCTAACGTCCCTCAGCCCTCAAGCCCAGATCTAATTCAAAATAATAAGGTAAGGAGAATGATGATGATAACACAACTATGCTACAATCCTACTGGTATTCTCCTTGTGGTGTGCATGTGATCCTGAATTCTCAAAGGTCATATCCACCATGTGCAACCTCTAACAGATCCTGGGAAGTTAGAAAGACCTCAGGTATGTAATGGGAATGAACTGAGCCTAGCTAAGTCTGAGATGCTCACCAGTAGACCAGTTAGTTTCTTTATTAGCCACGTTAACTCTCAAAGACCATCTATTGAATCATGAAAAGATGCCAATAGTCCCCATACCATTGAAACTAGAGTCCCTTTAAGTTAAATGGTGACCTGAAAATAATGATAGAAAAGAGCCTAGGCATTATATTTTGAGAAACTATAAAGGAAATTGTCCCAATATCTTAGATCCTAAGAGTAAAATAGAAAGTAAAAGAATACACTAACTACCTCCTAAAGAGATCCCAATATGAAATATGAAAATTCCCAGAAACACTATAGTCAAATTCCAGAGCTCCCAGGTCAAGAATAAAATATTGCAACCAGCTAGAAACAAAACATTCAAATATCACAGAGCCACAGTCAGGATCTCACCTGATTTAGATGCTTTCACATTAAAGGAGCAGAGGGCTTGGAATATGATATTACAGAAGATAAAGGAGCTAGGAGTACTACAAAAAAAATAACTGACCTTGAAAAGCAGTGGGAAAATGGATATTTCGTGAAATAGAGAACTTCAAAGCATTATGATGAAAAGACCAGAGCTGAATAGAAAATTCTGATTTTCAAACATAAGACTCAAGAGAAGCATAAAAAAGGTAAACAGGAAAGAAAAAACATAGGGGATTCAATAAGGTTAAACTATTTATATCTCTACACAGCAAGATGATACTTTTAACTCTTAAGAACTTTATCATTGTTAGAGAAGTTAAAAGAAGCCTACATAGACAGAGTACATGGGTATGGGTTGATTATGTTGGGATGATCTCCCCAAAAATTTAGGGGTGTAGAAGGGGAATGCACTGGGAGAAAAGGTAAAGGAGAGGCAGAATGGGGCAAATTTTGTCACATAAAGGAAGAATGTAAGGTAAAATTTTATAGTGGAAGGGCAAATGGATGGGAGTGTCAGCAATGTTTCTCACTGGAATTAGTTAAAGGAGGAAGAATTTTTAAATACACTCAGTTGGGTATAGAAATCTATCTTATCCAATAGAGAGATAGGAAGGGAAGAGGATAAAAACTAAAGGGTTGGTGATGATAAGAGAAAGGGTGATTGGGGAAGCAGTGATTGGAAGCAACAGATTTTTTAAGAGGAACAGAATAAAAAAAAAGAAAAGGATAAACAGAGGAAAATAGGAAGGAGGGAAATGCAAAGTTAGTGATCATAACTGTGAATGGGATGAGCTTAGCCATAAAATGGAAGCAGATAGAACAGATTAGAAACCAGAATCCGACAATATGTTGTGTACAAGAGACACACTGGGGGGTGGGAGGAAACAGAAAGATACACAGCTTTGAAAGAAAGGGCTACAGCAAAGTCTATTATGGTTCAGCAGAAGTGAAGAGGGAAGGAATGACAATCATGATCTCAAACAAAGCAAAAGCCAAATATGAACTGGGTATCAAGGGGATATTTATCAGTTGGGGAGTGGCGATGTCATGGCATATGACTGTGCTGGAACATTATTGTGCTATGGAAAAGAACAGGAGGGTGGTTGCAGAAAAGCATAATCAAACCTCTATGAACTGATGCAAAACCAAGTTTATGTCTTATATTTGTGCATACGTACATGCGTAGTATATGTAATCATATATTAGCATAGAGACATATGAAATGCAAGGAAATCTGAGGGGGGAAACACTAGAAATAAAAAAAAATCTTCTGGAGGAGGCAGCATTTGAAATGAGTTGTAAGGAAAAGTGGGGATTCTAAGGAACAGAGATGAGGAGGGGAGCATTCCATGGATGGAAAACCCTGGAGATAAAAGATGGAATGGTGGCTAGACTGACGAATGAGTGAAGGAGAATAATAGATGTGTAATAAGATTGCAAAGGCAGGTTGTAAAGGGCTTTAAATGCCTGACCTGAGTTTATACTTGATCCTAGAAGTAATAAGGAGCCACAAAATGTTAAACTTCAGTGTTTTGTTTAATATTCCTTGTTCTCATTAGTCTATAAGTCTTATAAATTTTTCTTTCCTAACATCTCTTAGAATTTGCATTTGATCCTAGAGGTAATAGGGAGCTACAGAAGAAGAAACAGTCAGAGCTATGCTTTAAGAACATATTAAATATCCATACCACCTTAGACAAGTCAAATGAACTCTCTGAACTTGTTTCTCCATCTGTAAAATGAGTGTATTGGACTAGAAATAAGGGGTTTTTAACTTCAGGTTCATTTTTTTTTTTAGTATTTTGATAACTTCATTCCGTTATAATTGATTCCCTTGGTAATCCTATTTACTTTATTTTATGCATTTAAAAACATTCTAAGTAGTGGTCAATAGGCTGATTGAACAGAGTCCAGGAGAAAGGAGTCCTGGACACAAGGAAAAGTTAAGACTACCTGGAATAGATGAATTCCAAGGTTTTCCTTTCCACCCACCCAGCTCTCTTATGACACTATGCTCTATTTAGGGTCTCACTAGAGTAAAACCCTTAAAACCAAGGCATGGTGCTGAGAGGAGCCAGCATAGGAGAAATAAAGACCAGGGGCTCTTTTGAATGGTGAACTTTATTTTTGTTGACAAATACAACACACATTTATAAATACACAGACTGGATATGTCTCTAATGTCATTCAAACAAAAAAGCGCTTTTATCTTGTGCTTGGTTTCCACAATATAGAAAGCCAAGTTTACTTAACTAAAATCAAACTTGGAAATACAATTGAAAATAAACCTAAATACTCTGATCAAAGGACAATGCTACCAGAGGGCACAACAACATCCATTTCCACTGAATTACATGAATGAGAATAAGACTATATTTTTACAAAGATCTTTTAATTCCTTTTATTGTTAAAGTGCTGGCATTTTCAGTCACATCTTAGAGGAAAGACCCTGTAAATGCTGCTTACGTTTACTTGTAAGCAAATTAAGACAAACAGTCCCTTTGTTTATTTTAAGAAATATTCAACTTGACTGCACAAAAGTCTCTAGTCCAAAAGATTAAAATGGTTGTCCCCCTTTTTTGCTTCCAATTGAACGTACAACATGGAATGCACTGTTCAAATGACTCAAGCTAAGAGTCATTGCAAGAACTGTGAGACCTAAGGCAGATCATTCCACATTTTGTCCTACAAATGAGAATGTTAACTACTCATATCTTTGTGGATAAGCACGTTCCTGTCCTCCATGGCTTCTGTTTATGTGTGCCCTGAAATCTTAAAGAAGTCCATTAAACAGAATTGTATGGTGTCCATTGCATCTATACCTGTCTCTGGACCTTATGACAGTTTGCTGAGGTTTTCCAGGATTTGTCAGTTTGCATTGAAGTGCTAGGTAAGCTCCTTGAGGGCAGGAGCTTTTTTTTTTAATTTTGCTTTTGCCCCACCTCTGCCCCTAGCATTAAGCAGAGTCTGTCATTCATCAGGTATTTAATATGTTTGGTAAATTGAAATGAATTTGCCAGAATATCATTACAGCATTGATTATCTGAGGAACTCTAAAAGCAATAATGCAAGTGATCCACTGGAAAGAGAACAGACCCTGACGGCTGCCTATCTAAGTTCAAATGCTCTCTGATGCTTGCTGCTTGGGTGCCCTTGAACAAGTCCTAGGTCCTTTATTTGTAAAATGTATAAAAGCAGGATAGTGGTAAAGGAGAATGGGGACTGGAAGGGACCACAGAGAAAGATAATTATTAGTCCACCACTCTCCTCCCTCCAGAAAGTTAATTAGTGTTATCTTTTTAAGAAGTAGCTGTCTGTTTATTCCTTTTTGTTCTTTACATCAGTTCAGAGCTACAATCTTATAATTCATGTCTACATTGTGTATTGCTATTGAAAATGCAAAGAGAGGGAAAGACCTCTTAGGTCTCTTATGATTCAAATTCCAGATAAAGTCTACACTGAACTTGAGACATTGAAGAGCTTTACACATAGTGGGTACTTCACAAATGCCATTGACTGATTGATTGGTATCACTTTAATTAAATGGCCAAAGTATGTCAATAACAAAGTCCTCATGCAATTCAAGCCTGACGAGTATCCAAGCTAGTAACATTATGGATTCTGTATAGGATGGGAACCACAGTTTTAACAACAGCAACAAAGCCTGCCCACTTCTTAAGGGACCTTTCTGTCCTCCCTCTCTTCTCTTTTTCTTTCTTTTCCTTTCCTTCTGTACAGTTGGCATCTTATCGGCATTGGGAACTCCCAGCATGGAACCTTCCTGGCAGATGCAGGTCAGGGCTGCCTTGTGACCTGGGTCTTAAAGAGCTGCCTGGGCCAACAAGGTCAGTGTCCAGGCCTTCCTTACTTTGAGGACTCCCAGCCCTTTGATCTGATGCCCTGCACTGCTAGCCAGGATATTTTTGGGGTACGCTCATATTTTGGGGGACACTCTCCCTGTTCCTTTCTCTTCTGCCAGTCATAGTAATGACATATCACATATTACCTAGTCTCTTCTCTCAGGGAATCTCCCTCTTTACCAAGGACTTTTTAAAAAACTAGACATGACTCCATCCCTGTATAGGATGAAGCTGCCAGTGAGGAGTTTGGTACTGCAGGAAGATCAGCACATACCCTGAGACTCATCATCTCAGAGAAGTGACAGACCCTGGGAAGTAAGTAATGTGCCTAAATCCTCTGCCCAGGATGTGTCAGAAGATAGACTTGAACCCAAGTCAGAGGCCACCTCTCATCTCCCTCCTCCACACATCTTCTTGATCAAGAAAAAGTCCTTCTGCTTCTCCCTTAGTATCAGGAACAAGAAGACATCATGCAATGAACCAGGGCCATCTTATTCCTCATGGAAGACAGTATAATCTATGAGGTGTTTGGGGAGGTTGCAATGTTAAACCTTTTAAAACAGCACAAAGAGAGACACTTGTCCTTCTGATATGGGCAAGAAATAAATACTCATGGAATTTGCAAAGAAAGAGTCCCGAGCAAGCCAGATCCCCACATGCATTCTTAACTGAATGGACTGAAGTCTGTCATCCTTTACACACACAATGGAATTGGATAATGGGGGTAACTCACATGTATTCCCCCCATTTCATAAATTTCACCAAAGAAATTTAACAGGCAACATAGATGAAAGAATGTACATATGGTGAAAAAAAGTCTTCTCAATGACTTACATGGCAGACCTGTAGAATGGGACCAAATGCAGGGAGAGATACTGATATAGGTACCCCAAAGGTGGGGAGTAGCTGGGCAGTTCAGTGGATAGAAAGCCTATCCTGGAGTCAGGAAGACTAACTTTCCTGAGTTCAAATCTGGCCTCAGACACTTGCTAGCTGGGTGACACTGGGCATGTCACTTAACCACATTTGTCTCAGTTTCTCATCTGTAAAAATGAACTGAAGAAGGAAATAACAAAACCACTCCACTATTTTTGGCCCAAAGAAAGAAAACCCCAAATGGGGGTGCAAAGAGTTGGACACAAATGAAACACTCAACAACAATGACAAAAATCCTGAAGGTTTGATTGACACTGACTCATATAATTCAGATGTGAAGTCCATTCAGTTTCTCTCCACTAACTAACACTAATGGACCACTAACCTGATTTTTAGTGAAATGTTTTGCTGTTGCTGCATATGTTCCTGCTTCCTTGGAATCCGTAGTCATCTTTGAATTGTGGCTTTTTAAAAGAGAAAATTAGATGTTTTTTACAAGCAAAAACAAACCTTTCAAAAACCACATTTGACACCAAACAATATAACTTGACCTATATTGAATCACTTTTAGAAACACTGGCCACTCCTGAGGCAGCTGGAAGCATGGCTTCCAGATCATTTGCAAAGCAAATTCAAATGGTTCCACTTGCAGAAGATACTCTGGGAAGGAGTGTGAGGACCTTTGTGATCAATTAATTGAGTAACTAAAACCTTCTTAATTTGCATTGCAAATAGATGAAGGAATCAATTAAATTTTAGATTCGCATATGTTCTCTCATCCATATATTCTTTGTTTACATATATATGACATTGAAACTATCATTAGGGAAAATTTGTCACTTTGTGACACATCAAGAGAAACTGTCTATATAATTGATGGTTTTCTAAATGAAAATATTATTATGTGAAGAATTACATTGGACTCTGGGGACTCATCATTATCACATCCATGACTTTCCATTCCAATGAAATGAAAGCATTCCAGGACGATCTGAGTGCAGGCTAACGTGATGAGGAAGGGTAAGTAGCATTTTTAAAACAAGGCAGAGAGTGGAGGAACCATTTAAAGTGACAGCTAAAACAGACTTTCTTGTTACCCATTCTAATCCTTTCCGACAGCAGATGAGCAAACTGAGGCTCAGAGAGGAGTTAGTGGGAAAGCCAGGATGCCAACCCAGGGCTCTTGCTTCCACTGATCAAATGGTATTTTCTGGAAATAATCGAAAGCTTCCAAAATATCATTTCTGAATAACTCGAAAGATAACCCCAGGGGACAGAAGTTTTTTGGTTTGCAATTCCTACTTATTTGTTTCAAGTCTCTGCCTTATTTTGCCTGTGGCTGACAAAGGGCTCTCCGTCAGTTCTTGGTGACTTCATTCATGAGTTTAGCTGTATTTTCGAACTTCTCCCTCTGGGTCATTAAATCTAAATTACTCATCACTCAGAGAGAAGCAGATATTTGGTGAATGGGGAGGCACTCAGTCTGAATGTAGCTAAAGAGAAAAAAAAGACAACAAAAAATTTCCTTAGCTTCAGTGCCCACTGGTCCCTTTGGAAAGAAACCCTTTTTCGATTGGTTTCGGACCCTAGATGTCTCTGCAGACCAGTTCCAAAGGAAGGTATGATTTCCTGTTAGCCAAACTTGAGATATGTGTGAACACACAAAGAGAACCCAGAGTCAGGGCCCCAACTTGGGTTGGCAGATGACACTTTCCATTTAGACAGCCACAGGGGATGGAAAACCAAACCTGCAGCGCTCATGCAAGTCCATAAGCATTTACCAAACCCTTGCTAGGGACTGGGCACTGTGCCAAGTGCTAGGGATATGACACTAAAATAATTCCTGCCCTCAAGGTGCCTACACTTGAAAATATAAGCATAGAAAATGTATTTATTAAATACACAAATACCGGGAGTCCCCAAGGTCTTGGTACAGTTTTAAAATGTAATAAAACAGAACTAGGACTTTGGTGTCACCTGATCTATACAAAGTCATTCTAGGGTGGGGTGGGTGCATCAGCAGTGGGGACAGCAACTGTAGAGCTTTGAAGTTGGGGATACTGAGGGAGTGAGGAGGGAGGGCATTCTAGGCAGGGGTGGGGGAGGGGCAGTTTGTGCAAAGGCATTGAGACAGATTTTAAGATAAAAACTAGCTTGTACAGAGAATATTAAGGTTTGTAAAGGTCTTTACAAATATCTCATTTTATCTTCACAACAACCCTGGGAACTGCTTGGTACTACTCTTATCCCCATTTTATAGATGAAGAAATTGAGGTAGACTAAGTGAAGTGACTTAGCCAGGGTCACACAACTAGTCTGAGGATATATTTGAACTCAGGTGTCCCTGACTCCAGGTCCAAGGCTACATCCACTCTACCACCTAGAGGAAAGTGACTTCTCTAATTTCTATTCTAATCAAGACATGGATTCTTAGAGACCCAGGATCTATGACTGGTCAGACTCCAGCATTCCTTCTTCTGATGCAAATACAGATCATGACTTGCTCAAGCTGCCTGAGGCTCAGAGACTTAATCACCTTGCCCAAGTCTACACAGCTTGTGTCAGAGAGGGCACTTGATCCCAGTCCTGGACTCCAGGGTGTTGTCCCAGAGGTTCTTTTTGGCAAGTTTGGGAAGTATGTAAATACAGAGTGTGTTTTAAATAAGCAGGAGGTAGACAGGACTTGGGAGATGATGAGTTTAACCTCTCCTTTGACAGATGAGGAACTCGAGACCCAGGGAGGTAAGGGAACTTGCCCAAGATCCCACAGCTAGTAAGGATCAGAGGCAGGATTTGAACTCAGCCCTGGGATTAGTGACCCCCTCCTCTATAATGGCATGTGTATTTTGTATCTATCCATGGAAAAGTCATTCCCCATTGGACCATGAGCTCCTTGAGAGTACCCCTTAGCACAATGTCTGGCACACAGTGGCTGCTTAAAAAGAACAAGCTGATTAATTGACTGACTCTTCCATTAGGATCTAAGTACCTTGAGGGCAGACCTGGTCTGGATATGGCCCGTAGAAGGCATTTGATAGATGCTTGTGGATTGATCTGACTTGCCTAAAGACTCTACCATTAAATGACTGCCCAAGACTGACCAATTCAATCTCTTTTTATTCTGTTTTCTCTGCTTGGTCACCAGCATATGAGCATAGTAATACTTTTCACTGCAAATGAGAATTTTCATCTGGAGCAGCTAAAAAGTTTACGTTCTCATCATCTTCCTGTGTTTTGGTCTTGGGCTGTTGTGGGAATTATGGAGAAATCACTGTGAACATACAAAGTGTCTGTGATTTCTTTGTGAGAAGGAACTCCCAGGAAGAGAATGTCCTCCCCCAATAGAAGATGGGAAACCAAAAACTGCATCTCTGACTTAGAAGAATGTGTAGGGCTTTGTTTGGGGCACAGAGGTCAAGTGACTTATCCAGGGTCATGAACTAGGAAGTGGTGTGGGTGAGATCTGAACTCAGTTTTTCCCACCTCCAAGATCCACTTTCTATCCACTATGTGGCCTCCATTGTGTCAGTTAAAGCAATATTAATAGGGAAAATTTGAAACCTTGGGATTTTTGTACCTGCTCCAGTTGACCCCAGCTAATACTTTTTGTGGGCGTGTAGGGTCATGCCATCCATCAGAGCAGTGGTTAGAGTTTGGTATACGTATTGAGCCACACTTGCTGTATGGGAGATGCCTGCTTGTTGGCAGTAGAGAGTATGTGAGTGTAGCTACATTACCTTCACCACTGGGGCATCATTCAACAAACACTAAGCTCCTACCATGTGTCTAACCTTAGGCTAGATGTTAAAGATTCAGAGACTAAAAGTAAAACAATTTCTGCCCTCGAGGAGCTTACATTCTATTCGGGGGAACCAATGTACACAAAGAGAAATCAAAATAGAAGCAAAGTAAGTCATTTGGAGCCCAGGCTAGGCCTGGGAGAGATAGTGAGGCTTGAGCTGAGCCTTAAAAAGAGCTAGGGATTCAGGAAGTGGCATGCATTCCAAGCATGGGGACAGCCCATGCAGAAGGAGGGAGAATGGAGATGAATTGTCACAGTCAAGGAACAGTAAATAGGTCAGTTGGCTGGAATGTGGGGGATGTGGAAAAGTGGCTTGGAGGAAGGGATTTATATTAGTTTGATAGGCAATAGGGAGCCATTGAAGATTTCTTTTTAAAGAGGAGGGACATACATGGTCTGACCTGTGCTTTAGGAATATCAATTTGGCCACCGTGTGGGACTTACTGATAAAGAGCCTTGGGACTATGTCGTGGGTGAACTCAACCCAATTCAGCTCAGTAAACATTTATTGAGCACCTACAATGTGCGAGGCACTCTGAAGTCACAGCACCGGTTCTTATGTAATTTGTACCTGACTCCATCACAACCATCTCTAGCCTTCCTATATTAAATCCCAAGACAGGGATCCAATTCATCTCACTTATTCAAAATCATTGGATTTTATGCAGACAGTTTTTCTCTCATGGAGAAAAGATGTTCTGATGAAATGTAAGGTGCTGGAGGACAAAAGTAGTTTCAGTTTTGTCTCTGTGTCCCTAGTGCCTGAAACAGCACCCCTCAATTCACACATAGCAGATACATAATAAGTGTTTGTGTACTTGGCTTCTCTATCGACAAACAAAAAGTGAACTTCGGATTTACATTTGGCATGGAAATATGGGGTTGGACAGGAACTCGTAACGAGGTAATTTGAGAATAGACATCAATTCACTGGCGTGGTTTTTGCACAGCTTAGCCTATTTAAGAACAGCTCCAAAGTTCCTGTTTTCAATGTTTTGACCTGTTGTCACTGGAAGAATACGGATATCCCATTTACACATTTTTTTTTGCTTTTAAGCCTCTCTTCAAAGCCTTCATTTACCATTGTCTTTGTGACCTGTATGAACTGATACATAGAGTAGTCATTAAGCAAAATGGTGAAACAGTAGCCCAATGACAACAGAAACATAAATAGCAGTTACAACAATAATAACATCAACCACAATGATAAAAACAACAAAACCTGAAATTTAACTCTTGTGTAATTGCAATGACTATGGATGGCTCCGAAGAAGACATGAGAAAATGCACCTCCCTCCCTTCTTTGCAAAGACCGGACTATGGGTGCAGAATATTACATACAATGTTGGACCTGCTTACTTTTTCTGCTTAATTTCCTGTTCTTTGTCACAAGAGATAGCTCACTGGGAAAAGAGTGAGACAGATATTTGGAAATGAAGGGGATATAAAAAATATTAAAAAAGAATAAAACTACCACTACACTATGCCCTGAAACTGTATAGCAAACAGAAATATTGGAGAAGCTGATCTTAAGCAACGATCCAGGCTGACTCATGCTCTATCCCACTGCCAACTCCCACCAAGCATTTACCCAGATGAAACTGTTTGGGAATTCAGAACAAGTTTTAGTTTATTTGATGAAAGTTCCCCCATTGCAGCCTCCAGAAAAATCATCCATTGGCCCTTGACAGTGTTTATAAAAATTACAGTAAAGAATGTTAGTGTTCCCCAGGAAAGCACTGTATTTTGGAAGGAGAAATACTTTTTTCAAGGAATGAAACAAACAGTGTTTATTCACTTGATCAGCTTCAAGCTTCATCATGGAAAGCAATATCCCTATCGCATCATGGATGCCCACCCAGTGGGTGCAGGCTTTTGTCTTACAAAGACTCACACAATTTTCCACATAAACACATATTTGGACATGGGAAGCATCAAAGGATCTGTGATTTCCCCAGTGTGGAATGTGAAGTGACTGCACTAGCATCCAACAGGCAGTGAGGGTTAGAGGCCAAATTGAAGTTTATGTTTTTCTGCCTCTAAGTCCATCAAATTACCCACAATACCACACTTCCTCTAGATATATACTCAATTACATACCTAAATACACACATATTTGGGGTTCACATCCGTGATTTTATCGATGTGGGAAACTCTTGGTATAGAAATTTCCTTTTTTTTTCCCCAGGGAAAAAGACTTGATCTCTGAGACACCTTTTACTTCTCATGCATATAAGCCAATATGGATCAACAACTTGTGACTTTAAGTCTTAAAAAGTTATCTGAGACAGACAGTGAGAGATGGAAGGACCAACCCAAGGTCACACAGCTACTGAGTGGCAAAGGAAGGACTGGGACCAAAGTCTTCCCAACACCCAGGCCCCCATGTAACCCATCACACACACATATACATATATATTCATGCACATGTATACACATGCATAAACACACACATCTTTGCACACAGACCCACATACAGCTTGGTCTAAGGGGCTTCCTGTGTTTCGAATAGCTTATTTAAATCTTTTCCAGGAGCAAATTCCAGCCTAGAGGAAGGAACATCCTACATTCTATTAGCATACTCAGCAGATCTATGTTTTCCTTCAGATCCTCTCATTTGCTTAATTGGATTATTCCTGATCCAGCTGATGCTTGGATAATAATTATACACAGTTAAAGTTCCTTAAATTAATTCCCCACTCAAAATCAGATAGAACATATAATGGCTATAAAGAATACAAAAGAAAACTTTTTTTTTAATCCAGAAAGATCAAGAGTGATCAGAATCAAACAGAGAAAGAGAGAGAATGAAGCAGACAAAGAGAGAATGAAACAGAGATAGAGAAAGAGGGAGGGAGAGAGAGAGAAAGAGACACAGAGAGAAAAAGCCAAAGTACGAGAGAGATGCAGAGAGAAAGAGACAGAAAGAGACACTGAGACATGGACAGAGAAAAAAGACTGACAGAAAGAGAATCACACAAAAAAGAAAATTCAGAATGGGTTTGCATACTTGACACAGGAAAGAACAGTTCAAAGTTTATTTCTACGTGTAACCAACCTTCTTGCAGGCTAGGACTGCTTTGGTGCTGTCTTTCTATCCCCACCACCTGGCACAAGCCCCTTAATAAATGTCTGTTGGATTGGATAGGACTTTCCAAACTGCTCTGAAGGGACTTTCTAATGATGTCTTTTAAAAAGACAAAGAAGTCCTACTCCAGTAGGTTGTAAGCTCCGTGAAGGGACTGTTTCATTTTTGGTTTTGTAGTTGCAATGCCTACCAAGTGCTTGACACATCGTAGGCTTGAATTCAGACTCATACAGATGGGTCAAGAATTGGCTGCTGTGGTGTAATACAATGCACATTACATGTGGCTAGAAGTTAGCTCAAGAAACAACATTTTAATGATCAGTTATTAAAGAAAAAAGCAAACATATGCACCCTGTCATTTTAAAGTGCGTAGCTTAAACCTGGATCCACAAAAGAGATAGCCCTAACTCCAAATCTCTAGCAATGCTAGTGTCTCATTGTCAGAGTATTATTTAAAAATATAGATAATTAGAAAAGATGGAGTGTGAAGAATTTAATGGTTTACAAAGCCCTTTACACGAATCATTTCATCAGAGCCTCACAACAACCCTGTGAGATAGGTGCTATTACCCCCATTTGACAGATGAGGAAGCTGAGGCTCAGAGGAAGCAAGCTAGTTAGTGTCTTCAGCAGATTTTTCACCCACTTCTCCCCACCAAAGGCAAAGGGCTAAGACCTGAAGGTATGGGATTCAATGCTTGTGTAGCATTCTTAGGGGGAAAAAAAAAACATGCTAACTCAATCCATCAGACTCCAGCATCTTGAGCAGGCATATGCCCATTTTACAGAAGCACCAACTCTACCCTTTCCAAAAGTCATGTCAATGATTCTTATTTGGATGCTGGGTAAATGCAGTTACCAAGACAACCATTAAACAGTGTGAGATTAAGATTCAGTGCGGAGATATTGAACATGATGGCAAAGAACTCCAATATTTAATGCACTTTGTGAAATGTATGATTTGTCTGTGTTTCGTCTTCAAGCCCAGCCATATAAGAGTGAAAGGGAAAAATATAAAGGCCCTTGTGTTCTTGGTTTCTGCAAGGTTAAAGAGAGAAACAGGCAGACGGATAGATCCACTAACAGACACAAGGAGAGAGAAAGGGGGAGAGGGAGACCAATGTCTTCAAAAACTTCTTTTAAAAATTACTTAAAGGGAAACCATTCTCCTGCATCCCTGCCCAGCTCTTGCAGAGCAAGGACTGTTCTCACTTTTGGCTCTGGATCTCCAGTATCCAGCATAGTGCCAGTCATACAATAGGCTTTGCATAAATGCTTATTTCATGAATTCATTAAGCACCTACTACAAAACTGCTGATTTCATTCATTCATCAATTACCCAACAAGCATTTATTAAGTACCTACTATGTTCATGTCACATAACAGGAGCTTAATAAATATTTGTTTCATTCATTTATGAAACAAGCATTTATTAAGCACCTACTGTATGCCACGGACTATGTGAAGTTCTGGAGATATAAAGACCAAACTGAAAATACTCCTGTGCCCAAGGAGTTTCTATTCTGTCATGAGAAAATATTTACACAGCTAATCACCTATAACAGATATATAGGGCAAGTCAAAAGTAACATGGGAGAATAACATTCAAAAGGACTCTCGTGTAGGAAATAGTGTTAAACCAAGCCTCGAATTGGACTGAAGCAGACAGAGGCAGGCTATTCCACTGGGCAGCCCACATTCTTCTCGACAGCGAGCAAGATACATTGGCCACATGAAAAATCACATTGTAGGCTACAAACTGAAGAGACACAAGGCAATACTAGACGGTTGCAGATAGATTTCCTTTTTTTTTATATTTCAATTTTTTTTTTTTTTTGGCACTCATGGGGGTTATTGGTCTTTTGAGGCCATTTAGCCTGATGTCGCTTGGATACATAAACAGAGGCATGCGGCAGATGCCGGAATTCACAGCAAGGTTTAAGACTACTCGTTGTCAAAGCATGCGAGCCGCTCCAATGTTCTCTCACGCTCCCGGCTGCACGATCTCGTTGGCTAACGAGACGGGCTGCCCTTTCTGTCCATCGTGAGAGCAGCTGGAGACGGCATTTGCTACCTGGCAGAACTTGCGCAGGAGGATTTTTCTTAACAGCAGGTAAACCCAGGGGTCCAAGATCTGGTTCAGCGAAGCCAGGCGCACGGCGGTCAGAAAGAAGTCGCATTCCCTGGGCCTCTGGGTCAGCGGTTTCGGTACCTTGCAGTGCTCCACCGAGGTCTGGTTGAAGATCATCTTCAACATCATGATCTAAGAAAGGGAGACAAAGGAGCAGCTTAATGAGTGTTCGCTCCCCGTATGCCCTGACTCACCTTCACGCTACTGGGACAGTCACGGGAATCAGGGCAAACCTGTCAGAGAGCCAGGGCCATCCACTGGGAGGGAAAGAGGGAGACAAAAACATTGTTTCCTCTCCCAACTCTGTGTCTTCGAAGACTGCCCCAACTTCACCTCCACTTACCAGAATCCTTTGTTTCTTTCAAAGGGTATCAAGTATTTCTAATTTGTCCTGCATAGAGCTTGCTTTGTATATTCTTGTTTGTATGTTCCCCCGGTCGGTCCCCCCCCCCCATTAGATTAGAAGCTTTTGAGGGCAAGGACTGTCTTTTGCCGCTTTTTGTATACCCGCCTTCAGCACAGTGCCTGGAACATAGTAGGTGTTTTATAAATGTTTAAATTAATTTAAATTATATTACATATTATAATTGTATATTAGTATATTATAATTTAAATTATTAAATTAGTTATATTTTAATAATAAAATATTAAATTATCGTCAATAATTATAATAATAAAATATCATTAAATATCATTATATTATACAATATAATTATAATTAAATTATTACATTACACATTATAATTAAATTAATTTAATAGAAATGATTAATTGATTGAAGTAACACCTCCTACACAAAGCCTTCCTTGATCACTCCATCTGCAAATGTGTCCCTTCCAAAAAAATTACCTGCTTTCTATTTTGTATCTCCCTTTGTACGGATGGGGTCAAAATCACCCCATGCATCTTAGCCCTGATAATTTGACACTCCCTCTCCCTCCCCCTCCCCCACAGGTACAGCATTGTCTCTTCTAATGGAATGGAATCTCCAGGCAGGGATTGTTTTTTTTTTTTTCTTTTAAATTTGCTCATCATATTGCAAATAGTAGGCACTTAATAAATGTTTGTTAGATTGGAATTGATATTCAAATCTGCCATGAAAGGAATTTATGAATCTGAGAAGTCTTCTTCAAGAGCATCCTTTTCTAATTAGCATCATTTGAAGTTGAAATTATGTAAAATACAGTCATTAGTTCTAGCCCAATAAAAATATGCAGAATTCAGACTTAGTTATAGTTCCTTGAGGGAAAAAAGACTATTCCATTTCTTTGTGAATCATAGATTTAGAAATGGAAAGGATCTCAGAGGCCACTCAGTCTAATCCCTCATTTTACATATGAAAAAATGGAGCCCCAACAAGGTTAAGTGGCACATGGTCAAATTGTCAAAAATGGATGGAAAATATTTCCCCAAATTTCTACTACTTGGCATTAACTAAATCTAAAACCTAGTTCTCAGGCTTCTTAGAGTGTAGGGTTTAAGAAGGCTGAAAAGAGCCCATCTCATAATTAACTGGAGTCACCTGTCATCTTAGTTCAAGAAAATACTCCAGTCAATGCAACATTAATCCCAGGAGAGCTGTGCCTTAGGGTAACCAAAAGATGGTGACCTTCCACAGCTCCCACGGTTTTACTAGGACAGTGAGGCAGCATATTGGAGCTACCCTAAGGGAGGCAAGCCTGGGGGAGGAAGTCCAGAGGAGGAGGGCTGACTCACTTCAAAGCTGAGGCTCTGGTTCAGAGACAATGTCCTAGCTTCTAATGGGCTGACTCCCATTTTCCCTACAGCAGTGGATTGTCTTTGAAGTTTGTTGGCTCTGGAAGTGAGAATTTCTGTGCTTAAGGGCAAGAGGGGAGTTGGGTGGTAGATAAGGATCAGGTGCATGAACAGAGATCTCATCTCTGCTTCCAAGTCCTGAAGATCAGGGTTCAAGTTCCACCTATGTTACATATTGCCTATGTGACCTCAGGCAAATGATGTGACCTCTCAGTGTACCAAGGCAGGTGGAGGAATGGAAGTTATAGAAGAAGGACTTTCCTCACCAGATGTTCCTTGAACTAATGAAATCATGGGTCTAATCAATAAAGGGGAGAGAGACAAAGGAGTCATTTGAATAGACTGCAGGGGCTCTCTGATTTTTCTCTGCTCATGCTCAGTCTTGTTCTTTTCTGTGAGGAATCAGGTCAGACTTCAGAAGCGCTGAGGCTTCAGCAGGTCTGTGTGATGACTTCCACACAGTTCATGGAGCCACTTTTGAGAAGCACAGAAGCAGAGGATGTTGTCCTGGGTGGGGCACATGACCACTCTTCCAGCCTTCACTTACTCCATTAAGGCAGGAAGCAGGTTAATTAAGATAACAAGATTTCTTTCAGATTTATAAATGAATCCCTGCCCTCAAGGAGCTTGCAATGGAGAATAGAGATTGGGTATGGAATAAGTTAAATCCTAGGTAAATGATAATACAATAAATGCTCTGGGAGCCTCTGGGGGACTGCTTGGGCTAGTGGATAGCTTCAGTCAGCTAGTATTTATTAAACACTTGCAATTTTTGATAAGGGGAAGGCAGGGCAATCTGAGTTCACGGCTTGTTTCTAACACATACTAGCTGAATTATCTTGGTCAAATCACCTAAACTACAGCAAGAACAAGCAAGAGGGTGAGCTCTATAAGTGGAAGGGTTTTCCGTACCTCACCCTGATGCAGTTACAGGTCCAGAACCACTCTTCCCTCCCAAAATGTGTGTGATAGGATTATAAACTGCTATGAGATCCAATGAGGGAGAAATCATTTACAGCTGGAGAAATCAAAAGAGAGTAAGAGAAGAAATGGTATTTGAGCTGGATCTTGATGGTATCATCCAGAAAAGAGAGGAGAATGTCCCGAGAAGCCTAGGGACCAGTGTGAGCCAAGGCTCCAGAACATGTTCAAGGGACAAGGTCAATGCACTTGGGCTAAGACTCCGTGATAGAGAATTGTATGATAAAAAGATGGAGGGAGGTCTTAAAAGTCAGTCTAATGAGCTTGGTATTTATTCACTAAGGAATAGAGTCATTGAAATATTTCAGGAGGGGAATATCATGATCATACCTATACCATTAAGATCAATGTTAAGTACATTAATTCCAAGTGGTCCAGCCATTCTAAAAAGAAATTTAGAACTATACCCAAAGAGTCATTAAATTGATACCCTTTGACCCAGAAATACTGCTACTAGTAAGGCTATGCCCCAAAGAGATTAAAGATGGAAGAAAAGGACTTATGTAGGAGATATATATATATTTTTGGGCAATTGGGGTTAAGTGACTTGCAAAAGGTCACAGGGCTAGTTTTTGTGTTGTGTCCTGACTCCAGGGCCAGTGTGCTCTATTCACTGAGCCAACTAGCCGCCCCCAAAACATTTATTTTTTTCCTTTCTTCTTCTTTTTTTTAGAGGATATATTTATAGCAGTTCTTTTTGTGGAGTCAAAGAGCTGGAAATTGACAGGGTGTCCATCCAGTGGCTGGACAAGTTGTGATATGTGAATGTGATGAAAAGCTGTTGTGCTATAAGAAATGATGAAGGGACTGGTTTCAGAACAATCTGGGAAGACCCAAACCAATACAAGAGTGAAGTGAGCAGAATCAGGAGTACAGTTTATATAACAACAAAAGACAACTTTGAGAGGCTTGGGAACTCTAATCAACACAATAACGGACCATAGTTCCAGAGAATAGACAGATGATGGACTCAAAGCTGTTGGAGATGGTTTATTTGGGGGGGGGGGTGCGAGGAGGGACATGGTTGAGGGTAGAATTTCTTTTGCTTGACCCTGCTTATTTATAGAAGTTTTGTTTAGTTTGCTTTCTCATTGGAGGTGAGGGTAGGATATGAAAGGGAGAAAAGGCAGATTATCCCAATAATTAAATAAATAAAATAGCAATGGTGTTGTTTTTAAAGACTAATGTACTAGAATGTGGGGGCAGCTAAATGGTTCGGTGGGTGGAATGCTGGGCCTGGAGTAGGAAGACATATGTTCAAATTCAGTCACAGACACTTACTATCTGTGTGACCCTGGAAAAGTTACTTTAACCCTGTTTGCCTCAGTTTTCTCATCTACAAAATGAGCTGAAGAAGGAAATGCCAAATCATCAGAGTATTTTGCCAAGAAAACCCCAAACGGGGTCACAAAGAGTAGGATACCAAATGCCTAAACAACTCCATAGGAATGTGGTGTGCATAATTAGATGGAAGGAAGGTTGGGATGCTCATGTGACAGTGCAGCTGAAGACTAACAAAGGCCTGGGCCAAGATGGAGGCAGCAGGAATAGTGAGCAAGCTAAGAGATAAAGACAGAGGCTGGATCTAGAGGATTTGGAGACTGATGTGGAATGTGTGACAAAGCAGAGGGGAGAAAACTCAGGAGGACCAGTTGCAAGACCTTGGATGGAGTATCAGATGCTCAGTGTTTGTTGAGCTGAGCTGAGAATGGGGATGACACGCATGAGCCAGTAAAAGGGCGCATAGTATGTCAGGAGTATAAAGGAGGAAAGCCAGTCTTCAGAGAAACCCAGCTCTAGAAAGGCCGCGAGTTCAAGCGTACTCTGTGACGGCCTCGTCACTACATGGGCATCTGGGCTTGGCTTGAAGAGGGGAGATTCCCCACCCTCTAGGCATCAGGCCACAGGGATATCCCCTTTCAGAAAGAGGCTGAGGGTCCTTCCGGCCCTGAGCTTCCGGTATTCCACCCATGCTCCTCCTCGCACGCCTAATCCCTACATTAAAGCATCAAACACCTGCAGATGGCTCTCGGAGCCCGGTGCACACCATGCACTTGAAGCTCTTTGAAGCAGACTTCCCGTGCCAGGGACCGGAGACCCCTTAGAGCACCCTAGTGTTCCTTTGAACTTCAACTTGTCAATTTCCTTTTGGTTTGTTTTAATCTTATTTTTTTTCCTGTATAAACTCGATAAACTAACATTTCCGTATATGGAGAAGAGAGAAAGAGGATTACGCATGAAATTCTGGCCCTCTTGATGCACACAGATTGGGTTTCTAAAACATGTGAGGTGTTTCATACAACTGGACCAAGCCTGGACAATTCATCTGTGTCCCCTTGTGTCCTTCAGTGTATTTTTCAATGTTCCATCGATGTTCTTTTCATTCTTTTTTTCAACATCCTTGTCGTTGCCACCCCAATTCCCCCAAAATTAGAATCCCTACCTTGTATGAAGTAGAGTCAAGCACAGCATAACGATGTCCTGTTTGAAATGTGAGGGCAGAGTATGGCAGCACCAGCCCCCTCCAGATCCCTTCACACACTACATTGCAGGGGCTATTGCAGCTGCCATGTCATGATTTTAATTCATGGTGAATTTGCAATTCACCAAAACACCATGATCTTTTTCAGACAAACATCTATCTAACCTGCTTGACCCATTTTGAACTTATCAAGTCAATTTCTTAAACTTCAGCATAAGACTTTACGTTGGAATACCGAATCAGGACAATCTGAGCTCCAATCCAGCCTCAGATATTTGCAAGTTGTACGATCCTCTGGGCAAGTCACTTTACCTCCACCTACCTCAGTTTCTTCATCTGTAAAATGGGGGTAATAATAACACTTAACTCCCAGGATTGTTGTGAGGATTCAATGAGATAACTGGGGACCAGGTTCTCATTCAGATATCTATGGTACTAAGAGGTCCCGACCTGCTCAGGTCCCTCCTAACCTGGAAATTCAGTCCTTCTCTGTGATAAGAAGGAAACGAGATGGCAGAGTGAGGACTTCAGTGTTAATTGTATTTACCATTAACAGGACCTCTGTGGGTCTCAGGCTCAGAACTGCCCTTCCCCAATAACACTTTTAAAAGTTATTTAAATATTTTAGAGATTTTCCTTTCATCACTGGGCACCCAAAAGGTGGGGTCCCTTTATTTAAAGTCGTTCTCATCTGTCTTGATGTTTTTACAGACCCTGACTACCACTTTCTTTGTGAACTTGGCCAAGTGGGTATCTGAGCCTCCCTTTCTTTCTCTGTGAAAGGAGAAGTTTGTGTACACTGATTTCCAAGGCTCATTTCACCTATAAAAAAATTAGAGCTGTTTCTAGTCCGTTGAATTTCTGGGTTTCTTGCTATTAGGATTCTAAAAATCTGAGTCAATTCTGAATTCCTTAAAATCTCACCACCATGAAATTTTAGCCTTAATTTATAAAATAGCCTCAGAGCGGCCCTGATTTTTACCATGTTCTTATAATTAAGCAAATGCAGGGATAGGGAAGGGGCTGAATGTGTGATTTTATTAGCACAGAGAACTCCCTGGGGAGGACATTCCCTCTAACTGGCCAGGTTAGCACCTGCTTGGCCATTCCCAGTTCTGGTTGCCTGGGGCACTGAGAGACAGTGACTTGGCCAGAGCCACGTGGCCAGGTCACATGAGAAGCTCCTTTTCCTGACTTCCAGAACTCAACTTTCTAACACACTGACTCTAAACATATGTAATTAATTAATAAGCGATCAAATGAAGCAACTAGGGGTCTAGCAGATGAAGCATTTGCCTTGAAGACAGGAAGACCTGAATTTGAATCCTTCCTCTGACATTAGCTGTGTGACTCTGAGCAAGGCACCTAACCTCTCTTGTCCTCAGTTTTCTCATCTTTAAAATGGAGAAAATAATAGCACCTACCTCAAAAGGTTGTTGTGAGGATAATATACATAAAATGCTTTCTAAACATTAAAGTGCCACATGAATATTAGCTCTTATCTTTGAGGAAGTTATGAAAATGGGAATGATTCTTTTCCCCCTTTGCATACACTTTTCTTTTTTAAATAGTCAAGAAATCATTGTTTTTGTTTTGCTTTGGGGTGTTTTGGTTTTTTCCAGTGTAGGTTTCCTGCACACTTCATTGTTCAGTAAATCAATGCAACATTTCCAGGCACTCATCACTGGCAACAAAGCCATGGGGAATCTTCCAGCCAAGGATGTCAGGCAACGTTTGACATGTGCAAAGACACGTAATACAAATACGGTCTGGCATTTGTTATTTTTACCCCCAGAAATCGTGAGCCATGGATATAAGCAAAAGGAATGAATATCATTGCAATGGTGACTAATGCCTTCACTGAGGATGATTTCTAGTCCTAGAGAAGAGACAGAATCAAAAAGCAGGGTAGGGCAACCAAGGCTTTGGTCCAAGGCTCTGAATTTAGAGGAAGTCGATGGCATTTGGAGGCCTATAGTGTTGTTGAGACAACTGAGTTTAGCATAGAATTGCCTGAATTAATTTGCACCAATGGGAAGCTTTCAGATGTCTAGAGAGAACTCCCCCAAACATGGGCAGCCTTGGGTCAATATCTTGGAAGATGCCCCACTCAAATGAGAGTTTCCTTTGCACTGATTACCCTGCATTGGTTTGTTGTATTTGACTTGAGAGAGAAAAAGGTCTTAGTTATGACTGGGATAAAAGATTATAAATGTTGAAAACAAATTTAACATAATAAGTTCCTCTTGTTGGGTGAATGGCTAACCAAGTTATGGTATATCAAGGAATATAATATTGCTGTATCACAAGAAACAATGATTGACAAACTCAGAGAAGAATGAGAAGACTTGTATGATCTGATGCACAGTAAAGTAAGCAATGCCAAGGAAAAAGAACTACACCGATGTAAAGGAAAGAAGGAAAAAAAAGTGGAATACTCTGTAACTATAGTAACCAGGGTCAACCCTAGAAAACAGCTGAGAAAACACATCTCCCTCCCTTCTTTGCTGAAGGGGAGATTATGGGTACAGAATATTACATACACGATTAGATTTGCTTGATATTTTAGTTTTGTTGAACCACTTTTTGTTTCTTTCTCTTTTTATTCTTTGTAACAACAGATGGTTCATAAGGGAGAGAGGAAAAGAGATATGTTTGGAAAATAAGGTAATGTTAAAAACAATGTAAAATATAAATATTTTAAAAGAAAAATACAACTTGGCTTCAACGTGTTGATTTCTCTGTACTTATGGGATTAAACAATGATAAAAATGTTTAATAGTCATCTCTCTGAATATAATTTAGATTGTTTAGATTTTGATAGGAAAAAAAGCAGCCTATTTTTTAATTTCTTGAACTGCTTAGCTGGTCCACAATTCTGATTTGTCTCCATGTCTAGAGGAGATTTTGCAAATAAAATACAGACTGACAAACAGTTACATGTAAATCCAACAAAGGCATGGTAGTATCTCTCCATTACAGTCTGAGCTATTATTTTTTTCACTGTATAATCCTACACACACAAACATACACACACATACACACACATCAGTTGTATTCTCAGCTGCCTCTCTTTGAGGAACTAGCCAAGGAAAGGGAAGAACAAATTCAATCTAGACATCAATTCAGCAGTTCTGCCAAGATGTGCCAGGTTCCATAGGCCCAACCCAGACACAATACCCATACTTTTTTGGAGAGATGATCTGATGAAGTAGAAAGAACAATGGACTTGAATCCAGGAAGATCTGGATTCAAGTCTTGCCTTTTAACTGTGTGGCTGTAGACCTTTAGGTGTCTAAGCCTCAATTTTTGTCAAAAAAAATGAAAAATACCATCAGTACTGACTGAACTGAATTATTGTCAAAGGACCAAAGGGGCCATACAAAGAAAATGCTCTGCAAACAGCTGGCCAGATCAAAGAAAGAGGGCCTCTAAACTGGCTGTGTAACCTTGGGCAAGTTACTTAATCCCAATTGCTTAAAAAAAAAAGAAGGCCTCTAGGTGACAGCCTGGCCCAGCTACATGCCTGTCAGAAACTCTAGGCCTTGCTGGACTGCACCTTCTCTGGGGTCTCCTAGAGACAAAGGTGGTTTTCTCTTCCACCAAGAAGTCTCCCCCACCTCCATCCCAACCCACCAGCTATGCACAGGAAAACAGGAAGAATGTACATGTTTTAATATTTTTGTTCTATTATATAACAACAGGATTTACAGTTCCATATTCAAAAGCTATGATTCTTGGTTCAAGTATGCGTGAAGTCACATGATACAAGAGTCCACTGAAGATGATAAATGATTAGAGTTATTTAATGGAAATTAATTTGGGAGGGAAGGAAGAAAAGTAGCTGGAAGCCCTTGGCTCCATTCTGCTGTCTTTTATGAATTTCCAAGTTATTAATAAAATAAGTGTTTATGGGAACTCTTTCCACAGGCCAAACATTATGTGGGTTGTTTTATCTTTCATAACTCTGTTGTTGGGTTAGTCTGAATAACCTGTTTAGGTGGAAGTTACCCCTGAGGTACATAAACATCCCATTGAGATGGAATGAGACTTGAGCTAGGACATCTTCAAAGAAATCTTAATTACATGATTTGGAGCTTCCTGTGGGATGGGGTTTACTGCAGAACTGAACAAGCAGTCATTACCTTGTTGGCTACCATAAGTATAACACAGCTTTTGCATTTGAGGTTCATCTCAGAGTCATAGGTTTGATTTTTTTTTAGATTGCTGCTACCTCCTCCCACAGGGCAGATAGCAGAAATATAATCACCTCCTTTCATTCAATAATAGACCTAAAACTGGGAGGGTCCTTAGAGTCATTTGGGCCAACCCCCTCCTCTTAGAGATGAGGAAACTGAAGCCCCAAGTTAAGTGACCAACCTGCCTGGGAAAACCTAAGTTCTAAGTGGCAAGGCTGTGACTTGAAGTGAGCTCCTTCACACCAAAATAAATGTTCTTTCATATTAATTTCAATTTACAGTGTCCTCATCTCCCCCATTTTGGTGATGGATGCATGGTTTTCCCTTGCTCTCATTATGTGACTGACCCATCTTTTTCTCTGGACATGTATTTCCCTGATGACATCACTTACATCATCACCTTCTCCTAAACCATTCCCCCTTTGGGATGAGATGCCACATGGTCACACCTCTCCAGTGACCTTTGGGTGACCCTTCAATTCTTTGGAAACTATAACATCCTATGACTCATGGCCGTACAACCTCACTGGAAAGACACTAGTGTTAGGGTATGTACACACACACACAGAAACAAAGAAAAGATATTGGTGTTAAGAAAGTTCAGTATCAGGAAAAGAGATGAGAAAATGCACTCCTCTCTCTTTGCAGACGGGTAGAGACTAGGTGTGAAATTTTACGTATACTGTCTGGCTCTTTTGACGTTTTAGGTAGCTTGGATAAGGCTTTTTTGTCTCTTTTTCAATCTTTGTTACGAGGGGTGGATTAGTGAGGAGGAATACATTCAGAAATCAAGGTAATTCAATAAAACCAAAATGCTGTACATCAAAAATTAAGGTTGAAAGAAAGATTCCCAATAGATAAGTGGTCAAAAGAAATGAACAAGCTGTCCTCAAAAAAGAATTGTAAATGACTAATAGCTGTATGGGAGAATGCTCTAAACCACTAATAATAAAAGAAATACAATTCAGAACAGCCCCGAGGTTTCATCTCACAGCCTGCAAATTGGCAAAGACAACAAAAGATGAGGATAATCCATGCTGGAGAGGTGATGGGAAGGGAGTCACGAAGATGCACTCCTGATGAATCATCACAATCGCAGTGGAAAGCAAAAGGGAATTGGGCAGATGAAGTGGCTGGAATATTCATCTTCTCTACCTCAGAATCTGCACTGCTTGGCTGAAACCCTACGGAGGTTATTGATAAGAAGAAACCCCCATAACACGGAAATATTTCTAGACCATTTTTGATAACAAAGAATTGAGAGTCTCTGCTCGATGCCAATCAATGGGAAAATGGCTAAACAGATCATGGCACATCAATGCGATGGAATAGAAACAACGAATCTGGGAATACAGAGAAGATTGGAAAGACATTCTGATGCAGAGCCAAGAAAACAACACACACGGTGCAGATGGGAAGAACGACAGGACATAGGAGAAGCCACCCTAAGCCCACTGCTTTGCCAAGGCGGGGGGTGAGGGGGCTCATACACCGAATGTTTCAAACTTTCTTGATCTACTGGTTTGTTTTGCTGATTCCTTTTTCTCTTCTTCCTTTAATAGTAACCAGGAAGTTCAGGAGATGGGAAGGTTTTGGGAGAAAGAGAATATGTCGCTCCAGCCAAACTAACGACTGCCCAGCTGGGAGGGGATTGCTCAGCAAAGGGAAGATGCTTTGCCCAAAGTCACCCAGTTAAGAAGTGGCAGAGCCAATTGCAGGGTGCTTTCCACTACCTGTGATACCTTGAACTGGAAGAAATGTAAAGGAAAAACTTTCACAGTAAATCTGTATGTTTCATATGTTGCTGTCATTTGGTCAGTCATGTCTGACTCTTCATGACCCCATTTGGAGTTTTCTTGGCAAAGACACTGGAGTGGTTTGCCATTTTCTTCTCCAGCTCATTTTTCAGATGAGGAAACTGAGGCAGACAGGGTGAAGTGACTTGCCCAAAGTCATAATGCTATTAAGTATCTGAGGCTGCATTTGAACTCAGGTCTTCTGGACTCCAAACCCAGAGCCATCTAGCTGACACTCACGTTGTATTGTAACTCTTTTTTTCAGCATTCATTCCAAGCACACTTGTCACACTGTCTCCTACGGGAGACCTCATCCCTCATCCTTTCCGTTCTACACGCTTCATATTTGTTTATCTGTGTTCAGTTGTCTCCCCTAGCTGCCCTCTAGGCTCCCTGAGGGCAGGAGTTGTTTCTTTTTGTCTTGGTCTCAGAGCTCAGCCCAGCAGTCACAGCAAGGAAGGTTTTTTCAATGCTTGTGGAATTGAATTAAATTTTCTCTTTTCACTGAATCTCATTTCAGGGGTGGGCGTGACCCATATTCTCCTGCTTTCCTATAGGACCGTGGATTTCAATTCAGTTCCAAAAGAATGACGCTTAGTTAATGGAGACGGAAAGGCTGAAGGTGAGATTCTAGCTGGGACCTGGAGAAAGCCAGGTAAGCAGGAGGTGGAGAAAGAGTCTTCCAGGCAGGGAGGATTAAAGACTCATTCTGCTGGAGGCGGAGCATGTCCTTCCGCCTCTAAATCCATGGTCCTGTAGGAAAGCAGGAGAACCTGGCTCACGCCCACCCCCTAACCAAGTGCCAACCTCTAGCTCGTCCGGGCATCCTAGGCTTTGTCACCGGCTTGACATTGGTGCCCAGCAGAGAAGGGGCCACCTCCTTTGAGAATGCCCTTCTGGACTCAGCGCAGCCGCAGCTAATGGACAAACCTTCCCGCAATCATCCCCACATGTGGACATTAACTCGGCGGGATCCGCCCAAACTAAGCTTGAGCCCACAGAAATCCTGGTGGGATCGGAAAGAATGTCCCCCAGGTCTCGAGAGAGATGTGCATGCACATGTTCTCACCATGTCTTGGTAGTAAATATCCCTCTCTAAAAGCTTTCGGGGTTAAGCGGATCTGGGCAAGAGTTGGTGGAGGCCAATGGGATGTGTGCCTTCTGGGGGCGGGGCTTCAGTCAACGGAAGAGAAAAGCACCCCCATGATATCTCAGGGTCCACTTTCAACCATGACAGGTGATGATGCAGCTACAGGCCTCTCCTGAGCCTTGCAATCCAAGGGGCACAAATGTTTGTTGCAGGATAGATACAAATCTATATATAGACAGTGTATACATATATTTATATGCATGTGTATACACGCTAATGTAGTATATATACACTTTGGTACTACAAAAGTCTTGCAACAGAACCTGTCTCTGTATTAAAAACACTGTGCCTAAATTTAAACCCAGTGGCACCCAGTGAATAGGGATCTGGTCTCAGACTCAGGAATACCGGGGTTGAAATCCTACCTCTGAGACACACTGGCTGTGTGCGCCTGGATGAACCTGGATGAATCTGCCAGTGTCTTGGGCAGCGATCTGGGATGCTGAGCTCCGAAGGGTTTCAGATCCACATCAAGGAGAGAGTCCCCTCACTGGGAGCTCCCTGCACTGAGGTGAGCTCAGGTCCAGTGGGGGAAAAAAAATCAACTAAATGAACTCAGCCTGCCTGGCCAGCTCAAGAAGAGGAGGGATTAGGTAGTAATGGGATCGTTTTTTTTGTTTTTATTTTAAACTTAAATACAAAGTGAAAAAAAGGGAAAAAGACACACATTGCCTCGCACACAGTGGACCATAAGAGAGGATTCAGTATAAAACAATAAATATCCATTTTAAGAAAGCCTCTATAATAAATACTAGACATTGTTTTCAAAGCTGTACAGCTTTTCTTTGCTTCCTTGTTGGTTTTCTTTTGTGCATTTTTTTTTTCCCTCTCCCCCCCACCCTGAAGAAGGCTACAATTAAGTTCAGATAGATAGATAGATAGATGATAGATAGACATGGATATAGAAATCGATGTATAGATTAATATAAATATGCACATAGACACCCATGCACACAAATGTAAGACTGTACTATTTTAATTTCCTCTTACCATCTGTTTCTCTGAAGCTGGATCGCATCTTCCTTCACAAGTCCAAGTCTTCCCATGTTTTTCCTAAATTAACCAGCTCATCATTTCCTACACCACAGCAATATTCTAATCCAATCACATCCTATCTGAGAGATTGTCTATGAAAGATTTCCCCCTCAATTTTCTGCATTCCTTTTATTCTTGGCTACAGGGGTTTTATTTATATAAGAAAATTTTAATTTAAAATAATCAAAGTTATTCTTTTCATACTTCAACAGTGCTCTCACCTCATAATATAGTTTAAGATCTGATACTGCTGTATCTACTTTCTTTACATCTTTTTTCCCCTGGTTTCTTTGAAGTTCCTGACCTTTTGTTCTTCTGAATGGATGTTGTTATTATTTTTTTCTAACTCAGTAAAATATTCTTTTTGTAATTTAATTGGGATGACATTGAATAAACAGACTAGTTAGGCAAAATTGTCACTTTTTAAATTATATTGTCTTTACCTAACCATGAATACATAATTTTTAAAAGGATCACCAGAGCTTATAAGGTCAAATGAGAGCTTCTTCCTGGTGAGGCTGTATTTCTATTCCAGCCATTGGTCAGAAGATTTCCTCCTGGAGAAATACCTTAGAGCCAATGGATAAATCTGGAATACATGTTCATCCTCCTCCATCCCTGCCTCTTGGAACTCCATCTGCATTCAAGGCTCAGAGTAAGGGTTGGTTCCTTCAGGAGAGTCTTCTGACTTCCTCAGGTATTCGTGCTCCTCAAACGACTCTGTGTGTGTGTGTGTGTGTGCTCGTGCATACATACTACGTTAGCATGTATACATATGTATGTAAATGTATGTATACATGATCTATATAGATATAGATTTGTATCTATCTTGCATCAAACATTTATGCCCCTTGTACTGCAAGGCACAGGAGAGGGTCCGTGGGGCAGTGGCTAGAAAGACTCCCCTAACACTCTGGTTCAAGGTTCACTCCCAATCCATATTGACTGGGAGACCCTGGACAAGTCATGGATCCTCCTGTGTCCCAGATCCCTCACCTGTAAAATGAGGGGTTTGGAGATGAAAGCCTCTACGATCCCTTCCAAGTTGCAGAGAAAGTATTGATCTTATGTGGGCAAGGGAGTTTCTCATTATGAGCCTCGTAGACCAGTGAAATCACTTTCCTGTGGTTTTCTTTTAATCCTGTATTTACTTATCTATTAACATCACTATTACCCCACAGGAAAGTAAGCTGCCTTAAGGCAGCTCGTGTGTGTCCCCCACTCCTGCTCTGTGCCCTGCCTGCTTTTGACTGAGTGATTGTTTGGCCGACTAAGAAGAGATCTTAGAATTCACTGGATCCAGCACCTTCATTTCACAAGATGTAGAAATGATGCTTAGAGACTGTGCAGTGAGCAGGAATCCTCAAGGCCAAAGTTAGTCTTCTCTTTCTTCCACAGGGATGCAGACCAGTTCATACCAACGTTAGGTGCCATCTAATGCCACCCCTCCTCTTATGGGGGAGGTAAACTGAGGCCCAGAGAGGCGACCTGGCTTTCTATCAATCACTAAGCATTCCTTAAGGCCCTAGGACATGTAGGGTACTATGCTGGAGAAAAGTGAAATGCTCCCTGTCCTCAAGGAGCTTCCGTTCCAGCTCAGCTGCAGAGCTCTGGCCCTTCAAAGCAAGCTGAACATTTGTGGAGTAAGCCTCTCCAATTACTGCTGTCCATGCAGAAAGGGCAGTCACCAACAAACATGGGCAAGGGCTTGCTACACTCCGAGCGCTCAGGATGCAAGGAAAGGTAAAAGCATGGTCTCTTCCCTTAAGGAGCTCATATTCTCAGTTACCTGACACTTACATCAGAGTGAAAGGTGGATGGGAAGTGAACAGAACACTATTGTGCTATAGGAAATCATCATAAAGGGGACGATTCCAGAGAAGCTTGGGAAGACTTGTATAACTGATGCGTGAGGAAGGTAACAGAACCGGGAGCTAATTTACACATCAACAGCATAAAAGACAGACAACATTACTCTTAGCAATGCAACCAATGAGCGCAGTTCCAGAGGACTGATGATGAAACGTTCCCACCTTCTTATACAGAGAAGGGCTGGATTCAAGGTGCAGACAGAGACATATTTTGGCACAAGACCAAGGCAAGGATTTGTTTTGCTCGATTCTTCATATCTGTAATAAGGGCTTTCTTTTTCTTTGGGGGGGGAAGAGGAAATATATTTTTGTTCACTAAAAATTTATTTTGAAAAGAATCATTTTTTTTTACTTTACACATGCTATCCCTTTTTATCCTCACAACAACTCTATGAGGCAGATGTTATTAATATGATACTCATTTTACAGAGAAGGAAACTGAGGCTGAGAGAGTGCACATTTAGGGTTAGGGTCATACAGGATTTGAACTCAGGTCTTCCACATTCCAAGTCCAGTGCTCTAGTCACTGCTTCATCTAACTTCCAGAAACTCTATCTTTTCTTCATCCCTCTCTATCAAACATTAACTCTAAGAAAGGGGCCCTGTCTACCCTCTGTGAGGGCCTCCACATTCAGAGCCAAGCATCTATTTCACGGCATTACAAACCAGCCAGATTCATGGGAATGGGAAGGGATGGGATCTGATCTCTCCACCTTCTCCTCCATTTCAGTTTTGGCTGAACAGTCACTTACTAAATGCCTGTGGAATTAAATTGAATTGAGACCAAGGTTTTTTGTTTATCCTATTTCCCTCACTGGAGCCAAAAGCTTCCAGATTGGAATGGATGAGCTGTGGGGAGCATAGGGTTTAGCCGTCCTTGGAGGACTTTGTTAGGAGGCCCCTCAAGAGCTGACATCCTCAGATTGGTGAGCAGGCTCAGTCTTATTACTTTCTAGCGCACCTCATTTTATTTTAAGTAGACATAGTTTGATCACCTGCTAAACTTATCAGACTTGACTGGATGTGACTTTGACCAGAGAGTGTGGTGTTTAGAAGGAAGGAGCTGGTGTCATAAGGGGAGGGTATAAGTCAGAGAATGACAGAATTTGAGCTGGAAGAGACCCTGGGTACCACCTGGTACCAGTCATTCCTGCAAGAAATCTCCAGGAGAACATGCCTGAGAGCCAGGCTCTGCAGGGAGCTGAGGCCAGGAAAACCTTGCTCCCAATTAGAGTCGTCCCAAAGGGAATGGAGGCTGTGGCTTCCCTCTTGTGGAGCTCCAAGCAGTGTTTGGGGATTCTGACCACCTCCATCATCAAATGGCTTCATTTCTCTGAGCCTCCATTTTCTCATATGTCAAGTGGGAACAATGTATTTGTAATAGCTTTCTGCCAGAGTTGCATCTGGAAACATGCTATGCATACTTTAAACAGAACATTAATATGAGTCATTATTACTTTTTAAAATCTCTCCCTCAAATGGTATACAATTACCATCTCAGGCTGTAAGAAAACAGTTCAAAAAGTACTTGTGTAAGAGTCAGCGGACCTGCATTCAAATCAACCCTCAGATGCTTGTTGTCTCTATGACCTTGGGGAAGTCAGTTAACGTCCCCGGGCCTCAGATTCTTCATCTGTAAAGGGAATGGACTAGGTGGCTTCTGAGGCCTCTTCTACCTGTAGTTCTATGATTCTCCAACATCATGTTTCACACTCAGAAGACCATTCCAAAAGAAAGGTCTGAGGAAAGGTAAAAGCAGTCCATGCCCTCAGGGGACTCACATACTAATGGGAGAGACAGCCTGAAAATAACTGGGTTCATAGAAGCATGGGAGTGGAGAGGGGAAGGGGTGCAGCCTGGGAACGGCCTCCTGTGCCTTCAGCTGGGCTGTGAAGGAAGTCAGCAGGTGTGGCGGCTTGCTCCACAAAGGCTCAGAGATGTCCTGCCCTGCTTGAAGACCTTCTAGTTAACCAGCAGGACCAAGTCACAGAGTGCATGGAGGGGACAATGGCAGGAAGACTGGAAAGGGAGGAACAAGTCTTTAAAAGTGGAAGGAAGACTTGTCTGTTTGACCCTGGTGGTAAGAAGGGGTCGCTATATCTCCTGGAGGACCAAACATGGGCAGCCAAGGTGATGCTTGGCTGGACATCACTCTCCAAAGCTCTACTCTGTTGGCTTAAAAAAGGCCTGTTCTGAAGGAGCCCATTGTTTGTTTCGGACAGCCAAGGAAAGAATCTGTTTGCTGGACCATGTGTGTTTGTGAGGAGTTGTACTTTAATTTATTTGGTTGTGTGTTTGTTTATTGTTTAATGTGGGGGGGAAGGGGAGAAGTGAGGAGAGACAAAAGTATGGAAAAGAAATGAAAAACAAATTTTAATTTATTTAATTTCGGTTTATTTTAAAGTCACCTGCCCTGTTTCCAGGGTCAGTGTGACTGGGAGAAGCCAAAATTGTAAACCTTCCTTGGGAAGGGAAGCTTCACCTCCATCTGGAGAGCTTTTCATCCCTTCAAGGACGGGTGTAAGATTAGCCTTGACACATGGAGCAAAGAAGGATCTTCTATTACATGTGGATCAGGATTTCCAACCCCTAGGACTCAGGTGTCAAGGAGGGGCCTGGGAAAGGAGACTTGTTTTTCTGGATTTTTTGAAAGAGATAATGTTCAGATCCAAGAGGATATTCCCACCCTCTCTTCCCCCTCCTCTGTCCTAGCCCCCCCCCCCCCCCCCCCCATGTTGTAGCCAAGGCAGGAATGCCTTGCTCTGGTTTCTTGTCTAGCCAAGAAACAAACAGCTCACTGAAGTTCTGTAAACTCTGAAGAGATTTTGGAGGGAAAGTGCAGACTGGGTGCATCCTTCAAGGTCCCAGCCAAACTAAAAACGTAACTCACATTTCTATGCTACTCTGAGATTTACAGAACATTTTCCTCACAATAAGAGACAGTATGGGATAGTGGATAGGATATTAGACTTGGGGTCAGGAAAACCTGGGCTCAATCCTGTTCTGGCTGGGTGACCCTGGACAAGTCATGTAGCCTTTCTATTCCTCAGTTTCCCCAATTGTAAAATGAGGAAGGGGAGGGGGTAGTACTGTTATATGAGATTCTTCAAGCTTTCAGTGCTATGATCCTATGTAACTTCATACTTTATCTTATTGCAGAGATGAGATGATAATTTTCAGCACTGCTGAACAGTGACTACACACAGGTCATGAATATTTATGTTTTTTCTCCCAAAACAAAACATGAGCTTCATGAAATTTGCCAGCTTTCTTTACTGTTAACCATCACACTGTTGACTGTAAATAGGGGCTTTGATATTCCCAATTGTTCAAGAGGAAACCAAGGCGATGGGGTTGGGAGTGACCCAAACTGGAACCTCTTTCTCCCCTTGCTCTCCAGAAGGACCCTCTGAACCCTTCCCAACCACCGCAGAGAGCCAGCTGAGCTCTATTTTAGACACATCTGTTTCAGCCAGATATAGTCAAGTCCCATATTAAATGACTGTTGGGAGAAGGGAAAAGATATACCATGAGATGGTAACACCTTTCTCTCCTTTCCAATGGAACTGCAGTCAGGCAGCATTGTGGTCCCTGAGCTCCCATCGGCTCTTCACACTCCCTAAGCATGTCCCACTTTTGGAGGAGCACAGCCATGACAAACCACAGCTGGCTCTTGGCCGGGAGCATGGGGGAAATGATTCCCTTCTTCACCCTCCATTCAGATAAAGTATGTGGCACCATGTTACAAGAATGTCAGTTTCCATTGATAGAGGAAATTCACATGCCCAAAGTTCCCATGAGGAAGACTGCATCTATGCTGTCAGACTTAATCGATGTGTTTGTCAATTTTGCAGATTTCTTTGTTTTTCTTTCTTTTTTATGACTATAAGCTAGGGCTTGCTGGGGAGGAGAAGAGGCAGATAGGAATATATTTGGGAATAAAGGTGAGACAAAAACACAAAATAGCAATGCTTGTTTTAAATTTCCCAGACTGAAGAAATCACTGGATAACACATGGATGTCTTACTAATATTTGTGTCTCCTCCAGGGTCTTGCACCTGCTGGGCAATTGGCAAATGTTTTTGGAGAAATGAATGGATGGAGTTGATGATTACCCAAATTGCAAAATGCAAACACTGATGTTTCCCATGAATTTCCCCAAATGCTCTTTGGCTATAAAGAAGACCAAAATATGAACAGGTCAAGCTGGTCCTAGGGAAAAATGTGGAACTATCAAGTAAATCAGGCACATCAAGATGTATGTACCTGAGTTCTTTACTGTGCTTGGGAAGTCTTTGTCAATACTTAAATCTCCATTACATCTGTGCCTCTGAGAAGAGGAAAGCAGCAGTCTCTTTATCTCCCGTGGCCTTCACCAGACTCATTGATTTAGAGGGATTGCTACTTTTCATTTGGATGGCAAGATAAATAAATGGAGCTGAGGCAGCTGTTTATGAGTGAGACCTTTCTGGCACCTGCCTTCTCCATGACTGATAAGCTTCTGAAGCACTCAGGAGGGCTACCTCTGAAAAAAAGACCAGACCTTGACAGCTGACAGCGGTCAGGCCTCAGTTTCTTCCTAGGTAAAATAAAGGGAGTTGAATCCTATGGGCCTTAGAGGGCCTTTGGGGGCCAAAGTAGGTTCCATCATGTGGGAGTTCCATGAATTTGCTTTTGTTGCTGCTGCTTCACCGGAAGAGAGGCAATGGAGTATAGTGAGAGGGAAGGAATCCTAAAGGATGGTGTGCTGTGCTTAGACACTTCCTAGAGGTGTGACTCTGGGTAAGTCACAGTCTGTGCCTCAGTTTCTCTATTTATAAAAAGGTGGGAGGGCAGAGTCAAGATGGCAGAGTAGAAACAGGACTTCTGCCGAGGCTCCCGCTTCCATCTCCTCGAATTCATGTAAAAGGTGATTCTGAACAAACAGAACCCACAAAATGACACAGAGAAGCTAACCTCCCACTGAGGACAGCCTGGCACACTGGCAGGAAGCAGCCGGCACAGCACTCTGGGAGCTGACCCCAGCCCTGCTAGAGCCAGAGGTTTTATCCTCAGGGAGGGCCTGACCAGCTCTAGGGACTTCAGATCACCAGCAGCTGTGGCAGTTTCCAGAATTATCAACACATAGATGCTAAGGACAAAGTGAGAGGTCAGTGCGGTGTGGACTTTGGGATCTAGTAGTTCAGGAGTGTGGTCGGCCTTTGCCTCGGGGCACAGCGGCTGTGCAACAGCACCCACATGGCTTCTTCAGATCCTGACCTGCAGATTGTAGGGGGACCAAGCCACCAGTCTGAGAATGGCTTTAACCTGCTTGGATATGGATTTTGGTCTAGGGTGGAGGTCCTGGGGTGTGCAACCAGCTTGCCAGAGCATGTGGAGGCTTCAGAGAGGGTACCCAACTAACACCTTTGGCAGCTGAGAAAATGCCAGCGTTTGGTACGAAGTTCCCCTGTCTGGGGGCAGAGTCCTATTGTGGTAGAAAGCCTAAAACTCAAGTAATTGAGCGGCAACATGAGCAAACCAGGGAAGCAAAGCAAGCAAAGCAACCCAACTTTACACTCCTATTTTGGGGACAAAAAGGATCAAAGCATGGAACAGGAGGAAGACAATGAAATTAGAACTCCCGCACAAAAATCTTCCAAGGAAAATACGAGCTGGTTACAGGCCATAGAGGAGCTTAAGAAGGATTTTGAAAACCAAATAAGAGAAGTGAACAAAAAATTGGGAAGAGAAATGAGAATGATGCAAGAAAATTATGAAATGAGAGTCAACAACCTGACTGAAAAAATAACACCTTAAAAAACAGACTAACTGAAATGGCAAAAGAGGCTCAAAAAGCCAATGAGGAGAAGAATGCCTTAAAAAGCCAAATTTGCCAGATGGAAAAAGAATCTCAAAAGCTCACTGAAGAGAATCATTCCTTCAGAATTAGAGTTGAGCAAATGGAAGCTAGTGACTTTATGAGAAATCAAGATGCTATTAAACAGATCCAAACAAATGAAAAAATAGAAGGCAATGTGAAATATCTCATTGGGAAAACTACTGACCTGGAAAATAGATCCAGGAGAGATAATTTAAAAATTATTGAACTACCTGAAAGCCATGATCAAAAAAAGAACCTAGAAATCATCCTTCAATAAATTATCAAGGAAAATTGCCCTGATGTTTTAGAACCAGAAGGCAAAATAGAGGTTGAAAAAATCTACCTATCACCTCTTGAAAAAGATCCCAAAAAGAAAACTCCTGGAAATATTATAGCCAGGTTTTGGAATTCACAGATCAAGGAGAAAATATTACAAGCAGCCAGGAAGAAACAATTTTAATATTGTGGAAACACAATCAGGATAACACAGGATCTGGAACCTTCTACACTGAGGGATAAAAGGGCTTGGAATATGATATTCTGGAGGCCAAATGAGTTGGGATTAAAACCAAGAAGCACCTACCCAGCAAAACTGAGTATCATGTTTCAGGGGAAAATATGATCATTCAGTGGAATAGAGGATTTTCAAGCCTTCTTGATGAAAAAAACAGAGTTGAATAGAAAATTTGACATTCAGATACAAGAAGCAAGAGAAGCATAAGAAGGTAAACAGGGAAAGAAAATCATAAGGAACTTATCAAAGTTGAACTATTTGCATCCCTATATATAAAAAAAAAACTATAATTGTAACTGATAAATGTTTCTCCATATGAGAATAGTTGAAGGAAATAGAAATATATATATACATATATATATGTCTATATAGGAGGGTATATGGGCATATGAATACATATGTGAATGTGTGTATATATGTGTACAGGTATACATAGATAGAGGGCACAGGACCAATTGAATGGGAAGGGATGATACTTAAAAGGTGAAATTAAAGGGTGAGAGAGGAATATAATGAGGGGAGATGGGGAGAGACAGAATGGGGTAAACTATCTCATATAGAAGAAGCAAGGGAAAATGGTTACAATGGAGGGAAGAAGGCAAAAGGGAGTGAGTCAACCTTATTCTCGTTGAATTTGGCTTAGGGAGGGAATGATATACACACTAAATAGGGTATCTCACCCTATAGGAAAGTAGGGGATGAGAGGGGATGAGAGAGGGGATGATGGAAGTGAGGGCAGGCTGGGGGGAGGGAAGTTGGAAGCACCAACTTTTGAAAAGGGACAGGATCAAAGTAGAGAATAGAACAAGTGGGAGGTGAGATAGGAGGGAGGGAAATAGTCAGTCTTTTACAGTATATCCACTATGGAAATGTTTTGCATAACTACACACGTACAACCTATACTGAATTGCTTATCTTCCCAATAAAGGTGGGTGACAAGGGAGGAAGGGAATGAATCAAGTTTTAAGATCAAATGTTTTTAAAATGTATGTATATATATATATATATATACTATTATTAATAGTATTTTACATATAACTGGGAAATAAGATATACAGGCACTGGGGCATAGAGATTCACCATGCCCTACTGGAAAGTTGGAGGGAGTATGGAAGAAGATATGGGAGAGAGCAGATTGGAGGAGGGGATATCCAGTGGGATAGATATTTTGGGGTGGTGGGTAGGGGAAAAATGGACAGAAATTTTGTAACTCAAAATCTTGCAGAAATGAATGATGTAAACTAGAAGTTAATAAAGCATTTGACTATAAAAAGAGAATAAATAAATAAGCAAACAAACAAACAAATAAATAAAAAGGTGGGACAGCAGTCTGGACTCAATGACATCCAAGGTTCCTTCCCACTATAAATGTACTGCCGAAGTCATGGGAAAAAACATGGCGTCTATAAATAATTATAAAAGTTTATACTTGTATTATATGGAAAAGATTTAGATAGCATTATTCATGAAACTCGTATATTTCATTGTATTTTGAGGACTTGCTTGGTAGAAATTAGGACTTATTTGGGAGTTTCCCACTAGGACTGTCCTGTATTCAATTAACAAACACTTACTAGGTGTCTAAATCAGATTCTAGATCTAGAGCTGGGAGAAAAATGAAAAGGGCTTTTAAATATAGCTCTTCTGGTTTGCAGATGCAGAAATTGTTTAAGATACAGAGACTAAGCAGCATCAGGGCAGAGGGACAGCAGCCTCCTTGGAGGCAAGAAGGCAATAAGCATTTGGTAGCCAGTAATGATGGGCCAGGCTTTGTGCTGAACTCTACAGATACAGATACAAGCAAAAGGGAAGACAGTCCCTGCCCTCAAGGAGGTGTCATTCTAATAGGGGAGGACAACCCATAAATAGGAGTTGACAGAGGAGGCAGTGTTACCTTTGATAAAATACTGGTTGTGTCCTTTGGTTAAGTCTCTAACTCTCAATAGCCTTGGCAACTTTCTAAGATGGACAGAGTCACAGAGAGAAACACACACACACACACACACACATACACACAGACCGAGAGAGACACAGAGAGAGACAGTGAGACAGAGACTGTCAGATAGATGGATGGATGGATGGATGGATGGATGGATGGACAGACCAACAGCGACAGTAACAGACAGAGAGAGAGAGAGAGAGAGAGAGAGAGAGAGAGAGAGAGAGATATTCCTTACGCAGATGGTCTCTATACTATAGGTTCTCAAAAAGTGGTTGGTTAGGGAACACTTGGGGTTCCTAAAACCTTTCTGACGTTGGGTCTGAGAGGTCCAAACTATTTTTATAACAATATTCATATGTATAACTCATACATAAAGAGCTTTTTTGGGGATTACTCAGACATCTTTAAGAGTCTAAAGGGATCCTGAGATAAAAAAAGTTTGAGAACCCCTGTCCTGTACTAATGGAATCCCAGGTCTAGTCTCTCTCCCCATTAAGGTTAAAGTGGCTTGCTCAAGGTCACTTCTGACAGATTTGAATCCAGATTTTGATTCTGTTCTGGGCATCATAATTGAGGAAAATGGGGAAAATAATAGCATCTCCCTCAGTTTATTATGAGTGAGCCTCAAATGAGAAAGTGTGTGCAGAGTGTGTTGAGAGTCTTCAAGCACCAGCTAAAAGTTGGCATTGGCAGGAGCCCAGCTGCACTCACAAGTGTATCACTTCAACAATTCTTTTTACGTCATTGGCTTTTTACATTGGCTTTTTACATTGGTCATACAGTGTAGCTGAGACAGGGGAAGAAAAGAAGCACTACATTGTGGGCTTTTTTTTAATCTTGTGAATTTCTTACAGAGAAAGTTAGAGCCAATAAAACAAGCCTTTATCAAGCATTTAGCATTTACCAGATTGTAGATTACGTGCTGGGGCACCAAACCAAAAGTTAAACTGTCCCTGCCCTCAAGGAGAAAAGCAGTGTAAGGCAGTTAAGAGTGACTGCCTTGGAGTCAGGAGAACCTGAGTTCAGATCTGACCTCAGACACTTTCTAGCTGTGTGATCCTGGACAAGTCACTTCACCCTGTTAGCCTCAGTTTCCTCATCTGTAAGTGAATTGCAGCTTAAGTGATAACAGTGTTAGGGGCTGTTCTGTGACATCCTTTATAATCTAATCACTCAATAATAATGTTAACAATAACAGATTGCATTTGTACGAACACTTTAAAGTTTGCAAAATATTGTACAAATATTACTTATTTTATCCATACAACAACCCTGAGGAAGGTGCTTATGATCCCCATTTTATGGATAAGGAAACTGAGGCAGACAGAGGTTGCCCAGGATCATGCAGGTAGTAAGTATCTGAACTCAGTTTTCCTGACTAATATTCAGCACTTCTCTCTAGAGTTAATCCAATACCAGAAATGTTCTTAGAAGACACCACCATCACTGAACACACCAGAAGAGCTGCCCCCTGGCTTAACTGAAGTTGGCGTGGTTGGCATGGATGCTCATGTTAGCCACAGGCTGATAGACTGACATCCAGCCCAGCCCCCAAGGCCCCCCCCCATTCCAGGAAGGAGACAAAGGAACCACTCTCTGTGTTCACTGAAGCATCATTTTTTTGTTCAGTCATTTTCAGTCATGTTTGACTCTTTGTGACCCCACTTGGAGTTTTCTTGGCAAAGATTCTGAAGTGGTTTGCCATTTCTTTCTCCAGCTGATTTTATAGATGAGGAAACTGAGGAAAGAGGTTGAAGTCACTTGCCCAGGGTCACACAGCTACTTAAGTGTCTGAGGGCAGATTTGAACTGACGTCTTCCTGAGTCCAGGCCTGGGCTCTATCCGCTGCCCCACACGTACTCTACTGGGCAGATACAATTTATACAGAGATAAGGAAACAAGCTAACGCAGTAGGGGTGGTCAAGTAAGCAAGCATTTATTAAGTGTTATGTACTGAGCCGGTGCTAAACCCTGAAGACACCCAATAGGTAAAAACAGTCCCTGCCCTCAAGCAACGCACCGTCTAACGCAAACAGATATGTCCAAACAAGCACTTGCGGGGTCAATGGAAAGTCGGCTCAGAGTCAGTCACTAAGCACTGACTACACGCCGGGCAGCGGTCGAAGTGCTGGGGACACAGAGAGAGGCCAAGGGAAGCACCAGAAAGAGGCCCCGCTAGGGCGGCAGGAAAGGCTTCCCTCGTGGCCCTGAGCAAGTCCTGGAAATTCCCTGCTGAGAGCAGGGCGGGAGGTTCGAGATGGCCTGGCAGGAGGTGCGAGGCGGCCTGGAGGGAGGTGCGAGGCGGCCTGGCGGGA
>NW_027185850.1:4578837-4600497 GCF_028583685.1 Petaurus breviceps papuanus | reverse complement strand
AGGCGGCCTGGAGAGGCGTGGGGATGCCAGAAAACCCCGCCGCTTCAATCTTCAGCCTGTATCCTTTGTCTGCATGTGCATATCCCTGCCCTTCGTGAGTCGGGTTTTGTTTGGTTCTTCCCTTCGTTCTCATTATTCACCCCATGGCTTATCATCCTTCTTTACAACATGACTAATGTTCAACTCGAAGGTATTTGTAGAACCTCTATTAGATTATGTGGCACCATGGGGGGGGGGAGAGAAAATCTGACAAGAGATTGTGGAACTGAAAGTTGTAAACTAAAAGTAAATAAATAATTTTTTAAGAAGAATTTCCTAGGGGAAAACAAAACAAGAAAGAAAGACAACCCTGAGGCTTCCGTGCAAAGGGGGAGCAGTGAAAAGTAGCGTCCCCAGGCCTGCCAGCTCCTGGATACAGAGGAAGGTGGACCATTGGGGAGGCTGCTGCCACGGGCCAGGCAGGAGCTGGCGGCCCCTGCTAGGACCACGGCCGATAGGGGAAGGGAAGAGATCAGATGGAAAGGACCAGCCTCGGGAAGGGACTGCGCCTGGGCCGAGGAAGAGGGGAGCCGATTCTGAAGTCCCAAACTGGAGGGCCTGGGAGGATGGCTTCCTTCAGCACACACAGCTTATCTTTCCACCCCAAGGAGCTAAGAAAGGACCTTGTATGTGGTAGATTTTTAATAAATGTCAAATTGAACTGAATTCAACTGAAGACAACAAATTTTTAAAAATCAATACTGGAATTATCTTTATGAGTACAGACCACTTATCATGGCTGGCTGGCTCTGCCATTTTGTTTTCTGGGAGCAGTTTTAGGGAGCAGGGAGGCCTCAGATCTTCTCTACTGGGGACTGAGAGGTAAATATGACCTACACCTCATTGTCAAGGAGCTTGGAGAAGAGACCATTTGGGGGAACGTGTGTTCAAGTTTTGGAAGGACTCTCACAAGAGGGATTAGAAGTTGTTCTGTTTGGTCCCTGAGGACAGAACCAGGAGGAAGGAAAGTAGATTGAGGCTGGAGGTAAGGAAATGTTTCCTAACAACAAAGGACCCCCCAAAAAAACTGTCAAGGAAGATGGTGGTTTTTCTCTGCTATCTTTGGCATTTTTCGAGTGGAGGATGGATGAGCACTTGTTGGAAGTGATGTATAGAGAGCTCAGGTTAGGCAGCTTGTGGGTGCAATGAGTCAAGAAGACCTAATTCAAATCCGGCCCCAGATACTCACTAGTTGTGTGACCCCGGGCAAGTCATTTAACCTCTGTCTGCCTTAGTTTTCTGACCTGTAAAAATGGGGATAATAATAGTACTTCCATCTCAGGGATATTGTAAAGATCAAATGAGATAAAATTTGTAAAGTCCTTAGCACAGTGTCTGGCACATAGTAGGTGATATGTAAATACCTTTATCATTATTACTATTATTCATACCTAGAGACACCCAGAATCCCAGGTGTCATAAGATCACAAACATAGACAGAGGTGCCCAGAGATATCTATGAGCCTTTCTCCCCTGCGCACACAGATTTTCTCCTTGACTGCATGCCCGAATGACATCTTCTTACTGCTGGGGCCCTAGAACTGGATATAGGAGGTAGAAATAATATTAGCAATAATTCCTTACACATTTCAGGAAGGCTTTATAGTTAGTGCTTTGCAGGCCATCATCTCATTTTCCCCAAAACATTCTAAATCAGTAGTGAACATATTACTATCCCCATTTCACAGATGAAAAAACTGAGATGTTAACCCTTCATAGGATAGCCCCTAGCATTTGGGAGCTGGTCCCATTCTCCTTCGTGGCTGAGCATTGAAGAAGGTGGAAGGAGGAAGTGGGGGAATGAAACATTTTGGGAAGAAATAGTCAAGGGATTCCACATCTCCCACTATGTTCTAATCTGACTTCAGAAAACAATTGTTTGACCTATCTGCAAATCCAGATTTGGGAATTTCAATCAGTAAATTGGTATTATTTTAAGCAACTCATCTGTCTGGTGCCCATGAGGGGTGGGACCTGTTTCCCTCTGTCTAGGGACTCTCAGATGAGTAAACTCCCTCTACCAAGGTAAGCTAACATCTTCTGCAGTTTATAGTCTTAAGCGGCTGAGCAGAGTGCCAACAGTTTGGGTGAGCTGTCCAGGGTCAGACAGCTGTATTGTCTGAGGCAAGACATGAACAAGTCAGGCCAACTGTTCATCCACTGGACCACACTGCCTGTCCATTGGAAACATCAATTCATGCTACTTCTTAGAATAAGTGATGTTTCAACTTAGAAGAATGAACTCTCTCTTGCTTGTGACAGAATCACCAAATCAGAGAACCCTGGAGGTGACGAAGGTGTTTGGGGGTGACTTGTAAACCTAATTGGAAGGAATTTAAACTAAAAGGGAGAGGGGGAATGACTGTAGAGTCAGGGAGTTGGGGGCACCATGAAGCAACTGTAAGACAAAGAACTTGGCAGGAGAGAGAGAGACAGAGAGAGAGAGACAGACAGACAGACAGAGAGACAGAGAGAGAGAGACAGAGAGAGACAGAGAGACAGAGAGAGAGTGAGAGAGAGACAGACAGACAGAGAGACAGAGACAGAGACAGAAAGACAGAGACAGAGAGAGAGAGAGTCAAAAAAGGAGTCAGAGGGAAAAGGGTCTAATATGTCTCCCATGCAAAAGGGAGACCCAGATAGGCCAGGAAGACTCAAGGGCCACACAGAAAGAGGGAGCTTTGACCTAATTACTATCACTAAGCCTCTGGGAGGAAACGTGTGACTGGACCATACCTGTGGCCGGGGATCCCTTTCTTAGAACAAGAGAGGTAAAAGGCAACCTGGGGAAGGTGTATTGACTAGACACAATCACGTGAAGAAAGCAAACATCAGATAGGGGGAGTAAGATGGTGAAGGTAGGATTCAAGAGAAGAAGAAACAGAAGGGATTTTGAAAAATTTTACAGATAGCTATACAGAAAAGATTGCAGATCACCCTGGAAGAAAGAGGAAATAGTCTGGCCCAGAGGCATGGTACATGGGCTGCCCCAAAGTTTTGAGTCAGTTTTAAGCTTTAATAGACTTTACAGCTTAATGCTGTACCAAGGTTTTGGGGACAATCTGTAGTAGTGATAGGGGACTGCAATTATCCAGACGAGGCATCTGTTGGAGCTCTCTCTCCATCCCTCCCTCTCTTTGTCTCTCTCTATCTCTCTTCTCCCTCCCTATCTGTCTGCTCTTTGTCTTTCTCTGTCTCTTCTCTCTCTACCTCTCTGTGTGTCTGTCTCTTCTTTCTTCTCTCTCTGTCTCTCTGTCTCTCTCTGTCTCTCTCTCTCTGTCTCTCTCTCTCTCTCTCTCTCTCTCTCTCTGTCTCTCTCTCTCTCTCTCTCTCTCTGTTTGTGTGTCTTTTCCCTCCCTATCTCTCTGTCTCTGTCTTTTTGTTTTTCTCTGTCTCTCCTCTGTCTGTCTCTCTTTCTCTGTGCCTGTGTGTCTGTCTTTTTGTCTTTCTCTCTGTCTCTTTTTTCTGTCTCTCTCTTCATCTCTCTGTGTCTGTCTATCTCTCCTCTCTCCCCCCACCCTCTGAAATGCCTGAGGCTGGCCAGATATAATCTGACATGAGCCTTAAATTCTAGAAAAGCATATTTTGAGAGAAAATATAGGTAGGCCCCCATGGAGAAAAAGGCCACAAGGTGAAGGGGAAGGTTGGGAGATATGCAAGAATAAAATCATGAAGACACAAGAAAGGCCATTCCAATGAGGAGGACAAATGGGATTTTCCTGAAGAGCCCAAAGTGGGTGGCATCCCCAACCCCCCTCCATGGCCCCTGCACTCTCTGCTCCATCCCCTGATCTGCCTCCCACAGTCTGAAGGACCAGCTCAGTCTCAGCCCCAAGCACCGTCTCAGGCATCTCTCTCACTTAGCAGGCTCCAGGCTCTTCCTCTGCACCAAAGCTCATCCCTCATTTGAAGGCAGCTCCTTGAGAGTGGCCAGCTCCTGCACAGCCCTCTCCACCAACCTCCTCTTCTCCAGACTAAACAGCCCCTGTCTAGCCTAGAGAACTCTGGGGACTCAGGCCACGATGACTGACTTCAAATGTTTCAAGGGCTGTCATGTTTCTACATAAGGGAACTCACAGAGGCAGATTGCAGCTCAATTAAAAGCATTCAAAAGCAAATAAAACCAAACAAAAACCCCCTAACAATAAAATCTGCCAAAGCAGGAGGGGGATGGGCCACCTCAGATCCCTGGCAAGGGAGGCTTTGGACAAGCCCCAGTCAGATGGGAGGCCACTAGGCAGGATGTCTACATTGAGGGGATCAGTCCCTGCAGGCCTGGGGCTAACACTGTCACTGCCCTCTTAGAACACCCGAAACTCTTCTGTACTGAATTCCCCAGAGTGTCCTGGTGCCACTCATTCTTAGTTCAGAAGGAGCGAAAGTGATTTTCCTGCAGCCCAGATCTGACTGGCAAAGCCACTTCCTTGCTCAATAAAAGCCAGTGACTCCCTATCAGCTTTAGAATCCAACACAAACTGCACCCTTTGGCCCTTAAAGCCCGGTATGACCTGGTCCTGACTTGTCCTTTCCAGGTATATTTCGTGTTCTTCTCCCTGTGCCCTCGCAGCAGTGGAGTCAGACTGACCTGACTTTTCCTCACTGGGGACCTCCCATTTCCCATCTCTGCACCTTTGCCCCCTAAGATCCCTAGCCCCCTCTGAGTTCTGCTTCGGTCCACCCCAGCAACAGGCTGCTCTCCATCTCCCCAGCTACAGTCCAGACCCCACTCGGCGCCTTCACGCATCCTCTGCTGCTCACTGCCTCCCCTCAATAGGGCAGTCATTGTTCTCTTTATGTCCTGTCCCCCAGTGCCTGGCACCTAATGCTTGCCTAATACAGCAGGCACCTAATACGTGCTTGCTGAATTAAAAATACCCTCCCCCAATAGCAACATTCTGGTCAAGCAGGAGAGCCCCAAGAAGGATCCCGTATCTGACATTAGACTGACAATCCCTGGGAAGGCCCGAGAGGGGCCGTGGGGCCTCCTGCTTCCCTTCTGCAATCAGATCTCCATGTCACAAAGCCTTGTGACCTCTCAGCAATGTCCCTGTTCTCTCACAACAGACTCCCTCGATGAATTGAATCACCAATGCCCCAAATGTGGTGGAAGCTGGAGGCCCGAGGGAGCTGCCCTGTAAGGAACAAAGGAGATTGTTTCCCACACAGAGTTGGCCTCAATACCCTCGCCTAGAAAATGAGAGGAAGGGAAGGAAACAAGCACTCCTGGACTACTTGTCATGTCCCAGCAGCTCTGAGAGGGAGGGGCTATGATTATCCCTATTTTACAGATGAGGAAACTGAGGCAGGCAGAGGTTAAGTGACTCAGCCAGGGTCACACAGGCTGGAAGGAGGAGAGCCAGGATTCAACTGACTCCCCATCCCTGAGCCATGCTGCCTTTAAAAAGAGGCCGTGACCACACAGAGACAAAGCCTGTGCTCAGCCTCAGCCCGCCAGCTCTCGTTCCTCCCAGGGCACTCTTGCCTGTTTGCTATGGCCACAAGACCCTATCCAACATGTGCTGGGGGCAGGGAGGCCTCTCGGAGCCCAAGTTCTGGCAGATTCCCTCTGACCCCGAGAAGGCTCCGAGAGCCTGGATGCCAGTGACTTCCAAGGCCTTTTCCAGTGCTGAGCAGCAGCTAGGCAGCACAGAGTGTGAGAATCTAAAAAGTGCGTGACCTCGGACAAGAGACACCCCCTCTCTCAGCCTCGGTTTCCTCACCTATAAGATAGGGATGATAGGTCCAACCTTGGCAAGTCTGCAGAGACTCATCATCATAAGACTGCAGAGGGGTGCGTACACCATCCCCAGAAACTCTCCAGGACTATCCACAACGTCATGGAGGCTGGGAAGGGCAGAGCAGGAAGCAGGCTGCACTTGGAGTCAGGAAGACCTGAGTTCAAATCCTGCCTCAAACACTGACTAGCAGTGTGACCCTGGATACGGCTCTTAACTGCTTTCTGCCTCAGTTTCCTGATCTGAAAAATGAGGATAATTATTTAGGACCTAACTCTCAAGGTCGTCACAAGGATCAGATTAGATACTGTATTCAATTGCTTTCCAAACTTTAAGGTGCTATCTGTTCCTTATTCCTAAGGAAGGGCCGCGATCTCTCTCAATAAAGTAAAAGGACTCATATGGGCAAAATCACAGGTGCTGGAGGGAGGATCATTGGAAACTTGCTCTGTAGCACAGTGAGGGCACATAGCAGGCACGGAACAGGTACTTTTGGATCTAACTAGGGCTCTAGTATTCTGTTATGGATTCTACATTATGTTCCTCATTTTTATAGAAACTGGGGCTCTCAGTGTTTGCCAACAACTGTCTCCCTGTAGCCAGTGTCTCTTCCAGCTCAATTAGCCTGTCCCAGCATTAGCATCAGGTTATTCCCCGCTCAAGAGCCCTCAATGGCCTCCTTGCTGCCTCCAGGATCAAGCTGCAGCCTGATCTCCCCCTCAGAAGCCTTATCTCCCAGGTCTTGCTGACTCCCGTCAGACCGGTTCCTTCCCATGACCTGAACACAACAGACTTGCTCCTGCAGAGATCTCTTCATTACTCCTGAATGATCTCACTGCGCCTTTCCACCTGCTTCAATCCTGCACATTCTTCAAGTTCTATAATCAACAGCAAAAACAATGACAATAATAGCTAGCAATTATTAAAATATGAGTAATAATTAAACTAATTAAAACATTAGTTTGCAAAGCACTTTATGTATAGTTTCTTATTTGACCTTCACAACACCCCGGAAGGGAGACGCCACTATTATTACTCCCATTTCCCCAGTGAGGAAACTGAAGTCGGGAGACTTGCCCAGGGTCACTCAGCTCATAGAAGGAAAAGGAAGGTGTAAAGTGTAGGAAGCAGGATTCGAGGCTGGCTCTTCCTAAGTTGAAGTGTGTCCTGGCTGTCTTAAGCCTTGTCCTGTGCCCTGGAGAGGAAGGCTTTTCTCAGGACTCCTTAGACACCCAAAAGCACTTACTCTCTGTAGCATTCTCTGGGGGCACAGAGGACACTCACCTTTGCCTTGTCCTCTCATGATTTCATATGGATCCATATTACTAAGAATTGCAGGACTGGCAATGTCTGAAGAGGAAAGATTACTGGCTGTGGAGTCACAGGACCTGAGGTCAAATTTCAACTGCTTGACTTACTGCCTGTGTGACCTTAGACAAGTCACCTGACTCTAGGAACTATAAAGTAAGAGAGTTGGACTAAGGGGCCTCAAAGGCTCCTTCCAGGTCCACATTTGTGACCCTAAAACTTGGAAGGGACTTGAGGGGCCTGAATCTGGTCCAACTCACACTCCAAAGTGAAGCCTTCTGAAAGATGGCTGACAATGGTCATCCAGCTTGCTTGCCCTCCCAGAGAGGACTTCTCCTCTTATTATAATCATACTATTCAAAACAGCAATAATGACCGACATTTATGTACAACTTACTGTGTGCTGAATATTTCACAAAGATTGTCTCATTCCGTCGGTCCTCATGATAACCCTGGGGAGGGCACTATTACTATTGCTATTTTACAGATGAGTAAACTGAGGCAAACAGAAGTTAAGTGACCTGTCCAAGGTTACATTGCAGGTCCTCTTGACTTTTGTCCTGCCCCTGGCTGTCAGTGACTCTGGAGGAGACAGTGAGCTGACAACTGTGCATAGCTCTGCCTCGCTCCAATCCAATTCATGCTCAAGTCAAGACATCCCCCCTCACGATGTCCTTGGTCCTGTTCAAGAAAGGAGGCCAGACGACAACAAAGCCACTGGAAGTGTTTGAGTCAGGATTCGACTCAAGTCCTGGGCTCTGTCCTTTGTTATGCCTGGCTGCCTACCCCATGCCAGCCACTGAACTACAGGTTGGGGATGCAAGACACAAAGAAAACCCCTGTCCTCAAGGAACTTCCATTCTAATGGGGGAAGGTGGAGCAAAACGGACAAATACGTAAATATCCACAAAGTTATCCAGAAAAACTGACAGGCAATTGTTGTGAAGGGGACAGTAATGAAGAGGAAAGATGACTGAGCGTGGCTGAAGGGGACAGGACAGTGAGGAGGGAGAGCATCCCACCAAGCATGGCGGCCAGGACTGACCTCAGCCCAGCACAGGGCTCAGGGCCGGAGCTCACTGCGGACAAAATGCGTACCGAATGGGAGCTCAGTCATCCTGAGCGGCCAGCATTTCTGTAAGGGTAGAACTAGCTGGTACTCCGAATGCGAACACAGAGGTCGGATTATCTTCTATTGCAAAACCCCAAATGCAGCCCAGGATTCTGAAGCAAGGGGATCACTGCCCTCATGTCATATGGCTCCTGCACTCATGTGAAACCTGATCACTTGCACAAAGTTAGCCTGGTACCTACTGAGGAGGCCTGCGGCATATTAAAAGTAATTTATAGTGTAATAAAATAGGTAATGATTTCTAGACTCTGGAAGGGGCCTTGGAGCTCCCTGGGCCTATGGGGCCCTACCTGTGGACCTCATCCATGCTAAGCAGAACTGGTTTGATATTTGTTTAGCATCAACAAGCTTACATAAACACTTGGTGGTGCAGTGGATAAAGCAATGGGCCTTGGAGCCTGGAAGACCCAAGTTCAATCTGACCTCAGCCACTTCCTGCCTCAGTTTCCCTCATCTGTAAAATGAGGATGATAACAGCACTGAGCAGCCAGGAACAAATGAGATAATGGATGGAAAGTGCTTCGGAAATCAGAACCTAGTTTGGGATTTGACTTCGGGCCTCAAATGAGGGGTCTCTGCCTCAGGCATGGGTAGAATCGGAAAGCTATCTACTACCCTGGCAGTAAGGTTCTGAATGGTTCTCACTGGGCTGTCACCTTTAAAACAAAACCAACCATTCTTACATTTTATGAACTCTGAAAAAAAAAACAGGTTTTATTTCAAGTACACACGAACCATTCTCTTTTTCTGTATATATTCAGATAGTCATATTGGTACTGTGTGAGTTAATATTTCTCTTTCTCTCCCTCACCCCCTCCCCAAACCCAAAAGTTAAAGTCCTAATTGTCTGAGGAAAGAGGACTCTCCGAATTGATATTTAATTAGCATTATCCTTCGACTCTCAGTGCTCTGAGAATAGATAGCAGGTGAATAAGGAGTAATTTTAAAAGCCAGTGAAAGCATCGCACACCTCCTCATCCTCAGCTAAGAAGGGGCAGAATTTTACATAAAGTGCATGTCTCTAGGCTGGTGGTTTTGAGTTGACGACTTGTCCTTGTGTAGAAGTATTATCTTAATTATCTAAGGGAGATTTTAACTGGGTGGGAGGAAGTGGGAAATATCCAGAAATGATCATCACATAAATAAAAGGCATCAAGGATGTACAGCAGAGGACACAGGAAAGGCTACTGGACCTAGAGGCAGACCTTTGATTTAAACCCAAGCCCTTATCACCTGATCCTTCCTACCTTTGTGACCTTGGGCAAATGACTGAACTTTCTGAGGCTTCAGCTTTCCCAAAGTGAGGACTGGCCTAACAGGCCTCTGAGGTCTCCCCTCTCTAGATCTGCAATCCTATGAATAAACCATTTCCAAAACAAACAAACAAACAAAACATGAAGTAATTACCCATCAATTGGAGAATGGCCAACAAGTAATGGTTCATGAATAGGACAGATCCCTAGTGTACCTATAAAATGGTAGGAAAGGGAGTCAGAGAAATGCTAGAGGCCCTGATGACTCTGAATTGATGCTGAATGACATGAAGGGGAATGAGAGTGACGTGGAAAACCATCCCAGTGCTAAATAACGTGATAACCAATCTGGGTCCCAGCTAATCAAACACACTTGATTTCTTCTCAGTCAAGGGTCAAGAGGTTGAGGGGGCAGTATGTCACCTTCAACATCAGACATGATCATTGTGTCAGTCAACTTCTCCTAAGTGGTCTTTGGTGCAAGAGAAGAAAAAAAGAAACAAAACTTGAAGAAAGTTTCCTTTTGGTCAGAGTGAGGAGTGTGAATGTGGGCTTCCTCCCAGTACAATGTTATGACTCACAAAATTCTGTTTCAGGATATTTTGGTGATGGCCTCTCACCTCTCTGCAATCTTCTACTGAAAGGAAACCTTTGCCACTTTCTTTGTTCAAACGCCATCCACCTTTGGACAGGAGACCCTCCTACACAAACATGAAGGTTATGTCTCAGGCTCTTTTACATAAAACAAGGGAGTAGACCCTTCCCAACAGCTGAGACTGCATGCAGATGTCTGCAGGTCAGCAGAAACATTCTCTCTGTCTGTCTCTGTCTCTTCCTCTCTCTATCTCTCTGTCTATATCTGTCTCTTGTGTTCTTCTCCTTCACCTCCTCCTCTCTTTCCCCTTCTCTTTTTCCCTCATTTAAAAAAAAGTTCAAAGATTTTCCCTGAGCTCCAAGCCCTCACTTTATTGATTTTAAAATATAATGTTTGTTACAAGGACAGACAAGCCAGAGGCAGTCCAGCATTGTGGGAGGCACTCTGGCCTTGGAGGCAGCGAGTGCAGTCTATCTCAGCTCTCCTCCTTCCTGTGTGGGGGCCATAGTCACTTCCCTCCAGGCTTTTTTAGTACAGAGTCAGTCTCCAAGAGAACTTGAGGAAGCTCGAGACCCTGGAAAGGCTGCTGGTTTTGAACCAAGGGCCCATTTTCCGACTCTGTCCTACCCACATGACTTTGAGTGGGTTACGTAAATGCTCTGGGCCTCATCTGTAAACTAGGGAGGTTCAGCTGGACGAACACATACAATGATCCTCTGAGGGCATCAGAACGTGATGTCTCAGATCTTTTCCAGCTTTCCACTGCTAATAGTGTATAGATACCACTTAGCAGATCTGAGTGCTCCCTTTGATGGATGCAGTCCAGCAGCAGGGAAAGTATCATCTCCAAGCCTATGTCATGACACTCAGGAGACGTTTCCTCAACAGTGACTGAATCCTGACATCTCCCATTACAGCTGTCAGACTCTGGATTCTTCCTGAATCCACTGTGGTCATGATTTTAAAAAACAGCAGTCCCAAATGAAACTGATCAGTCACTTGTCTTCTGTCTCCTGAGGACCAAAGATAGGAAGGGCCCTTAGGCATATATATATATATATATACATATAATATATATATATATGTATATATATATATGTGATCACTAATAATATATGAAATAATGACTGAGTTTGTGGTGACATGAATTGGAGAACATCTCCCCTGGTATGATCCTTTTCCTGGGGCAGACCTTGGGACCCAAACTGCTGAAGTCAATTTCCCCAGAACGTCCAAAGTCCCCTTCAGACCCAGGGCCTCTGACTCCAAAGCAGTGAGCATTTACTGCTATGTGGCTTAATTGTGTTTGGGGAAGTTTTGGAGTAACAGGAAAGGATGAGGTCAGAGAGAGGCAAGTGGTCATGTCAGAAAGACTCCACAGTTACCAACAAAGTAGGAAGCATTTCTTAGGCATCCCCTACCATCCAGGCTCTGTTTGAGATGCCGGGGATCCCAAAACAGAAAAGAAAAGTGACCCGGCCAATTCCCCTTTTCCTATGTGAGTGACAGCTCTTATACTCTACATTGAACAGAGAGCAGAAATTTGGAGCCAGGAAAGATCCTGGGGAGCAGCTTTCAGCCCTCGAGCAGCCCAGGGACTTGGCCAACGAAGCAGATCTGGGGCTCCGAGCCCAGTCCCCCCAACTCCAAATCCATCCCTCGTCGATGCACACATTTAGGTTTTCTCTTTGTTAGCAGTAAAAGCATCTAAACTATTTGCAGGTTTTGGTTAAACCACTGTGTTGTTAATAATAATGGCAGTGCTTTAAAATGAGCAGAGACTTTTAGATATTCCTAGGGTAACAATTCAGAGCTGGAAGGGGACACATGCGTCACCTGGTCCAGAGTTCTGAACCTTGTTTATTTCATAGACCTCCTGGGCAGTCTAGTGATGCCGGGGGCCATTTCTCAGGTGCTTTCCCACATGCACCTGTGTCTCTGGGGGGGTTTAAATTTGTGACTGAAGGATATACTAAATTGGTTAAATGTTAGTAAAAATAAAGAGGGTTTTTTTTTTTTCCTATCCAAGTTCTTAGATTCTTTGACAACCTCGTTTTATAGACAAGGAAAGACAGAAGCCCGAGAAGCTTAAGTGATTTGTCCAAGGTCACACAGTTAGTAAGGCCGATAATACAACCAGCTCACATAATAAGGCAAATCCTGGTCAGATTCTTTGTCTTCACATCCACCTTTGAGGAGGAGGACTATAGGCATTCTTTAAAAAAAATTTTTTTTTTTTTGCTTTTTGGAGAAGCAATTAGGGTTGTGACTTGCCTAAGGTCACATGTCTAGTAAGTGTTTAAGTGTCTGAGGCCGAATTTGAACTCAGGTCCTCCTGACTGCAGGGCCCAGGGCTCTATTGACTGCACCACCTAGCCTCCCTGACTGTAGAAATTCTGATGTTGATGTTACAGAGAAGGAAACTGAGGCGGAGAGAGATGAAGGAATTTGCCACCAGTTACATTGCCAGTATACCAAGTGTCAGACAGAAAAAATCGAATGCTGTTCTTTCCAGCGCCCCATCCTGCCTTTTGTCTTAAATTCTGGGCTAGGCGCTACGTCTAAATAAAATGTTGCCGTTTGCTATTTGATTTTCCTTTTAAAAAAGTATTTAGCTGAGAACAGAGAGGACTAAAATGCACACCCAAAGATCACTTCTGAAAACAACTGTATAAAAGATCAATAACATAAATTCACTCTTTTAAATACACTCCTCTTTCTTTGGTTCTTTGTATACAGAAACGTTTGTGATGGTGAACTTCAAATTAAAAAAACAGACGAAAGAAAGAAAGCAGGAGCAGGGAGGGGGTGGGGTGTTTGGCTTCAGTGGCCTGGGGGCTAAGTGTCCTCCCTCCCTGTGTACCTGAAGGAGCCTCCCACGCAGGTAGGCGCAAAGGCAGAGCTTCCTGTGATGTGGCTGCCCTCAGGAAACTACACTTGTCTGAGCGCAGCTAAAATTGCTCAGACCACAGAGGAAAAGAGAAGGGGGTGTCCCAAGGAAGGGGAGCCCTGTGGAACTGTTGGAGCTCTCAGGCAGGGAGGGGCTCCAAAGAGAAGGGGCTTCTCTGGCCCAGACGCCCAGGGACGTGGCTGATAGCGATCCAACCCAATCCCACTTCCACCTGGGGGAAGCAAACTGAGGACTGCAGGACCAGGGGCCGCCCAGTTGTTTGAGCCCCTGTCGTCTGGTTTCATGCGCAGGAGGTGCCCTCATATCCCTATTGCCGGGTTCAGATGAGCCCCAAACCTGAGCGCTGGGAGAGAGATCTGGAGGAGAGTCAGAGGCGGTCGTGGGTTCGACTCCTCCCTCTGACAGCTATTAATTAATCTTGGCCAGAGATAAGTTTCTTGTGGGGAATGATGGCGTCGATCCTGGGTTGCCACTAACGGAAGATCATAATATCCTCCACATCATCCAAGGGTGGCTGTGAGGAGCAAATAAGATAAGAAAGACAGTGTAGTTCGTACCCTGGCGAGTCAGAGGACCTGGGGCTTAAATCTTCCCCTTGACCCGCACTGCGTGCCAAGCCCGACCCTTACATTCCCTCGTCACGTGAAATGAAGGCGCTGGGCCTTTGAGGGCTCTGGATCTTTCACCCCAAGTCCCTTCGCCAACCTGAAAGCTGGCTCCATATATGTGTTTGTAGATCCTTATAGTGTGGGGTGGAAGCCCAAGAAGTGCCTTGGATTGTGAGAATGCCACACAGCTCGAAACAGAGGGAGCTGTCAGTTGGGGTAAGGAGAAAACACACCGCACACAGAGAATTAAGCGACAACTGATAATCCCGTGCTCCCCCCTCAGGGGGTATGAGACTTCTGCCCCCAATCCCTCACTCCCTGGTAACTCTCCAGACACCCACCGCCGTGGACGCGCGGGCGCAGGCACACACACACACACACACACACACACACACACACACACACACACTGCTTTGCCAGCTTTCTCTCCCTCCCCATACAATCATACCTATTCATACCTGCCTCCGCCCAGTCCTGCGTCCGCCACCCCACCCTCCCCTTTTCCAGCCGGGACCTACCAACAAGGGAGACCAGCAGGCGGAGAGCACGCACATGATTCCCATAAGCTGGATGACTGTCTCGGTGGTGATCCTGCCCCACTGGGCACCCGCCTGGGCGGCCGTGGCCTTGGCCCGGCAGCGGGACACCAGCGCCTTGATGGTGGCCAGGTTGCAGACGAAGGTGACAGCCAACGCCGTGAGCCCCAAGAAGGCAAAAGTGGAGGCGAAGAAGAGATTGCCGCGGCTGTGCGCCGAGCCGGTGCGGTTAGCGCCGCGCTCTCCAGTGCTGATGAAGCACCACGTCCCCGGCCACTGGACGGTGTAGTGGCCCACGCCGGCCACGGGCAGCAGGGCGAAGGCGAGCCCCGCCAGCCAGACGGCCAGCAGCACTGCCCGGGTGGCTCGGGTCTTCATGTGGCTGGCGTACCAGTGCGGTGCGCGGATGGCCAGTGCCCGCTCGACGGCCATGGCGCTGGCGATGAAGAGGGGGCAGAGGCCGAATGTGGTCATGCTGAGGCCAAAGAAGGAGCACAGGCGGCCAGACGGGTCGAGCTGCTGCCAGGGCTTCTTGGACAGGTAGACGGCGATGACCACTGGGCTGGTTAGTAGCTGGCCCACCAGGTCGGTGAGGGCCAGGCCGCCGATGCACAGCAGGAAGGATTTTTTGCGCTTACTCTCCTTGCGACGGTAGCTACGGGCCACGAGCAGCATGGCGAGAGCGTTGCCCACGATGCCCGTGATCATCATGGCGAGTGGGTAGGCTACCGACACGGAGCCGCACTCCTCGGCGGCCCGCGAGCCCGTGCGGTTGCCGTCCAGCGGCGGGGGCAGCTCGGATCCCCACATGCCCGGGTACGAGTGGTTCAGGCGGCTGCAAAAGGGGGAGCCCCCCAGGGCGCCGGTCCCGCCCGCCGGCTCCTTCATGTCTCCTTCGTGGCCAGCAGCAGTCGTAGCAGGGGAAAGGACAGCCGTCCGTTGACGCGCAGCAGTGGGAGGCTGGCGACGGCCTCTGCTCGGGTCCTTCTGCCAGCCATGGTGCCCAGCGCCGCCGCTCCCCCGGCTCCCCCGGAGCTAGCTCGCCGCCGCCCCGGCGCTATGCGGAGCCGCCACTCTGGCCGCTTGGTCAAGGGCGCCGCGCCGTCCGCGCCCGCCCTGCTCGCCGGCCCTCCAGCTCCGCGAGAAGCCGGAGTCCGGCCCCCGCCTCTCTATAAGGCTGAGGGAGGCGGGGCGCCCCAAGGCGCAGGGAGGAGGCGGCCCCTCGGACTCCGCGCCCCACTTGGCAGCTGGCTATCGGGCTGCTAGTGCACAGGAGAGGATTCCCCGAGGACTCCCCTGAGCAGGTTGCCCCCAGCCCCAGTTCTGCTTCCCCTACTGCCCTGCGCTGCTCATGCTTCCGTGCTCTCTGTGGGGCCCTCTCCACAGCACCCAGGGGACCCAAGGTTCTTCCCCTGATCGTCTGAGTCTGGGAAAGAGGGGAGGCGGTGAGCCTCGCCTCGCTCCGCCGTCCCCTTCTACGCTGCCTCCTACCTCTGCCTGGAGATACGGTGATCATCACCTCCTGGGGAGGTGCAGAAGAGAGGATTCGCTTTGGGAGATGATGTGGGGAAGCACCATTCGCCAGCCTAGAAACGCCGCGGCGACGATCAGTCTGGCGCCCTGAGGGTGACCAGGCAGATTCTCTAGCCCCAGCTGAAATGTGGGGGACACGCCCCCGTCCCCACCAGAAAGGAATAGATGGGAGGCTTTGGCGCAAGTGGACATGGGAGATCCTGTATGGAATCAGCCTGAATTGAGGCAGCATGTATGCAGGTGGAAAATCCTGCCAAGAGGGTCGGAGTGGGACAGGGCGAGGAAGGGGCAACCCTTAGTTCTGATCTGGCGTCAGAGTCGAGTAGTTCAGACTCCTCTTTTACAGATAATAGCTGACATGCCCAGTCCTTTAAGATTTGCAAAGAGCTTTACAATGTCACCCCACTTTATCCTCACAACAACCCTGAAAGTTATATGCTGTTATTATGCCCATTTTACAGATAAGGAAACTGAGGCAAACCGAGGTTAAATGGCCTATCCGGAGTCACACAACTGATGTCTGAGGCAAGATTTAAAATCAGATGTTCCTGACTCCAGCTCCCTCATTCCATGAGGCACTGAGTCACCTAGTTATCTGCACATGAGGAAACTGAGGCCCAGAGACCTCCCCAAAGTCACATACTTGGTGTGTGAGGAGAGATTTGAACTTTTCATAGGTTCCTAAACAACGTGGGGAACTTCAGGTTTTGAAACCTATATCCCCTCCACATAGACCTCCAAAGCATTATCTCTTGGGATCCAGTGCTCCCAGTCTGCCAAGCTAGGGAGAACCCAGGTGAAATCCCCCCTTAGGTGGCAAAAGGCATCAAGGAAACAGGCGGACTTGAGAGGAACTTCCAAAGTGCAATTTTCTTCAAATAGCAGAGAGGAAAAAGGTAAGCAGAGTCAGAGATCTGGAGGAGGAGTGGCCTTGGAGATCTCTCCTACAACCCTTTTATTTTACAGGAGAGGAAAAGTGTCCAAGGCCATCCAGGGAAAAAGCTGAAGACCTGGAATTTGAATCCCATGGCCTTGGACTGCAAAGCTGTCTCTCTTTCCAGCTTTGTAGTTGTTCAGTTGTGACAGACTCTTGCTGACCCATTTGGGGTTTTCTTGGCAGAGACACCAGAGTGGTTTGCCATTGCCTTCTCCAGCTCATTTTACAGGTGAGGAAACTGAGGCACACAGGGTGAAGTGACTTGCCCAGAGACACACAGCTAGTGTCTGAGGATGAATTTGAACCTAGGTCTTCCAGACTCCAGGCCCAGCGCTCTATTCATTCTTTCCAGCTACATGAAGTTCATTGTTTCTACCTCCAGCCAGATCTGAGCAGTCTCTGTACCCATCAGCTCTTTTGCTTGAAAGACCATCTCTTTCAAGCAGATTAGTTTCCAATTTAGCTGTAAAGAGTGGTTCCTGAGAAGACCTAAATTTCTCCTCTCCACGCCCACCTGGACTCTGCATTCCTGCCCCAAAGCCTTTGCTTAGTACTACACAGACCTAGCTTCACTGATCGTTGGTGGCCAATCATTTTTCAGAGGGAAGGAGAAACCCCCCCAGAATGAAGCTGTTACTTCACTCCCACAGCTGCCCTAAACCACAACTCACCTTTAATTTTATCTTTTTTGCCTGGTGAGGTTGTCATGCTAGCCTGTGTCGCTTCTCAGCATTAATTCTTTGTTTGTGCCAAGTCTGGCAGTGAAATGAAAATGGACTCCAACTGTGTAGGTTATACTTTATAGGAAGGAACACCTCTCAGCTCAACAAATACATTCCCATCAAACCTTCAGATATGGGCTCATTTAAAAAGCGCAACAAATACAACACTATGAAAATCTGCCTCCTTCAGAGCATTTATGGCCTTGAAATTCATTTCCAGCCTGCATTGGACAAATGGCTTGCAGTTCTAGAATGATGTGGGCATATTTTTTTCTTTGGTGGAATAACATTTGGTACAAGAGGCTTAGCTATAGACACCTGCTAGAGAAACATGTGGGTTAAAGTGAATTAAAGTTTTGTTTTAATGGTGTGCCCTGGAGGTTCCATCTTCTACTGAAAATGAGCAGGGTCTTGAGTTTCTCTAGTAAGGATTCTAGGGCTAAGCTGCTTTCTGGGTCAGAAGAAACCTTGGCCATTTTCCTTTGCTGATCCCCTTCCTAAGTGGACTTGTTCTTTTTCCTTCTCTTCCCCAGGCAGCCTCCCAGAGCCTGGGACACCTATGATGTTCCAGGTCTCAGTAATGGGCCTTTCCATGCTCCCTGACTAGTGTGACCCTGCACATTCAAAGTGCACATCACTGAACTGGCTGAATTCCAGGTCTTCAAGGGAGATCCTTCTCATCTTCTTCCACTTCAACCTTCCTCTGCTTCCCAGGAACACGCTGTCTTTCTAGAATGTGAACCACTGGACTCTCCCTTGGATTTTCATTAGAAAGATTGGGGGCCATTCTAAATGTCATTTGGTGGACAATGTGGTCTATGCTTATTTCCATGTCCATATTCCATTTCAGTTTTAGTTTGGTTGGTTGGTTCAGACTTGGGAGAGAGAAGTAGTCTTCGTAGGAGTGCTGGGCAAACAGGAAGACCTGAGTTCAAGTCCTGACTCATATGAAGTGTTGTCCTGAGTAATCGCTGCCTTCTGAGCCTCAGGCTCCTCTTCTATAAAATGGAGCTGAGGATATCTCCCTCCTCCCTGGGAGCATTGTTGTCAGGATCCAAGGAGAGGTCTGAAAAGCTCTTCGCAAATCCTCTAGTCATTATTAGCTTTACTGTTATCTAGCATCCTCTGTCATACTGGGGGATTCCTCCAAGGACTCAGGTAAGCACTTCCCTGAAACTTAGGGTTTTAGAATGTTACTTGGGGAAATGGAGAGGCTAGGTGACTTGCCTAGGGTCACATCTGACACGGCCAATCTGTGTTCCAAATAGGACTCAAAGCCAATCTTCCTAACTCTGCCAAGATTCCTCTATGTGCGTAACCACACTTCCCCTTAGTCAATCTTAGTATGATATGAATTCTTGTTGACATTTAAGAATCCTAGAACTTAGTATGTTAAAGCTGAAGCCTCTTCATCTAGTTCAACCCTCCCCTTTGACAAATAAGGAAAGGGGGTCCCAGACAGCTCAAATTCACTTTTCAAGACTGGCATTCAGGGCAGAGCTAGCTCTAGAATCCAGGTCAACAAGTATGGACAAGCCCAGCTGCCCCCAGGCACACACACATACAAGTTGGACCCTGGGGAGTGCAAAGGGGTTTTGCCCCATACCTGGTAACTGACATCACTGGCCCCATCTGAGCTAATTATAATAATAATGACCATGTAGCATTTATCGGCTGCTTTACAAATCTCATTTCATTTGATTCTCACAAGTACCCTGGGAGATAGGCACTGTTATTATCCCTATCTTCTAGTTGAGGAAACTGAGGCAGACAGGCTAAGTGACACATTAAGCTAGGAATAAGCACAATTAGCTTCCAATGAAAGGGCAGATTCTAAAATTCAGCAGGCAGCAATATTCCTCCCCTGTTTCTTTTTAAAAGGATTGCTTTGCTTTTTGGTTTTGCTTGTTTTTTATACAGGAGAGGCAATATGCATTGCTGCCGGTCACCTATTCTATCCCTCCTATCAACCACGGGCTGGAGATGTGACTGGGAGTCACAGAAAGGCTCTCTCTGGCTTTGCCGTTTGGCCCCTTTTGCTTGGTGAAGGTTGGAGCTGCACTTCTCTGACACAATAGCACCATCCAGCGTTCTGTTGGCTAGTCACAGGATGCCGCTCCAGTGTGGAGGAGCACCGGCCCCCGGATCTGCTCCCTAGAGGAATTGCTGACGGAAATGAACAATGATGCCCGAGCATTTCAGTCTTCGACTAGTTCCCATCCCTTTCACCTTGAGAAACTTGAGAAACCACCTCCTCAGGCCTGAGGGGCCATTTTAAAGGTAAAATAATGAAATTATTTTAAGAATCCAATTCAACTGCCATTGGTTTGGACGATGAGCCCAGAAATTCAGTTAATCTCTAGAGAAGTCTTGCTATTTTGAAAGCACTGTGCTAGGCGGTCGCTGAACATAAAACATGGAGCGCTAGAAGACCTGAGTTCAAATCCTTCCTCACACACTTCTTAGTTGGGGAACCAAAGGCAAGCCATTTACCCTCCCTGTGCCTCAGTTTCCTCATTTGTCAAATGAGGGGTTGGACTCCAAGGACCCTTCCATTTCTAAATGTATGATCCCTTATGGGGTTTACATTTCATTAGGGGCTGTACAAGGCACCCAGGTAAGTAAGTATAAAGCAATTTAGAGAGACAGCAAACGCTAAAAGCTAGGGGCGGCCGGGCTCCGAGAATCGGCGCTGCGGAGGGAGTGGAGTCCAGATGTGGAAGAGCTGGTTCGAAGGCAAGAAGGCGCCAGATGTTACATCTATGTGCCAGCGCGCAGGGGACCGGGGGAGGGGGATGGTTGGCCCAAAGGAGAACAGCGTAAAATAAGGCTGCAGAACTCGGTGAGCGGGATTGGCGGGGACTGAGAGCTCCAGGTGGACAGTCTTTATTCTGTACTAGAGAAATGAGGGAGCCCAGGGAAGGATTTGGACAGAGCCGCTACATGGCCGTAACCTTGCTGTGGAAACATGCATGAGGCAGCCACACAGGGGGCCATGACAGGGGGCAGAAGCTGCCAGGGGGTCAGGGAATGAGGAGATTCTCCATGTGAGCTTGGGGACGGCTCGGCACCTTCTGTCTCATTCCCTCACCTTTAAAAATGGACGCTTTCTGCTCACTCTGCTGTCCCCGTATTCTGGTTGGGAGATGCCTCCGGGGACCCATTGCACAGCGAGCTGGTTCCAGCCATTCTGCACTTCATTCCTCAGGTGTCTTTTTGCCTGCCCCCATGAACATAGCTTCTTCTTCCCAATCCAGCCTTAACTTTTCAGTTCTCACACCAAAAGGAAATCAACACTGCCTTTGTTACTGGGAAGGATGCATCCCTCTTCTCCCCTAGGCTTCTGTTCTCCATTCCTGGGTTTTCCCAAACTAGACTCCCTTCCTGGTCTCGGTGAGCTTATCTCTGATTTTCCCATTAGAATAGAAACTCTGGAAGAGCTGAGTCTATCTTAGCTTTTGTATTTGCATCGCTGTCCCTTAGCACAGCCTTGGGACACAGTCAGTGCTTCACAAATGTTTTCCCATGCATTCATTTGTTCAAAGGGTCACTTTCCTTTGTAAATCTGTGATAACATGAGCCTTTAACAATAATCCAGGCAAGAAGAATGATGCATGAGTGTGATGATGTGCCCCCCACCCCCCATAGATACAAACCCCCATCCCTGGATACATTTGCCACATTGCCCTGGGGTAAATAGCACCAGATTGCCCAGCTTCTGTTTGTGAACACAGATAGACTGGTCTTCAGGGAAGCCTAGGGCCCAGGCCAAACGCAAAGCCTTTCTAGCTGTGTAAGGGAGGCAATGACTTCTGGTCCTACCGTGTTTCCCCGATAATAAGACCTATCCCGAAAATAATCCCTCCCCTTACTGTGTAAAATTCCTCTAAAATAAGCCCTCCCCTGAAAATAAGCCCTATTGAGATTGCTACTGTAGTGAAGGTGATCCCCTGCGGCACCGTCCCCCGCCCCTCCCCCCAAACGCACGCTGAGCTCCGAGCTGCATCCAATCAGAGCTGCAGCAGTGAATGAGTCATCCTGTTCTTCCCCAGTGATTTGCTTATTGAATAAAGGTACAGTTTTTTGTTAATAAACATTTACCTGTTTATTAAAATTGCTGTCAATGTTCATTAAAATAAGCCCTCCCCTGAAAATAAGCCCTCTGGTGTTTTTCTGTCCAAAAAATTAATAAGACAGTGTCTTATTATCAGGGAAACACGGTAGGAACATGTAAGGTACCTTCAGTGCAGAGACAACTAATACGTGAGCACAAATATGATTGTGGAAGGAAGGGAGGAAGGGAAGAAGGAAGGAAGGAAGGAAGGAAGGAAGGAAGGAAGGAAGGAAGGAA
>NW_027185850.1:4547451-4578827 GCF_028583685.1 Petaurus breviceps papuanus | reverse complement strand
AGGAAGGAAGGAAGGAAGGAAGGAAGGAAGGAAGGAAGGAAGGAAGGGTGAGTGATAATCTGCAGTGAAATTTCCCCATTCTGAAAAATCTAATCTAGAGTGGCTTCAGTATCCATTAGGCCTAAATTTAGAGGTCACCTGACCTTACAGGAATCTGGAACCCTCCCCAGTGCCACCTCAGCACAAGGTATGCCAAATAAGGATAAAACTGCCTTCCTGACCTTGCATTGGACACACACATGTTTCTGTGTCCTTTGTCTCCAAGATAGATTCCCTGCTTAGGTAATGGGCTGTCCTCCCCAGCAATGAGAGTGAAACCCCCGGTTGGGGGCTGGGTTTCTGCATTAGGTTATATAACCATGGGCTTGCTTCTACCTGCTGCTCTCTCCCTGGCAGACGCCATTTGGGCAATAGGGGCCAAGGGCCCTTTCTCATGAGAAAGAATAAATAAACTTTTTTCTACTTTCTTAATCAGTCTCCAAACTCATTTATTGTGCTGTTGCACACAGAAGGAACGAAAGAAGGAAGGGAGGGAGGGAGGAGGGAAGGAAGATCTGAGTTCAAATCCAGTCACAGACTTTTACTAGCAGTGTGACCTTGGATGAGTCACTTAACTTTAGATTTGCCTTAATTTCCTCATCCCACTTTGCTGGGCATGGGGAACACAAAAGCAAAAACAGCTCCTGCCCTCAAGCTGCTTATATTTTACTGGGGTTGAAGCAACAAGGTCACAGGTGAGTAAATACCAGACACATTAATTAAAAAAACAAAAAGACAGCCGGATTTCAGGGAGGCAGGAGTGGGTAATGGATAATGAGCTGGACTTAGAGCTAGGAAGATGTGGATTGAAGGCAGACCCTGGACCAGGCAGGGTTCCCAGCAACTCTAACTATAAATTATAGGGGCAGTGCTAGGCTGTCTAGGCAGAGCAACTTTCTCCCTGAGAGTTCCCTACCCTGAAGAAATCACGAGCCCTGGAGGAAGTGGGGGGTGGGGGGTGGGAAGCAGACAGAAACAGAGAAAGGTAAAAGAGAGAGAGAGACAGAGACACACAGAGAGAGACAGAGAGAGAGAGACGGAGAGAGAGACAGAGAGACAGAGAGACAGAGACAGAGAGAGAGACAGAGAGACAGAGAGAGACAGAGAGACAGACAGAGAGAGAGAGAGAGACAGACAGAGAGAGACAGAGAGACACAGACACAGAAGCAGAGACAGAGAAGCTCATTGGAGATGGGTCAGTCAAATAGTTAGCTAAAGTAAGAGGTAAGAGTGGCAAACCAGTAGTTTCGCTAAGATAGTAAAGGAAAGAGTGAATTCCTCTCGAAGACTTTACAGGAAAGTATAGATAAGAACACACAGGAAGAGAAGGTATGGAGGGCTCGTGGTCTGCATCTGTGAAGGGTCTCTCCAACCGTGAGATCACCATTTGCTGTATTGCCCCAAACAGACAGATGAAGCCATTTCCAATCCACAAGTTTTTACTGGTGCACATTCACCTTGAATCAGTGCAGTCAGCTAACACTGAATGTGTGACCTTCAGTTAAATGAAGTCCTTTAATTGTTATTACCGAGTTTAGCTCCCTACGGCAGCTCTTGAGTCTCTCCTCTTCTCTGCACTCGCCCAGTCACTGCCCTAAGCATGTCACGCAGGCCCTCATTCCCTTCACAGCCTAGTGCAGGAGCTTCCCCACTGGTCGCCTGACTTCTCATCTTTAGCATCTTCAAATTACACTTCACACAGTTGCCGAAAGAATCTCCCAAATGCAGATCTGGCGATGTCACTCTCCTCCAGAATCCTCTGCTTCCCCGTATCTCCTGGGGGGATCATCCAGACTCCTCCACTTGGCATTCAGGGGTGTCCACTCCCAGTCACTCCCCTGCTGATTTCTAGACTCGTCTCTCAATTTTACATTGAAACCAGCCTATTTGCTGCTCCCCAAACTTAGCCTTCACTCTTCCCTTCCCTTCATTGACCATAGGTTGACCCCTCGTGTGAGTTTAGCATTTGCTACACAAATTTGAACAGCATAGCTCCTCCTAATCCAACAAAATGAAGCAAATTAATTGCTAACTCTTGGTTTTGCAAACAATACATCCTGTTTGCCCAAGAAAGGATTTTGTATTCTGTGGATACTCAATTAACATTGAGCTTAATTTTGGAGGGTGGGGGACAGAAGAAACAAGATCATGAAGGATCTGAGGAAGAGAGCCTGGAATACACTGTAAGTTTCTTACTTCCAAACAAGTAACCAATTGTTCACCTTCTTTCCTTAGTGCATAAATCCCGATAAATTCCGGCTCCAACGAGTAGGTGGAAATGCAGAAAGGAATGTTTGCTGGCCTTGCTTGGCTATTAGAAGCAACACGTCCCTGGACACTGAAGTTTGGATGGTTGCTTACCAGCTGTATAACCTGGGTAATTAGTCACTTTGACTGGACATCGGGCAAGTCTGGTAAATGGGCCTGCAAGGGACTAGATGTCAGATGTAAGTTCTTCGAGGGCAGACTGGTTTCCTGACTATCTTTGTATCTTATTCACCTGCCAGACTGCCAGGCACTCTTAATAATTATTAATAATTAATGCTGGATGCTTGCCGTGGCACCTATAATATTCACATGTGCTGTTGAGCCACGGGGGGAGCCCACCCATTGGCTGGGACTAACCAAGGTGATCTCCTAAGGATGGGCCCCAAGGATGAACTGTGTCAGCCAACAGCAAACCCACAGTGTCCGAAAGGATCAGCTGAACATTGTCTTGGCCTTCAGGAAAACTAAGACTCAGCTCCCCAGCCACCGGCCTGGATGATGACCTTGAAGTCGGATGGGTGGGTCCTAGAGAACCGAAACTCACTCATACTCCAGACATGAAAGGAGCTAACAGCTTCAGGGAATCCTCTTAGTGAGAGACATCACTGGCTGGGACGCTGGGGGCCCAAGCTTACAGGAATACAGAGATGGCAACCCCCCCACACTCTTCTCAGCTCTATCTGGGTAGTATATTTGATCCCAGTGTACCTGGGGTTTGGTGAATGCCCAGACCATGGACAGTGGGAGTCCTCCTGCCTGACGATGTGAGGGCCCTGCTCCTGGGAGACAGGAGGCCCGGTGCAGGCTTGGATACTGTGCTGGCTGGCCTACCTTGTCATTGGGACAGTCTCTTACCTTTGACGTTGTGGCTAGAACTGCTGCGTCCTAAGTCTACGTGAGTCAATCTCCCTCCATTTTGCCCCTGTTCAGAAGTGAAGAACTTGTTCATTCACTGAGTGATACCATGCAAGACCCGTCTGAGGGCCACCTTCCTCCCAAATTAGACCCCCAGTCCAGAGAAAAGGGCTTGAAGCTTCAGCCGCAGGTGTGGGGAATGGAGGGACCTTCTCTTGAGCTCAAGTCATGGGTACCTCGTAGTCTAAGATGCTAGACTGTTTTGCTGCCAATCCAATGGGGAAGGCCTGAGAAGGCAGGGTTCCAGGAAGCTAGCCCAGAGGGGCTTATGGCACTGAATGTGGTGAGGCTAATGCTGTTGGAACTGAGTCAAAACGTGAGCTTAATCCTCACACCCTCCCAGAGAGTGAGAGGACAGTGTTACACCCTTGAGGTGATGGAAGAAGTGTTTCTATGTTCGTTTCAGCCATGCCTTTGAAGTAAATATTCCTTTGTAAAACCTAATCTTATTGTTAAATGATTAAATGAAAGCAGATGCTTGCATCCCCCAAGACTGGGGTAGTACGCTGCCTGCAGGGCTGTAGCAGGAACCACGCTGGCATCCCCAGGATGGCAGCTGGCACAGGTTCTTAGGTCTGCTTTACTAGGAAAGCCAGCTGCTTAAGGGGGTCGATAACCTTTGTTAATCACATTCACTAGTTCAAGGGAAAAGTCAGCACCCCAAACTTGAGAAAATATGGAGACCACAGAGCTCTGGCCCTGGAGTCAGGAGGACTTGAGTTCAAACCCCGCCTCAGACACTTAACACTTATTAGCTGTGTGACCTTGGGCTAGTCACAACCCCAACTGCCCTCCAAAAAGGAAAAAGAGAAAAATACAAGCAAAGAAACAGACCAACAGACAGGGCTCTGACTGCCTGAATCAACTACACACTTTACATACATCCCTGGATTGAGAGAGCCTTTAAATGTGAGCAGTTGGGGAGCTCTGAACATGTGGCCTCTCAGTCTTGATGAGGGAATCACTAGATCCTTCTCATAAGCCAGCTCCCAAAGCAAAATACCAACTCAGATTAGATCCACACTTCTCAGAGCCAGAAGGCATCACAACCCTCCCAAATCAGCCAAAGGTGTGAAAGCCTTCCAGACAAGCAAGCTTCCCTTAATGATCTGCACAGAGGCCAATTAATGGGCGGGGAAGATCTTAAGCTCCATTAACATTACAAGGGCTCATTCATCTCCAAAAAAGTTGCTTCTCTGAAGCAAACTTTCCTGAACAGAGCTTGAGGGCCTGAATTAGCCTACAATGCACCAGGAAATAAAAGATGTGCAGCACCTGACCAGAATCATCAAACCCGGTCTTCAAGAGCTTTCTTCTCTCAGATGATTTGACCAAGCACCCTGTAACACACCTTTTTCAAGCCTGTAAAGATAATTTCTTCAATCCAAGTACAGAAGTTCTACATCCATCCTTATTAAGCCCTATGACTGTTTAGCTTCAATTGTCCATTAGCTTTGCCAACAATAAATAAAAAAAAAAACCCTTTACAGGCTGAATGATTGGCCCAGAGGCACAAAGCTAACAAGTCTCTGAGGTAGGACTTGAACTCAGGTCTTCCTAAAAATGCTACATTTTGAAGTTAGCCAGAGAAACAAACTACTAAGTACAAATGCAGAGGGTCTAGGAGAAAGCCCATACTAGGGCAGGTATAGAAGCTGGATCAAGAACACCCAGTGACTGCACCGGAGTACCTAACAAACCTGGAAGGTGTAGGGATCGACTTTACTACATTCAACTTCAAACTAAGCACCTAAGAATGTTTTTTTTACTTCTTACAGGTCCTTTCTCAAAAGCACTACCCTGAAAGAGGCACAGTGGATAAAGCGCTGGGCCTGGAGTCAGTAAGACCTGAGCTCAAATCCAGGTTCAGATACCTGTGTGACCCTGGGCAAGTCACTTAACCACATCTGTCTCACTTTCATCTGTAAAATGAGCCAAAAATAGGAAACACTATCTTTGCCAAGAAAACCCCAAATAGGGTGATGAAGAGTGGGACAACTGAAAATTACCCTCCAATCCTCCAGGCTCAGCCTACTGCAGTAAGTGTCCCTGGGTATCCCTACCTCTGACTGCCCCTATTCCCATCTGACCATGTGATACTCCGGTGTGGCACTGAAAGCCAGGCTCCTTCCTATGTCCTTCGACACGCTAGGACCCAGTTAGACTTGCCTCCTTGAAATGCAAGCCTGTTCTTCATGCTTAGAACACTATGCCCCCTTACAAATGTACTCAACACAAGCCCAGCCCACCTTCTGGCAGAGGGAGGCCTTTCCTGGTCCCCAGGGCTGCTAGGGCCCTCTTCTCTCAGCTCACCTATTCTGTCTATATATATGACATTCCTTCCCCAATAAGAGTGTAAGCTCCTTAAGGACAAATGCCCTCCCCTTTTTTGGGGGGGAAGGGGAAGAGGTTTTCCTTCTATGCCCAATACTTAGCACAATGTCTGGCATAAAGTTCACTGAATCAAAATATGATATCATTTCAAAAGGCCTAACAGATTTAGAAATCTAAACACAGAATTTGAAGTAATGAACCATTAAAATGCTAGTGAATTTAAAAAATAAACATTCATTCAGAGCTTGGAATTCTGTATTTTATTTTAACAAACACCACTCACTTGGCTGCTTGATTCACAAGCTTTATTTACATTTGTCTACAGCATCATTTCTTAATGAAACAAACGAGTACAGTTTAGTGAAACTAAAGAAAATCATAATCATCAGAATTCTCTGTAATCTACCATTTGCTAAATTCATAAATTTGCATTTGCTAAGTACAGCAAAAGAGAAGTATACAAAACACAAGAAGGAACCAATGGTAACACAGCTTCTAGGAGATCATCTGATCTTCACAATTTAGAAGGTAAGACTTTCAAGAAGTCAGAGGCACAATTACAAGAGACTAAGTGTTCTTGTGCAACCTACAACTACATTTAGCAAAGTGTGTGTATATACACATATGTACGTATGTGTGTGTATGTATGAATGAATGAATGTATGAATGTATGTATGTATGTAAGAAATTGTGAAGTTCAATTCTTTGCAAAAAAGATTATCAAAATATTTCTACCTAAAACATTTTGCTTTCATTTTTAGATCAGTCCAAGAGAAAATTAAAACTAGTTTATTTTTAAATCAAGAATGTAATTTTGCTCTGGTTGCCTCCGTTTGTTAATTATTTTATTATTTCTGCTCAGTTACTTTTAAGTTCCCTCATTGAACTAACCAAACTTTTCCTTTATCTTTTCTTAATGACACAAAGGCACCAAACTCAACTGCTCATCTTCTTCCATATACTTACCTTGAATTGCCACTCGAAGGAACTGTTAAGAAAAACCCCCCTCCCCCCTTTTTGAAACCAGAAGGCAGACTCAACAGAGTTCCAGAGACCAGATTTTGATACAAAAATCAAACAAATTCCTGAAAGCATTTTAAGCCATAAGCAATTTCAAGTGAATGGGGACAATGACAATTTGCTGTTACATCGTGTAGGAACATTCACTTCTACTTCAGAAGGAAATTTCATGCAGTGCAGTGAAATAGTCAGAGGCTGTGACTAGTCCCACCTGAGTGTGGACATCACAATGACTGGCTAACCTCACAACACACATTCTTTTCACACAAGAGAAGTTCTATTCCCAGCTGGTTTCTCATTTTCCTCTTCCTTAAAGAGTCTCAGATTTTTAGCCCAGTTTACCCAGTCACGGATGGGCTTTCAGGAACATGTCACATCCAAGCTCTTTTAAAAAACAAAATACCACGAGCTTACATTCACCACTATAAATCAATACTGGAAATGTTAATACAGCCAAAAGGCCGTGTCAGTGGTTTCCTTAAATAGCTGTGCCAGATATGAACACACAAGAGATAAACTCCTATTGAACTGAGTGCTTTAGCCCCCCCCAGACTAATTCAGGGAGAAACAAGCCACCTCCTCTGCTAACTTAGAAAGAGCCTGAACACTGTCTTGGGATGCAATGTTGAGGAAAAGTGAACAGGGAAAAACAAAGCCACAGCCAGCACCGTCTGCCCACGCTTCTCACAGACTTGTACAATATACTGTTGCTGAGTATAATCCTAAACTGAGTGTCACTTTGACAAGGGCGACTATATGAAGACCCATTTATCTCTCAACTGTCGGGAGAGCCTGCTTCCACCTACTTCCCCACAGTCACTGGCGGTATGCCCAAAGCTCAGGAGCCTCACGTACTTTCGTTGACTCAAACCCTAAAGTTGGCAGATTCTTTACTATCAGGAAATATTTGGAAATGAAGAACATGGTCATACTAATACTAGAAAACGAAGCTCTCTGGTGAATCAGAGAAAACAGAGTTTTAAATAATAGAACAATAAACACATAACAATTACTGGGGGGATTATGGCTTAAAATGCTAATGGACTTTTAATTTCCAGAATGAACATAGCTGTAGTTTTCCAGAAAGCAACGACAGACATGCACCTCTACTAGCAGATTTAGCACTTCTGACCAAGTAAGACACCAAACTTCTTAAAAATATGCTTCATGCACTGTACTGGAATTTTTTTAGGTGTAAATTTTAATACATTATTTCTTTTTAGAGCTTGAACGGGAACCCGAATGGGATGATCCAGACGATGACCTGCGGCGCCTGGAAGATAAAAACGGAGAAAGCGTGCAGAGCGCTGAGTGGCGATGACCCACAGCAAGCAAACCAAACACCTTGAAGGTAAAGGGGCTGACTCTACACTGGGACTGGGCTGAGGAGGTGGATTCGGGACTTCACTCTGTGCTATTAGCGGTACAATCTGAATAAAAGTGAAAAATAAAACTATTCCATTTCAATATAGCCAGCTCTCAATTATTAGAACAAGGAAAGAAGAAAGCCCACTCTGGCAATCAAACAGGGTAATTGGCTGTAGACAGTGTTGGACTTTCAAGAAAACCCCTCCTCTTCAGGATGCCCTCGGGACCCCTGCCCACTCTCACTCATTTAATTTCTAGGGTAATGTGAGCTACAGACTAGCTATGGTTCCGACTTTGCAAGGCTTGGCCTTGTCTTCTCCGACACATCTTTATTCCCTGAATCATGCTCTGGAGTGTAAGAATAGAAGAGAAAAGCCAGGCTGCTGAGAAGGCCGAGGCTCCTAGGATTCGTGTGGCCAAGCTGCCCAGCACTACATGGGGCCTTAGCTCCTTGTGATCTTCTACCTTCACTCAAATCTGACCTGATGGACAGACTACAGAATGGCTCAGGAAGCTGATGAGACAGGAAACAAGGCGGCCTAAAGCCGAGGGTCAGAATGAGAAGGAGAAGGCAGGAGATCAGAAACAAATAAAACCTTCTGCCAGGAACAGCAAAGAGAGAAAACAGAGTGGGAGCCCGGGGCCTGAGAGGACCCCCAGAGAGCAGTGTGAGTGTGAGCTGCCTCTGATCCGCTGGGGCACAGCAGGTCTACATGGAGGGACGAAAGGGGACTGAAAGGGAAACCGCCCAGCCTCACTGCCAAGGAGGCAGATGGGAGGGGGGCCACCCAGCCCAGCACCCAGACGGCTGAGGAGCAACAGGCACGACTGCCACCATCCTCCAACAGGAATAAAACAGACAGTGACTAGGAAAAAGGAGGCCAAAAGACAAGGGGAGGGAGCTGAGGCGAGAAGCACCTGTTCTCTTGGGGGATCTCCTCTGAGCTACATTCTCACCCATCTCTAGGGTGGCCAGGGGCTTGTGGGGCAGAGCCTCAGGCTCCCGACAGGCAAGATACTGAACTAAAGCAGTTTACTCTTGGGCCAATACTCCCAAGAGTTAAAGTAGCCTCTGCCTTTCCCTTGCTTATTGAAAGATGGGCTGAGGAACAGTGATAAAAAATAAACAAGAATAAAAGAGAAGTGGAATGGAAACAAAATCCATCCTGGAATAACTGGGAGTTGGCTATGGTACTAATACCTTAACATTTAAAAATGTCCATCAATGGGCAATTTGACATAGCTATAGCCTTCCTACATGACCAAATTGGGTTTAAAACAAAATAGCATTATTTTAAAGTTGGACAAGAAAGTGACTCAAATTCAACCCTTTCCCAAGCCTTTCGTAAAGGTATACCACACTCAAATACACCCATTCTTATTTCTACAGAAACCCAAACCTTTCGGGTGACCGTGATCTGGTGCGTCTTTTTTTGCGATCACCGGGTGAAGAGGATCTAGAACGACTTCGTTTTCTGCCTCTCTCAGGAGATGATGAGGAACTTGAATAAGCTCTTTTTCGTGGGGAGGAAGACCCCCTGTGGGACCTGGAGCTGGATCTTTATTGATTGAGAAATAAATTAAACATGGAATTAAATGACAGAGTCAAGAACCTGACTATTTAGCTATCAGACCCAAGGGGGCTCCTACGTCTACGGTCTCCTAAGGCAAACATACTTACTGCTCCCTCAACAGAAGACTCTGGCTCAGTCACGAAAAGAAGCTAACATTGAATGCCAAGGTTTTAAGACTGGCATCTTTTGCTGGCTATAAATATGATGCATTCTCGGTATTTTATATCTGCATCAGGCTAAATTTTCCTTTAAGTCATACAAAAAAAGGAAGCAAAGGGGGAATGGAAAGCACAATGCACACTACGATGACACATGTAATTGTGCATTTTAAAATGAACCTTTCCCATTTAAGAAAAGCAAAACCATCAAAATACCTTAAAAACAACTTCCTGAGGATAAGAAAATTATTAAATCCATTTGAAATTAGGCAACTTAACACAAGTTGCAATTGAGAAAGCAGGGATGGCAGTGGGAGAGAAGAGGGGAGGGAAGGAGAAAGAAACAGCAAATGTGTCAAATCATTATATACTTAAATGAAAATATAACCAATAATTTGCTAAAACTGCCTTAAAACATTTACAAATCTCATTCAGGAAACACTATTCATGAAATATGACGTGTTGACATTCACATGTTTTACTCAGGGAACAAAGTACATATTTTTGAGTGTAATGACTATTTTCATTCTCACTTACATAATTATGGCTGAAGCATTTAGCTCAAACATCCCAAAAAATTCACCTTTGGGCTGAGATTAAGAATAAAAAGCCCAAAAGGAGAATTCTTTGGAAAGTTGTGAGCAAGCAAAAATGTGAGGGTAAGGATGGAGGCTGGGGGAGCTGCAGCGCCCGCTGGCTAAGCGGCATTTAGGGGGGGCCCTTCCAAACCCAGGCTGGCCCTGGAAAACAGAGAACACGATGGCTTTCTGAAACCCAGGGGCAACAGCACCCAGGACTGGGATTCACATTCTTCTTACTGACTCAACACCTCAGGGAACGCTAGGAAAGACTCACGCCTTGTTTGGCTTCTGAGTTTGAACATTTATTTTGCCAAAAAAGAAAAAAAAAACACTCATTTTGTTACGCTTCGGTTGAGGCATTTTGGATTCTTAAAACTGTCTTCTATTTCTTGCTAGGGGCCTCTGTAAGGCAGGTCTCAATAAATTATCTTAGCAAATTTTTAAAAAAAACTGCAGCTCTAGACTTCAGTATTTGTGCACAAATACAATGTTTCACTTTGTTCTCCCTCAGCTCCCCAACATCTTCACAGTAAAGGCTACTTAATGCGTACTCAACTAGCACCAAGGTGCCTCCTAGAAGAGCTGCCCACCTCACCACAGCCTGAGCAGATACTAGATGGGCAGCTGCTACCTACTGCTCTGACGTCCTAACTATTTTATAGGAAATGTCCTGGACACTGGAATATTCCGGTGGCATTCTAGGTGGAGTCAAAAAAGAAGGCAGATGGAAAAAGGACCATAAAAATGGCTCAAAAGGCAGGTATTTAGATTTCACTGGAATTACACTAGAGAACTATTCTTGGTCCAGATGGTATTTGGGCTAAGCGATAGTGGACAGTCCCTTTCTTTCTTGCTCTGGCCAGGAGGCATGAAATCACTCCTCTTACAAGAGATGTCAGCACACCCGGGGCACTGTGGGGTTGAGGGCTGAATGGGAGCTCCAATCTGATGGTGGTGTCCCTCCTCATCGTATCCTACCGACATAAATCACCATTTAAATTTAATCATGGGAATGTCTTGGCACACTGCTGGCAATGGAAACATTTCAGGGTGAGAAATTAAGCCGAGGCAAGAGCATTAGTTGTCTAATGCTAACATAAAATTGACAAGTAAAAGCAAAACAAAGTTGTCAAAGCAGCAGCAGCAGCCACGCCCTCGGGTGCCTTTTGATTCCTTCTCTGCAGGGCAGAGCCAATGCTACCTCATTCACCTGGATTTCGACCCACGAGATCTCGAGAGTTCTCTGGAACTGGACCGAGACCTTGACCGGGAGCTGGAGGAGCTTCCTGAACGGGACCTGGAACAACACGGAAGGGTTTTTTCCAGTATCACATAAGCGAGCCTTGGGCTACGAACACCGAAGGAAAGATACGCAGACATCTGACTTTCATGCAGCAAGACAAGGATCTGGGATACACATTTTCAAAACAAGTATTAACAGGGACCTTTTCCTTGTACGTCTTTGGCAGAGCTTACAAGGCCTTGTGAACCATCACCAATGTCCAAGCTATTTTCAAACTTTATACAAATAAAGTTGTCACTTACTAAAATGAACCAAAAATATCAATTTTACTCAAAATTCCTCAACACTCTAAGAGCACAGAGAGAAACGAATGTTTTTGTAGGTTCATGGTTAAAACTTCACGTTCACCTTGTGGAAGCGGGACCTGAAATGTAGGGATTCCCACTGTCTTCCCACTTTTCTTTAGGACTCAGTTGAGGCTACTTCTAGGTTGGCTCATTTCTATTCCTAGTTAGCAAGAAGCTGTTTAACAGGCTGGTCTATCTGCCATCCTTTGCTTCAATCTGGACTACTTTACTGAAACACTGAACAGAGAGAAAGCTAATCAAGCATGTCTTGTGGCGTGGGAGGGAATGGACCCGTATCCAGTTAAGCCAGTGTTCACCTCAGGTGCCTTTAACAGTGGATATGAGAAAAGGGGAAGGAATGCTTATTAACCCACTATCTCAAAGGAAGTTTGCTAATTAGTGCCAGAGTCGGACCCGAAGAAATGATTGTGGTGACCTTAAAAACAAAACTGAACAAACCTTTTTTCTTCAAGAAGCTTTTCAGTTTTTATGAATGTTTGAAAGAGAACACGTAATCACATTCTACTCCTTCGTCTATGACACTCCAACTGATTACCCACCATCACTCCATAAATCACACCAAGTTACTTGAAAGAAAGAAGTCATGTAAATTCAGGGCACTGATGCTTTTCTACCTGAGATTTTTCTTCAATCATAGAATTTAATTACTTCAGGGCATGACTGTGGATAAATCCACAATAGCAAAGTGAAACCCACCCAGTCTTGCAATGATCTCACTGTACCTAGGTATCACAAAATAGGTACTCAGGTACCTATCACAAAATTTGTACTCAGGTACAAAGATTTCAACAGAAAGGACAAACTACAAGAAACTAGAGAAAAAGAAGGAAACAGACTTCTGGTTTCTACCAACCCACTTTTCTGCAGGCGAACTTAACTTCATGTTTAATTAGTATTTGGATGCAACATGTTTTCACTGTGTACAACTTGTAACCCAAGTACGCCCAAAAAATAGTTCCATCCCAAGTACTGGAGAGTCAAATAATGGCAGGAATTTAAAGGAACAACAATGAAAGAAATTCTAACTGCTCTAGGGTTACAGTTAAAAAGTAAAAGAATTTAACTCAGTTCTGATCCACCTGCCTTCAGAGCACAGTAAAAGCATGGATGTCTGCCGTCCTTAAGGGAGTCTGTAGTGAATCATTAACAGCTTCAGAAAAGTTCACAGAGGCCTCTCCAGAGACACAGAAAGAGACACTAACGACAGGAGACATTCATCCCTCCACGTCTTAGCAGCTTAAATCTGATCTTTTCATTCATGATCATTTTCCAGAATGTTAAGAAACATCAGCACAAAACTTAGAAGAGAGCTCTTCAATGGTCAATGCCTTCATTCAAGAGTCTCATCTGAATGTTTCCATCCCACCTATTCTAACCCCTGGAAAGAGGTTAGAAAAAGAAGGGAATAAGCATCTACCTAGTGCCCACTATGGGCCAGGCACCATTTAAATGCTGGGCACACGCAGAAAGGAAAAATGACAACATCAGCAAGAGTAACATTGACTTCCACACCATGTGCCAGACACTGTTGTAAGTACTTTACAGACAACTCCTCTGGGAAGTGCTCTGATTATCCTCATTTCACAGATGGGGAAACTGAGGCAGACAGCGTTTCAGGGACTCGCCTAGGAACACATGGCTAGTGTCCGAGGCCAGATTCAAACCTGAGTCTTCTTGACTGACTCTAGATGCAGAACTTGACCCATGGTGCCACTCTGGAGCCTAAAACAATCACTCTTCCCAGTGAAGTTGTTTCAGTAAAGGAAGTACACGGCTAAAATAAGATAATACCTTAAAGGAAAGCCTCATTTGAAACCTTCATTTTGGAGAAGGGTCATATTTCTATATATTAACCACATTAACAGATTAAAAAGCTAAGTTCGAGAAATGCATTATCTAAAGGAAATTACTGGTTATCAAAGATGAACTCTTTTAAAATAAAGTTGAAACCTTAATTCAATCAAGAAAAACCCAAACGTGTAAATAAAGAAGTTAGATACTGACATTTTGCCTGGTGTTACCCTTGGCCTGTACCCGTTTACCTGGACCTAGACCTTGAGCTCGAGTGGGAGGAGGAGCGGGAGGAGGAGCGGGAGGAGCGGGACTGGGAGCGGCTCCTCCTTCGGGGCCTCTTCCTGTTGCCGTCTTCCTCTTCACTGGCATCAAGATTATATTTTGACAGATCGGCATCATCTTCGTCCTCATCCTAATGAAAATGTATCCATCAGAACCCAGCAGACTCAGGAACCGAAGCATTAACGGAATGAAAACTCTGTCCTGCATCTGCACAAATCGATTATCTATCTCAGCAGGCTGGCTCAGGGAAAAGATCCAAAAGTAAGCTCCCCCCCAGCTGAAGAATTCCACATGGAATTGATAATTTCGGGAAAAAAGAGAAATTCCCCAGGAAGATGCAAGGGAGGGTACAAAGCTCAATTTCAGGGCCCGATCCTTCCAAGAGAACTAGAGACAAAGTCTCCCTGGTCCCCAGGGTCAGGCCCCAGGTGGCAGAAGGACAACCTCCCTCTCACAGCTTAGCAGGGGCCAGAATTGAGGGATGCTGAACCCCTCAGAGAATCACCCCCAGTCTGGTCACAGGTAAACACAACAGACTTTTCTTGTTATTGAGAATTCATTCCCTTCTATCTGACCACTGTAAACAAGACAAAAGCTTCTGAGGAGCGCTCCACAATCTTGACAGTCATCAAATGACATCCATAATAAATGCATTCACATAGTGTATGGGATCTCCTTTTTATTCATAAACAACCTTGTTATCCCAATTTGTTTGCTTGTTTTTGTTGCTGTTCAGTTGTGCTGGACTCTTTGTGACCCAATCTGGCAGAGATGCTGAAGTAGTTTGCCATTTTCTTCTCCAGCTCATTTACCAGATGAGGAACTGAGGCAAAGAGGGTTAAATGACTTGTCCAGGGCCACACAGCTAGTAAGTATCTAAGCCTGGATTTGAACTCAGGTTTTCCTGACTCCAGGCCCAATGCTCTACTCACTGCACCACCAAGCTGTTTTTTTTTTTCCCCATTTTACAGATGAGGAAACTGAGGCAGGCAATGACTTGTTTAGGGTCACAAAGCTAGTCAGTATTTGAATCTGGAACTAAACTCATGTCTCTACCCACTGAATCTCAAGTCTGATGCACAGATAAGGTTTTCTATTCCAGGAAGAACAAGGACCTTCGATTACAACTCTCTCCACTACTATATCTCAATATGTCAGAAGACTGCCCCTCCCCCCCTCCCCCCCCCCTCTCACACCCCCACTTTTCACACCCTTTTTCTCATTTTATGGAATAAGTTATATCCTCTCAGAATCCCATTCCACCCATGTTGGCCTGGACCCTGGTGGAAATGGGGAGGCATGAAATATCAGCCTTGGCCCCTCCCCCCAGAGCTATATCCCATGTAAGTCATGGTTCCACATAATATTTTCAAATGCAACGGTCAGCAAGGAGGTAGCCTGGGGCTCAGGAGTTCTCTGCAAGGAGACAGGCATGGGGCGAAGCAAAGCCAACTTTTGTAGGCCAATGCCAGGCCCAGCTGGTGGTAGGGAGCAAGGCTGTTATTTCATGCCTCCCCATTTCCACCAGGGTCCAGGCCAACATGGGTGGAATGGGATTCTGAGAGGATATAACTTATTCCATAAAATGTGAAAAAGGGGAATGTGAGTGTGTGTGTGACAGGGGAGAGGGAGGAAGGAGGGGGCAAGGGAGAAGAAGACGAGAGAGAGAGAGAGAGAGACAGAGAGAGAGAGAGAGAGAGAGAGAGAGAGAGAGAGAGAGAGAGAGAGAGAGAGAGAGAGAGAGAGAGAGAGAGAGAGAGAGAGAGAGAGAGAGAGAGAGAGACAGAGAGAGAGACAGAGACAGAGAGGTTTATTGAGAAGTTTTACAGACAGGAGGAAATCCAGGCACCCACGGAGAAATCCTGGTGAAGAGTACTGAGCGGACCAAAAACAACAATGAAAAAAAGAATAGAGGCACTTTTGTTATAATCAGGATACAAACAGAAAGACCTGAGTTCGGGAAAATTCACCAGCTTGGTTGGCCTCAAGGTATTCTAGTCTGGAAGAGGGCCAGGGGCTTCAGTGTCTGCTACAGCTCCTTCAGTCCTAACTTGCTTTGATAACTCCATCCATCCAAAAAGTGTGAGAATCAACAAGAGGGAATTCTATTTTGGAGCTGATTCTCATAATAGAAGAACCAGATACTGGGGTAATATAATGATAACCTTAGGGGGTCGGGGGAGAGAGGAAGAGAAACCCATGCCTCCTGTTTGTGATGGAGAAGAAAAGGCATTCTGGGCACCATGTAACCTAGATTTGGGGAGGTAAGATTCCAAAGGGACTTGAAGAAGGAATGTTAGGATACCACGGAATTGGTCAAGGAGGGATAAGAAACTCTCAAGAAACAAGAAACAATTCTGAGAAGGATCAAAAGGACTGTTACCTGCAAAGATCCATGTGAACACCCTGATCAGCCTGTAGCTAGGCTGGTAACAGGAGAAGGGCAGCCTGGGCCTGTGCCAATAGTGCTGAGGGGGCGGGGATAATAAAACGGTGCTCGTGTGGGATGCTCAGTAAGTAGGCAGGGTATTTAATGAGAATTCACACAGCCCTCCCTCAGACCAGAAGATGGATCTGTGGCTGGGAAAATAAAGAACCAAAAAGGCTCACAGGGAGTTAATACCCAAGACAAGTAAAGGTAACAGCAGCTCCCTGTGGTGGAGAACTGAGTCCGCTGGTCCCACTGAACACCATCCTCTATCAAAATCACAATCGCTGACACTTACAAAGCTGCTACTACACTGAGCACTTGGCAGCTATCATCTCAACTGATCCTGACCACAACTCTGGGAGAGAGGAGCTTTTATTATCCCATCTCACAGATGCCAAGGTCACATAGCCAGCGCAGGTGCCCGCACGCCAGGTCCAACACACTATGGCCTGCCCACTGGCTGCCTCCCTTTTGCAATCAGAGGATGTGACTGCTGAACCACTACCAGGGATACTTAATAGACCCCAGAGAATGGAAGAAGTACCATACAACTGGAGAAAGACAAATGATGTCTCAACCTTTTAACAAAGGGAAAAGAACAGAAACTTGCAAACTATGGGTTAGCAAGTTTGACTTGTACACCTAAGTAAATTTTGAGCGGACCATGAAAGAGACAATGGACGGTCTAGTGGTGGCACCGTGGTGGAACAGCTTCATGTCACCCTCCAGGTCACTAAACCTGATCCAGAGAGTGCTCACGCACACTTCTCTTTTGGAGCGACCAAGAGAGGGAATGTAACAAGATTGGTCCAAGGGGTCACAACACCTGCATTCAAAATGTAATCCTGAACAGTGCAATGACCGCTCAGCTAGGCTGGGAGGTGGGGGTGCCTAGGAATCTGCACGTGCCCCTCCCCCTTAAACAGTAGTAGCTCAGCTGAAAGCCCTAGTGACCACCTTCTCAAACCAGCAGACCTCCCAAGCTGGGAGGAGCCAGCCCTCACAGGTGAGTCAGGTTGCAGAAGGAGTATCTGCTAGTCAGGGACTAAGCTGCCCTAGAGCACTAAGGTAAGGACTCAAAAATGGACAGTGTTCAAGAGTTAAAGGTCTTTAACATTATAGCTCAAAAAAGCCCAAACCAAAAACCAAACCTGAATCCCACAAATACAAGGCAGACAAATGCCAGCTAAGCAGTGATAGGCAGTCCTTTGAGATGCCTGAATGGAGCTGGCAGCGGGGATATGGCAGCCAGAAGACCTGTGGGCATCAAAGAGGCCAAGCTTCCAGGAATCACAGACTCTGCCTTGGCCAGGTGAGATCTGGAGTCTTATTTTCCCTTCTGGTACCATCTTTCATCAACAATGATCACCTATCCAGGGGGAAAACCAAGCTGGCAGCAAAAAGGCTCCAGGCTCACGCCAAATTGGCCATTGCCTTGTGAAAGATTAAGAGACATGATGTCTGTTTTTTACTTTCTGAAGGGCTCTCAGGTGGAGGAGGGATCAGACTTATTCCCTCCTAAACAGATAGCAGAATCAGAAGCAACAGGTGAGAAGGGCAAAGTTAGGATTTAGACCAGGAAACACTTCATCACAATTAGAGTGAGTCTAGAGAAGACTAGAGACGAGAACCTACCACTGGTGTGAAAAGGGGCAAGCCCCCGACCTTCATCCCTCAAAGAAGTGGAAGACAAAGAACCAAACTTAAATCTGACATAACATCAAACTGATGGACAACGACCTGCTGCCAGGCCAAAGGTAGATGAGCTGGCTGCCATGGCTTCCCCTGCTAAGGCTAAAAGCCTATGACTCTGTGAACACTATTTAGCTAAAAAGAGAACAGGCGGCCTCCAGGTCACACCGAGCTCTCCCCATCCCAATCTAAGCCTTCAGGGAGAATGAATGACTTCATAACCACCTGCCAGAAGGATCAGGGACTACACACCTCAGATAAGAAGCTGTGAAAAATTATACTTGAAGTCTCTTTCAATGCTGGAAACTTCAATGCTGGAAAATGATTTTTAAGTTTAAAATCCAGCTTTGCCACTCAGTTATTCTTGTAACCACGCATAAATCACTTTAAAATATACCAGCATGAGCGCCTCAGCTCCAAGAGGGGCTGTGGACAGTGTTGTATAAAAATGAGACACGGGACATGATGCTGACAAGAGAACATGTTACCTCATCCAACTTATATTTGGAGAGATCTTCGTCCTCATCCTCTTCTTCTCCCTCTGATTCTTTATCTTCAACTTCCTTTAAGATTGAAGCAGGTCCAACTGCTTTCCCTCTATACTTTTTCTTTTTTCGACCAAACTAAAAAGAGGAAAATAGAATTCCATAAGAGAATGTCTCCCCAGTCAACTAGAAACATGTCATTCTTGAGTTTTTGATAACAATTACATACAGTATTATTTACTCCTGCCCCCCATACTGAAAACATTCTCGTTGTTACTCAGGGTTAAGTGACTTGTCCACAAGTGTCTGAGACCAGATCTGAACCCAGGTTTTCCTAACTCCAGGCCGAGCCAAAAAACATATTCTAGTCATTTTAATATGAAAGCACTCAAGCTGGGCAGGAAACAGAAATGGCAATTCTGTCAGACACAAACGTCCAGTGGCCTTTCCTGGCTCCCAGACAGATGCCTGAAGCTCTACTTAATTTCTATAAAGCACGTTCCATTTCTGTGCTTCATATCAGATTTACCTCGTCATATTCTCCATCCGATTCTTCTCGTTCAATATATTCCACATTTTCTCTTTCATTAAAACCTCCACCATAGCCTATAAAAAAAAAGGTTACCCAAGCTTTTATCATGTTTATATCTAGAAAGATTATCTACTTTATCAAATAGTCTGAATTTTCCCCTCTGGTTCTAGGAATCAGAGTCATAAGAAAGGCCCCGACAAAAACCAACAGAACCCCCTCCCCCCACAAAGTAACACCCTATGCCCAGTAGCATCTTCCTCTTCGAAGGAAGATCCGAACAGCAGCAAAAAGGCTGGGCAAGAGCTCAGTGCAGGAAGGTCATTTTCCAAAAATACTGCATTATTCTTAAGTCTGTTGAAATATTATTCATGGGAGGCGAGATGGCGGAGTAGAAGCAGGTCTTCCCCGAGGCTCCGGCTTCCACCTTCCCCAATTCATTTAAAAGGGGACTCTGAACAAACTTTGGAGCTACAGAACCCACAAAATGACACAGAGAAGCTAACCTCCCGCGAGGACAGCCCAGCAGGCCAGCAGTAAGTGGCCAGCAAAACCCCACGTTGAGGTTTTGGCCCCAGGGAGGGCCTGAACAGCTCTAGGGACTTCAGATCACCAGCAGCTGTGGCGGTCCAGAATTATCAACACATAGATGCTAAGGACAAAGTGAGACGTCAGTGCACAGTGGACTTTGGGACCCAGTAGTTGGGAGTTGTCGGTCTGTTCCCCCGGGGCGTGAAGCTACTGAGGGCTGCTGCACGGCCCCTACTCGTGACAGCTTCAGCTCCTGGCCTGCAGACTGTAGGGGGACCAAGCACCAGCCTGAGGGGTAATCGCTCTTGCTTTAACCTGCTTGGATCTGGATTGTGGTCTAGGGTGGAGGTCCTGGGGTGTGCGACCAGCTTGCCAGAGCTTGTGGAGGCTTCAGAGAGGGTGTCCAATTAATACCTCCGGCAGTTGAGAAAACCCCAGCATTTGGTATGAAGCTCCCCTGTCTGATAGCAGAGTCCTACTGTGGCAAAAAAGCCCAAAAGTCAAGTAATTGAGTGGCAACATGACCAGGTAAAGGAAACAAAGCAAACAGAAGAACCCAACATTAGACTCCTATTTTGGGAACAAAAAGGATCAAAGAAATCAAAGCATGGAGGAAGACAGTGAAGTCAGAACTCCTGCACCAAAAGCTTCAAAGGAAAATACGAGCTGGTTACAGGCCATAGAAGACCTTAAGAAGCAGATTAAGAGAAGTGGAGGAAAAAATGGGAAGAGAAATGAGAACTATGTAAGAAAATTACGAAATGAGAGTCAATAGCCTGCCTGAGGAAAATAACACCTTAAAAAATAGACTAAGTCAAATGGCAAGAGGCTCAAAAAGCCAATGAGGAGAAGAATGCCTTAAAAAGCCAAATCTGCCAGATGGAAAAAGAATCTCAAAAGCTCACTGAGGAGAATCATTCCTTCAGAATTAGAATGGAGCAAATGGAAGCTAATGACTTTATGAGAAATCAAGATGCTGTTAAACAGATCCAAACAAATGAAGGAATAGAAAGAAATGTGAAATTCTCATTGGAAAAACCACTGACCTGGAAAATAGATCCAGGAGAGATAATTTAAAAATAATTGGACTCTCAGTGAGTAAGAGCACCGGCCCCAGTGTTGGGATGACCTGGGGATCGAATCTGGGCTCAGATACTTAGCACCATACCCAGAAATAACTGGCCATGTAACCTTGAGCAACTTACTTAATCCCAATTGCTTTAAAAAAAAATTATTGGACTACTTGAAAGCCACGATCAAAGAAAGAACCTAGAAATTATCCTCCAAGAATCCTCAAGGAAAATTGCCCTGATGTTCTAGAATCAGAAGGCAAAATAGAGGTTGAAGGAATCCACCAATCACCTCCTGAAAAAGATCCCAAAAAGAAAACTCCTAGGAATATTATAGCCAGGTTCCAAAATTCCCAGATCAAGGAGAGAATATTACAAGCATCCAGGAAGAAACAATTTGAATATTGTGGAAACACAATCAGGATAACACAGGATCTGGCAGCTTCTACACTGAGGGATCAAAAGGCTTGGAATGTGATATTCCGGAGGTCAAAGGAGCTGGGATTAAAACCAAGAATCACCTACCCAGCAAAACTGAGTTTTCAGGGTAAAATATGGTCATTCAGTGGAATAGAGGACTTTTAAGCATTCTTGCTGAAAAAAAACAAAAAACAAAAAAACAAGGTTGAATAGAAAATTTGACATTCAGATACAAGAAGCAAGAGAAGCATGAGAAGGTAAACAGGGAAAAGAAATCATAAGGAACTTATCAAAGTTGAACTATTAACATTCCTACATGGAAAAACAATCACTGTAACTGATGAAACTTTTCTCAGTATGAAAATAGTTGAAGGGAATAGAAATATATCTATATGTCTATATATGAGGGTATATGGGCATATGAATACATATGTGAATGTGTGTATATATGTTCACAGGTATACATAGAGGGCACAGGACCAATTTAACAGGAAGGGATGATATTTAAAAGGTGAAATTAAGAGGTGAAAGAGGAATATAATGAGAGGAGATGGGGAGAGACAGAATGGGGTAAACTATCTCATATAGAAGAGGCAAGGGAAAATGGTTACAATGGAGGAGAAGAATAGGAAGGCAAAAGGGAATGGGTCAACCTTATTCTCATTGAATTTGGCTTGGGGAGGAAATGAAGTACACACTAAATAGGGTATCTCACCCTGCAGGAGAGTAGGGGGAAGGGGATGAGAGGGGGGATGATGGAAGAGAGGGCAGGCTGGGGGGGAGGCAAGTTGGAAGCACCCACTTTTGAAAAGGGACAGGATCAAAGTAGAGAATAAAACAAGTGGGAGAATAAAACAAAAGTCAGTCTTTTACAATATATCTACTATGTTACTGTTTTCCATTAGCTACACATGTACAACCTATACTGAACTGCTTATTTTCCCAGTAAGGGTGGGTGACAAGGGAGGAAGGGAATGAATCTGGAATTCAAAGTTTTAAAATCAAATGTTAAAAAAAAATAATATATATATATATATATACACATACACACTATTATTAATACTATTTTACATGTAATTGGGAAATAAGATATACAGGCACTGGGGCACAGAGATCCACCATGCCCTACTGCAAAAGTTGAAAGGGGTATGGGAGAAAATATGGAAGAGAGCAGACTGGAGGAGGGGATATCCTGTGGGACTGCTATTCTGGGGTGATGGGTAGGGGAAAAACGAGGAGAAAATTTGTAACTCAAAATCTTGCATAAATGATTAAGTTAAGTCAGAAGTTACTAAAGCATTTGAAAAATGAAAAAAAAAATATATTATTCACCAATGAATCAGTAAATAATGAAGCATATCCCCCTCCCCGCCTTGGAGATGGCTTTCCATCAATCAATTTAAGTACTTACAAAGTAACTACTCTATGCCAGGCACTGCACTTGGTAATGAAGACATAAATAATCCCTCCCCCAATGGAGACCACATTCTAAAAGAATAAGAGAAAAGAGAAACACAAATCCTTACAGATGGATCATGGAAGTCATGTCCAATGGGGCTGGGAAAGCAGGCTGATCAGGCTTCAATTATGTTTGATTCTAAGTGCCATAGAAAGGGCCAGGATCAGGTGTGCATTTAAGAAAACTCACTTGGGCAGCCATGAGGAGGGAAGCAAGGAGGCAGAGAATCGAGGAGGACGACCAAGGGGGAGGCCTTCCTAAAGCTCAGGTTAACCCTATCACAGCAAGTCTCACAAATCCAACAGTTTTGGCATACCAGAATTTTGCTGTAAAGGGACTGGGTAGGATCTAGCCTGGGGCTTAACAGACATCAGTTATGAGAGTCTGCTGAGGGCAACTCCCCTAACTCTATCTTAGAAATGAAAAGTCTGGCATCTAGGAAGATTCAAGGCTTTGCCCGAGGCCACAGAGGGCAGGGGATCTGGATCTCCATTGCTCTAATGGCGGACTACCACACACAACTTTTTAATAATCAAGACAACTTATTCCCTCTAGAAAATATTCAAAATCATTGCAACTAGAAACTTTTTAAGGGAACTGACTTGCCTATAGTCCCACTGAACTCTGGTCTTCCTGACTACGGGCCCAGCCCTCTATCCACTGGGCCACTGAGATGCCTCTGATATAACAATAGGAAAACTGATAAGGTCGAGAAGGGACAGCAAAATGAAAAACAGAAACAAAAAAGGCTAAGATTCCAATTCTAGGGTTGGAAGACTTTTGGGAGCAAATCCAACTGCCTAACCTTACTGACAAAGAAACTGCCTCCAAGACCAAACTGCCCAGTTCAGGTCTGACTGGATTTCTCTTTCTACTAAACACTCAGTCATTCCTGAAGTGGGAAAAAAATGTAAAACTAAAGTGTTCTTAGTGAATATCTTTTTAATATAGTGCTGTTGTTTTGTTTTGTTGGTATTGAGGTGATAGTGTTGGATCTGTGACTTAACTGGCACAACAAGTTCTAAGTGAGGAAAGTCGCTTTACCAGGCAGGGCCCATTTGTCCCCTTTCTTCAACTCGTGGACACCAAAGCTGCCTAGAGCCCTGACAGGGCACAGTATTCCCCAGGTCAGCTTTCTATCTACCACACCAAGCTGGCTCTCAGTGCAGTTTTTAGTATATATCTATACATACTTTCTCTTTGCAGATCTAACTTTAAGAACGTGGTTTATATTCAGGTCAACAGGATACCCCTAAAATTACAGGTCTATATTCTACGCAACATTTAGTACATAGATTGATGACAACTTCATCTTTACTAATACATGTTTTCCCCCTTAGAGTTCACAAAATGTAACATCCAAGTAATGAATACATAGTGATTGCTTTCAGAAAGACTATCGATACACATGTGTAGGTCTTATTTGGTTCAGCAGTTTGTATACATAATAACTATAAATATATAATAACTTTGTATATATAATAACTAGGAACAGGCTTTTTTCCACTGTCGCGGGAACAATAAATTTATTGCATGTGCGACTTATTGGTCCAATAACATTTAATAATGGCCAACTCCACTGGAGTAAAGTGCCAGAGGATCCTAAAATTCACAGATGAGCCACAGGAGAAAAGGCAGTACCTGGAGAAGTGGCTCTCAGTTCTAAAGAACACCAAGCAGAAGAGGAACAGAAGAAGGCCCCCTGCAAGCAGCGCAGAGGCTTCTTTCACACTCAGTCTAGTAAGTGTGGTAGGATACCTGTGGCTTAATTAAGAAAGGTGCTGCTGGCCTGCAGGAAGGAGAGCAAGCCTCTGTCCACTCCATGGAGTCAGGCCTCTTCTAAGGGGCTGTGTTCAAACACACAGTAAGTTTGGAGAATGCCAGAGAACATACAGCAAGACTGGAAAGTGAATGGTACAAGTGAATACCCATTAAGACAGACACCAGGACAAATTCACAACCACACTATTTTCCCACAGAAGGCCCATCAATAAAAGCTCAATCTTGTGCAACCAAATCACCACCACCAAAGAATGTGGGTGCCTACAGTTAATGGGGGGCAGGAGCTCTTCACAGGAGTGAGTGTGACACTCCCCTCTCCCTGTCTTCTCTACGGTATTGAAAACACTTCAAAAAGCATCCACTCAAACACTCTGCGGGCTGCGCACAACCAACCAATACACACAAGCACTTACTCCATATTTATCTGTAGATGATACAAAAGAAAAACAACGTGCCACACGACAGCTATCCTCAAGTGCTGACCATCAAGATGTTACTTCTGTGACATATATGGAAATAAAATAAGACAGAACGTAAACTGCTGAACCAGACGAGACTGAATGAAATGGATCTGTCAGTTAAGGTAAAGGTCAGCATGGTCTGAAGTCACTTCTGAGAAGCAGATCAGAGGGTATCCTTGAAAGGCAGGCAGGCTATGAAGCGGCCTGCTGGAGGAAGGGAGGCAGGAGAATACTCTAAACCCAAACAGCCAAGTCATGGGGACAAGGGAGATGCGGAATGAGTGCTGAGATAGGCAGGTCCAAATCATGGGAGGCCCAGGAGTCAACAGGGGCCAGGGAAGGCTTCCAAGCACACAGGAACATGCTAAAAAAGCAAAGGGAGTAATAAATCCAAGCCATCGAGGCAAGAGAACTCCCTCATCTTCCTACCCTTTCACCAAGCTTGTTGCCCCCCTCCTTTCCAAAAACTTGGCTTTCAGAAGTAACTTTGTATTCCAGAAGTGCTCTGACCAGGACACACTATCCAAAGACCACTGACAGGTTCCACCAGTCTTGCCCTACGTCCTCTGCTGACCTCTGGACTCCCATCTGTCCTCAACGCCTCTCCCTGCCCCCAACTTTTCTGAACTCTCTCCCTCCTCATCCCATTCTCACCTCACTGAAGTCTCACCTTCTCTCCCAGTCCTCTTGAATCATGACACCTTCCATCCGAGACCACGGACTTATGTTCTGGGTACCCTGTTGTCTGCATGCTATCTCCCCATTAGACTGTTTCTTGAGAACAGACTTTTGTCTTTCATCATACCCCTGAAGGTAGGTGCCTAATAAAAGCTCGTCTGGCATTCTGGTTGCCATTAGCTATTCTTTCCAGTTTTGTGCCGTGTGCAGACCTGACAGCACTGCTGTTCAGGCCTTTGTTCACATGACACCTGGGTCCCAGACCCAGACTTCCCATCATATCAGATCGCGAAGGATCATTCATGAGGCTGGGCAGTCCACCCAAGGGCCTCACCCAAGCAGCCTTCCTCCTCAGACTTCATGAACGGCGTTTTCTAGTTCTGTGTATCACATTGCAATTGGATTGTAATGGGCAGGGACTTGAACGAAGCACTTTATAAGAGATCTGTATGAAATATTCTTTCCTTCACCACTTAAAGCTCTGCACTGGCTTCATTAGCTGTGAAATGAACATAACGCCTTCACCACGGACTTTGCTGAGAGTAACAAATTAAATCACGCACATCCAAAGAGCATTGTGAACCAGCCGAGCGACATACGGTAGATGTCTGCTGGTATTTGTACAGCAAGATTAAGGTTGGGCAGCTGATATATTCAATTAAATACTTAAACAATACAGCATGGCCGCCAAGCCAGAGGATACTATGGGTGAATTAAACTGACCCAGGTTACGTCAGGCATTTTCAAAGCTCTGTTTTTTTTTTTTTTCCCCAGAGCACAGTGTACTTGGGAACGGGGCCTGAGAGTAAACTAGGACTGTTTTCTGCATGTGAATTCATTGCATGTGACTACTAACTGACAAAAACTAGAGGAAAGAAGGAAACAGTGGACTGTTTTTGTCCACAAGAGGAAGAGCATCCCTGAATGTCATCATCCTTTAAGAACCACCAGCTTTCTTCAAACACGGCGCTGCTAACTTACCTGTCCTTTCCTCCAGCTTGGCATACTTGGGAGTGTTGCACATGTTACACTCAGATCTCCTGGCCCAATTCACATTACTGCAGCTGTGGGAGGCAGGGAAGAGCTCATCAGTAGAGTGCAGCAGTTCATGAGAAAAGACAGAGAAAATGGAGACAACTAAAGAAAAAATGAAAAGTGGAGCTAATGTTCAGCACCATAAAGAATGAGTTATTGAGACCACAGCCCTATGAGAGACTTGCGTCTGAGTTTTGAACAAGATATGTAAACTTTTTAACTACTAAAAGATGCAAAAGTAATCTCTAAAGTAGACAGAGTGGGGTTTTGTGGAAGCAAAGGGAAAAAGCCAACAAGTTCCAGGCTGTGGGTAGATAGAAGGATCACTGAGGGATGTGTCAATTCTAAGATTCTCTGACAGATTATGAACCCCAAACCCCAAGTTTCAAGTTTTGTGTGACAGTGACCATACTAAATGCTCCAGCACCTAGTGTATGCTTCAAGACAGTGTGAAGATAGAAAATCGCACTTTCTTAGTATATAAAACATCAGAAACTTATGCTAGCATCTTTTAATTCAAAACATTTATACTCAAGTTCATAGTAGAATCAAGAATAGAATCTGGGAAATCAATAAGGAATCAAAAACCAATTTCAATACCATACACAGAGGCCAAACATGACCAAGCGAAACAAATTTCAGGAGGGGAAAAATCACAGGATGTGGACCTGAAATACCATCAGAGACCGTCTAGTTCAACAGCTTGTCACAAGTGGGAAAAATGCGGTGCAGAACACTAGCCCAAGGTGCCAAAGGCTGCCCGGGTTACGGCTGCCAAGCTGAGAGCATTTTCACCTGGTCATGTTTCCGCATGAGGGCAGAACTTCTAAAAGGTCAAATTAACCCTCTTAAGATTCCTCCACATAAACAGGAAAATGGACAAATGACACCAAACCTTTGTATAATAAAAGCACAAGTTCTCTTGTATTTATCTTAAGTATTTAAGTGTGTCTAATCACAACATCTTAAGAGCTGGGAAGTGGCCCTGAAGACCATCTATCCCAGCCTTCATTGGATAATGAAGGAACAGCAGAATGGAAGCAGAGTGACTGAAGATCAAAATGGCAGTTAGACCAAGTCTAGTTCTCTTGACCTGCAATCAGCCCAGTGATATTCTGCCTACTACACAAGGCTGGGACATGCTTTTATTCAAGTTTATCTTGTTATGGCGACTGTGTATGCTTACAGGTAAAAATGTCCTATTAATAGCTGGTATGGGGCAAAGAAAAGAGAATTCAAAAGCCTTTTACACAACAGGGAATATTAGTGACCAAGAAAATGACAAGAAGACAAAACCTTTTGGATGAAAAGGCTACTCTGGCCAATGAGACATTTAAGGAAATTATGTTGAATTTTTCCCAGAGCATGACATCTAACCCTTTTTAACAGAAAAGAGAGAAGGCCTTAAAACTCTTAAAAAAAGTTAGAGGCCTTCTTAAAGAAGGACTTAAAAAAAATCTAATTCCAGGAATATCTGAAAAAAATTGACAACATCAGTTGATAAGTTGTAATTCTATACACAAATACAGCTGTGAAGTCAAAACAAAAGAGTAATCCCTAAAGACCTACGTTTTACATTGCCAGTCATTAGCACTAAACAGGCCCCGGCTCTTCTCAGCTAGGGTCTTTCCGATTTCAGTCCCACCAGCTTTCATCATCTTGGCTTCGGTTGTTTTTTCTGCAAATAGAAAAATCAAGATATGAAATGTGGAGAACTAGACAAAATTGTCTATCTGGTCATGAGGCGATGCTACTTGTATATTTACCTCGCCCACACCGGTTACAGCTGGTTCTTCTCGCAAAGTTTACATTTCCACATCTAAAACAAAGTAAAACACACTTTTGAGGAATCCAGCACACATTAAACAGCTTTCTTTTATATATAATACTACTCTAAGAATCTTCCCAATTATCTTGTGATAAAAAATACTGTTTTTTTTGGTTTCGTTTTTCAGTTGTGTCCAACTCTTCTTGACCCCATTTGGGTATTTTTTGACAAAGATACTGGAATGGCTTGCCATTTCCTTCTCCAGATGAGTAAAGTGAGACAAACAGGGTGAGGTGAATTGCCTAAGGTCATACAGTCTGAGGTTAAATCTGCATTTGGGGAGATGAGTCTTCCTGACTTTAGGCCTGGCACTCTAACCACTGTGCCACCTAGCTGCCTACTAGATTTCAAAATGTCCTATAAAGCAATAATTACAATTATCTGGTCTTGGAAAAAGAAAAGAAAAATAGATTAATGGATGAGAACATATGATCCAAAGTCCATAAGTTAACAAGCATTTATCAAGTATTTACTATGAGCCAGGCCTGCCCTGTACTAAGTGCTGAGGATACAGAAAGGCACTGTGGAGTCTGGACCCCATAAAGCATGCTGTACACCACAGTAAGCTAACTGAATAAAAGAATCCGGATTTTCCCATATGCACATGAAACACCTTGATGGAGAGCTTGCAAGGCAGAATTCTGCTTTCTTGAATCAGAGCTTACCAAGCATTTATATGCCAGGAACTGCGTTAGATGTTGGGGATACTGACACAAAGAATAAAACAATCCTTACTCTCAAGCAATTTACCTTCTGATGAAGGAAATGGATACATATAAAATACACACAAGGTATAAATATAAAGTGAACACAAATATAAACAGTGATTAGACACAACTTAATGAGATGAAAATATTCCAGTATATATAAAGCACACTGAAAACTTGGACCCCTGGATTACTATCTGACAGACTCTTGATGTAATAAAGTCTGGGGCATCCACAAGGGTCTGGTATCCCTCCCTTTTTCAGCTCCCTCAAGAAGCTGTCACTGAATGCCAGCAAGACTGAGCCCCTTCCTACCCAGATGCTTTGTTTTGTCCCTTGTTTTCCACAGCAGACCGTGACAGGGAAGGTTCAAGTGGGGCAGCTAAAGTGCCTCTGAAAACCAAAAAAGCTTAACCGAAATCTTGCCCTATACCTCTCCACTGTCTTCCCTCTATTTTCACACTCAAATGCCCCCAGGATGCTGGGGCTCAGTTGACTTCCTCACTGAGCCTTTGGCAGCCTTGCTTTCCTTCTGCTGCTTCTCCACACTGAATGCAGACCCAGGGTTCCGGCCTGGCCGTGTGACCCTGAGTGAGTCACCTCCCCCTGCTTCCATCATCCTCCATAAGATTTTGCAAACTCACTTCTATTCAAAGCTGGGGTCGCCCTTGGCAGTCTCCTCTCCTTCCTCAGGAGACCAAATGTTTGCTGGAGAAGAAAGTTTTACAAGTTCTTCTGATGTCTCACTAAAGAGATTCACTTAAATCCTAGGGAAGGTGATGATCTGTGTGTCTTTTCTTTGTCCACTACCCATTTTTCTGTCAATAGCTGAAGTTGGACCACTTGGAATTACCACAGTTGTATGCTAACATTATTTCATTTTTGTTCTTCTAATTTGGTATTGATTTTGGTACCTGCTCTAAAGTTAGTATCTAACTACATATGGAAAGCCAGTTTGGAAATGGAAACCAACAGCTTCTTGTCAGTTAAAATATAATTTTATTTTGGGTATATGATTTGGAATTCATCTAATACGGTTTAATGGCTTTCTTTCTGTCATATTTATGAAATACCAGAGTGACTTTTGTATCAGCTATAAGTCTTTGCCTTTTTTTCATTTTCGTCTTTTAACATCATTTCACAGTTGATTTTTTTTTTTTTTTGGTGTGCTCTAGGTCACTGAATAGTAAAGTCTACATTCACTTAATTTAGAGAACTTCTATCACATCTTCTGCAGAATTTCCCCATCTCCTCGATCTCTGGAACAGCTGATTTTCATACAAATGCTTCTCAGAAGTACTTCAAGACTCAGATATCAGATCTCCTGGGAAATGATCTTTGCTGTGATAAAATCAAGTACAACAGCAAATCTACTCGCCTCTTCAAGAACTCGGGGGACTCCTTTTGTCTCCTGATTTCATTCACAAGGATGATGTAAGGGAAGGACTGATACATTTCAGTTCTAGTACTACATCCAATTACTCATCCTAGGACAAGTAACTCACGTTTTGAATATCAACAGCTAAGAAAATGTTCCTAGGCAGTCTCCAAACTGAATCCCAAGGCACTCTTAGACCTCTAGACCATGACGGCCATTTATTCCAGAAACAGAAGGGGCTCACAGATCCCGGGTTTCCATGGTGGAAGAACTAATGACCAAGTGCTGGGTCGGCTAGCTTCACTGAACTGGTGCTTGGGACCAAAAAGGAGAAATAATTCTCCTGCCGTACCAAGCCAGGTCTGAAATGGGAAGACGGAACGCAGCTCTGGTCCACGTCTCAAACGGGTCTGGAAAAGGGCACTAGGCTGCTTGCAAGAGCAGTCACAGGACTCCTAAGAGGTCACCCACTCCAGCAGACTGCCCTATTTCACAGACGATGGACCCGAGGCCCCCAAAGGCTACGGGGCAGCCTGGGAACTTGAACAGCAGCCGCGGCACCTCAGACCCCAGCGGAAGGAATAAGCCTGGGCTCTGCCGACGCTGACCTTCCCACCGAGCCCCGAGGGCTGGCAGAGCCGGAAGGCCGTTTTGAGCAGCACAGAGCCCGATTAGCTAACACTTGGGGGGGGTTTCAGCTCCCTGGGCTGAACGCCCCTTCCCCCCCAAAGCGTCCCACAGCGGGCGGCCCTCAGGGGGGCGCAGCCTGAGCACGCAGGGGCTGGGCCCCGGAGATCCGCTCGGACGCACGAGTGAGGCGCGGATCCATGGCGCGCCCTCGGGCCGCGGCCCAAAGCCGGACAAGCCGGGGGGGAGGGCCCCGCTTACCACCCGCGGCCGCCAGGGACCAGGCTGGGGAGGACGATGGTCGCCCCGAGGCGGGGGG
>NW_027185850.1:4519978-4547351 GCF_028583685.1 Petaurus breviceps papuanus | reverse complement strand
CCCCCCGGGCGCCCCCCGGGCCGGGTGGCGCAGGCCTGCCCCGAGGGCGCCCACCCGCTCCTTCCCTCCGGCCCGGCGCCGCCGAGGCCCCCAGAGCGGGCCCAGAGGCCCAGGCCGCCGCCGCCGCCGCCCTCACTTTTTGTCGGGGCAGATCCAGTCGCCGTCGCTGACTCGGAAGTTCTTGGTCGACATCGTGGCCGCTCCCGCCGCCGCCGCCGCCGCCTCTGTCTCCGCCGCTGCCGCTGCAGCCACCTCCACCTCTCCCCCTCCTCTTCCTCGGCCGCCGCCGCTGCGCCAGGACCCCGGGAAGCCGGCCGGGGGGGGCCTGACGCGGCTCCGGGGCTGTCCGCCGCGCGCCTGACTCGGGCTCGCCGCCGCTCGAGGCCCGCGGTGGGGAGTCCCGGCGCGCCGCAGGCGGAGACACGGCTGGCGGGAAGCGAGCGCCTGCGGCCTGCGCGCTGACCCCCCCAGAAAGAAGCTTTTCTGTTCTCTTCTCCGGCGGAGCCGACAGGCAGTGCCGCGGACAGCCCAGAGGGGAGACCGCCGTGGCGCCGAGCGTGCGAGGCAGGCGCGCACTGCCGCCTACGGGACCGGAAGACGGTCAGAGGAAGGTCCCCCCCCCTCCCCCCCCGGGGGGGGGGAATCGAGGGACGGGCTTCTCTGGTTCTACCTGGTCGGAAGAAGGGCAGGCGATACCAACGTGGCGCGGCTGGGGGCGCCCTGGGAAGAGGCGGACCATTCCACCTGCTCAGGCCGAGGGGGGGAGACACAAGTGTCATTTCCTCCTTGGTGCGCACGTGCATCTTAGAAAGTCACCTTCTGGAGCGTCTGGGCGTGTCATCCCCCACCCAGGGTGTGCGGCTGTGGAGATCCCAAAGTGGGCGGAGGCAAGGACAATGACGGACTGGAAAAGGGAGAGAACAGATGTCAAAGAACACACGAATTCAACTGAGGGATGAGGGAGCGCGTGAATGAATGGGTGGCGGCGGATGGCCCGCTTAACTCAGCACCGGGGACCCCACGGCTATCTTCAACCGGTTATGTTAGACCAGTGCCAACTGGACACCTCCGGGGAGTTCTGAGAGCGGCGCCGCAGCAGCCTGGCACTCCCCGTGCCACCTCCCTTACCTTCAGGCACAGCGCTAGCCCCGAGTCACCGATGACTAAGAAGGCGTCAGCACCCTTTACACTCGCTCCTCTGCTTGCGTCCTGCCGGGGTCTTTCCGAGCTTTTCAGAAGCCCTCACCCAGACTTCCAGGACTTTGTGTTTGCTGAGATTCCCAAAATGAAAACCTCTCTGCGCGTTTGTCGGGGAGACACCCTGCTTCTGTGACCGGACCCCAGGCGGCCCTAACTCTAGACTGGTAAAAACCTGATGAGGAACGGTGGCTGGTGGGCCCAGAGTTGGGAGAATCTCCTCCCCCCCCTCCCCCAGCCTCCCTAGCCTGACCGTGGACTGATCTAGCATCTCTCCCACACGTTCTTGACCAAAGCTCCTCCCTCCTCTGGTTTGAAGGCCTCTAGGGAAGACTCCTAGACAATTCCGCATCCTCTATCTTCTGGTTATCGCCTCGAGCAGAGCCCTTAAGTCTCTCTTGGTTGTTTGTTTTTTTTTGTTCCCACTCACCTCCCCAGGGAGTGAGTAACAGAGTTAGATTCAAACCAGACCCTCCAATTCCAAATTCAGACCTCTTTCTACTTCAGGCCGCAGAATTCCTGCAATCCTGTCAGTCTCATGCTTCTGCCCTCCGGGGCAAAGCAGCAGCGAAACCTTCCCAGCCATTTGGATAAAGGCACAGGGGGCAAAGATCAGATTGACAAATCACCTTAGGCTGGGAGGGATCCATGGCACGCTGGATGGCAGTCAGGATCCGAAAAGAATCCCAGCTGACTGGAACCAAAGGGGTGAGATTCTGGCAGCACAGCTGGGAGTCTGAAGCTTGGGCTCCACTTCTTAGGTATGAGTTGGGGGAGCTGTGGTTGGACAGGAGTTTATCTGGAAAAGATCTAGGGGTTCTAGTGGACTGCCAACTCTACGTGAGTCAAGGAGCAATATGGCAGCCAAGAAAATGGAAGTGATCTTTGGCTGCATTAAGAGAGGAGGGGCTTTGAGGAGCGAAGGCCTGATCCTGCTCCATACCCTGCTCAGATCACATGAGGGCTATTTTGTTGCCTTCCGAACTCTACATTTTGACTTTCTGAAGAGCAGCCAGTTAGGAGGCTAATGGGTTAAAGGAGGACCTAAAATTTATGTCAGATCACAACAAAGGACGTGGGGATATTCGGCCTGGAGGAGAGAAGCAAGTCTGACATGATCTCGGACCCCAAGCGTTTGAAGGACTTCGAGTGAAAGAAGAATTGGCCCCAGAAGCCAGAACCAGGTTCGGGGAGGGAGCTGTAAAGTTGTGAGTTAGGCTCAAGGTCCCAGAACAACTGGTTTTAGGCAAGAGTGCCAGCGGCTGCCGCCAGAGGCAGGGACTTCCCCAAATCGGAAATGTTCAGGTAAAGACCAGATGGGGGCCTGCTGCGGAGGACTTCTTTTTCAAACCTGGATTGGATTGGATGGGTCCCTGGCTGCAGCTACGGGACCTGGTGCGGAGAACGTGGAACTTGGAGTCAGGAGAGCCCAAGTCAGGACTTGCCTCAGCCGCAGACTCAGCTATGTGACCCTGAAGGAGTTCCTCCCCCTCCCCCTGCCCCTCCCCAGGGGTCTCTGCTCTGCTCAGTGAGGGTAATAGCCCCTCACCTCCTGCAGTAGTTGTGAAGAGAAAATGCATGCATGTATGCAAATGTGTGTGTATATACGGAGATTATAATATGTGACCATCTGACGTCCAAGCACACCAATATGCGCATATTCACGTTCATGTGTAGATGTATCTATACAGACACAGGAAGTTGTGGAGATAAAATGAATCAAGTAAGGCAGTCTGAACAGAGGACGAGCTCAATAATGAAAGGCGGGAATGAGGAGGGGGCGGGGGAGAAGGCGGGAGTCTGGTGGGGACCCAAAGGCGGCCAGGGAGGCAGCCAGGACGGGGTGAGGCGGGCGCGCGAGAACTGACTCCTCGGAGGTCAGAATCGCATGTTCTAGTTTTGGTTTTTATCTGACCAATAAGAGCCTTAGCGCGATCTGAACAGCTCCATAGCTGAGTGTTTGCAGGGGCTTCCTGTGGAAGGAGGGTTAGGCTTCTTCTTGGCCCCAAGCTCGGAATTAGGGAGAGGGGCTACAGTTGCTAAGCAGAAGCCTTTGCCTTCCTTTAAAGAAAAACCTCCCCAACTCCAGAGGTGGAGCGGGCTGCCCTAGAAGCTGGAGTCCCCTCCCTCACCCTGCAGATGCCAAAGGGAGCTGGAGAAGCCACCCCTGGTGGGGCTTTGTGACCTTGAGGCCCCATGAGCTCCTTCTTTCTTTGACATCCTTCTGGTCCTAAGAAAGGACCAGCCCTTTTCTTGAGTCATACACCCAAAAACTCCTGGTTGGTGGTCTAAGGTGGTCATATATAGGGCCTGCCATTGTTTATGGCTCCTCCTTGCCCCACAGGGAGAGTGAGGCCTACCCCGATATAACTGGGGTGATGAATGAACAAACCCCTGATTTGCTGGGCAGAGGCCCTTCCCCTGGAGCCAGACACGGGCTCTCGATGCTTGCTGAGGGACAGGTGCCATCCCCAGATGGCCTATGGCCGTCAGCAGGGACCAGAGCAAGTCAGACGCTGGGGGAGGGGCCTCTGTCTAGTCAATCAGGAAGCTCCTCCCCCTCCCCTCATTCCTTTTTATGGAAAATAATAAGAAATCATATTCTTCCAGGCTAAATTACTTTTGGATCTGTAAGACAAATAGAAAGCCTGTTGATCCTCAATCAAATTCTAAGGAGCACGTGTCCTACTTTAGTAAGTCAGTCAACAAACACTGGTTTCAATCACTTGTTCTTCTGCAGTCACCGTGCTCCTGCTAGGAGTACAAAGAAAAGCGAAAGCCAGCCCTGCCCTCAAGGAGCTTCCAGTCTAATGGGGGGAGCTGACCCATAAAAAGGAGTTACAGGTTGGAGAAGAGGAGATAGGGAGCCCAGGCAGAGGGCACCGACCAAGGAGAGGTGAATGCCGGATCAGACTCTAAACTGAGCATGCACTCTCAGCTTTCCTGGTGTAAGTTGGTGGGAAGCCGCAGCCCAAACCCTGCAATCTCGGCAGCAGCTGCTTATTTATTTGAGCACCTCCTGTACATGTATCGCCCTTACCTGGCACTGAAGAACTAAGGAAAAATAAGTGCTTATGTAAACTTATAATCGAACTGAGACACAAATAAAAAGAGTAGTATTTTCCCCCTGAAAACACGTTGCTTTTATATTAATAAAAAAGGAAAAGTTAAAAAATCCCAACCTGTACAATTTGAATGTTTTATAAAAGAATTGATTTTAAATTCCCTTGCGAGGAATCCAATGCTGGCTGAGATGAAAAATAATACATTTCCATTGTGTAATCGCACCATCATCACATGGGGGGGGGGGTCTCCCTGACTGGCTCTTGTCTCTGCCCCTGAAGGGAATTGGTAGCTGGGGAGGGCATTTTGTAATAAGGTCAAGGACAAGAGACTGACTTGGGCCTTTATCATGATGTGCCCTCTTCTTCCTTTGACTCTGACTTTAAGCTTCAGGGTTGAAATTGCCAGTGGGTCAGCACATGAAGCACATTTGAGAAGTGTACCGTAATGTCAGTTATTTACTAGAAGGTGCATAGACATGGGAGTAGAGACCCTGGCCTGCCCCATGGGTGATAGCAGGCTGAGGACCAGTTAAATTCGAGGACAAAGCCAGGGTAGATCAGCACCGAAAAAAACCATTGCAAGTCAATTTAATTTGGCATTCATTCATTCATTCAACAAGCATGTACCTTCCTTTCACATGTAGCAGCAAGCATCCCAAGCGTCCTCAGGGTTTGCCGCCAATACAGGTTCTTGGATCTGCTTTGTTTAAGGAAAGCAACTCAAAGTGGGTTAACAAGCTTACTTTAGTCAGTCAGACATATATCATTTACCTTGTTCAGGGGAAAAAGGTCAGCACCCCAAACTTCAAAATATACAGACAGAATTATCAAGACATTAACAGATCAAGTAGACAGCTTTCCAAACTGTCCAACCATTACATCCATACCCAGTCAACATCTGGGTTTCCACATCTGGGTTTTTCAAAGCCGGGGGACTCTCAACAACAGCTTCCCATAATTCAGATCAAATCACAGAACACTTCTCAAAGTGAGTCCCAAAACAAAGCTACACATCAGGGCTTATATAGCCTTCTCCTGGCTCAGAGAATGTAACAACCTTATTGACTCACTGGCCAATCAAGAAGTATCTACTGAAAAACAAGCCTCCCACCCCAGGCTTCAGGTGCACTTTAGCCTAGGGGCAGGGAAGATCTTTAAAATTTACATTCGCATTACACATGTCTATGATTGATAAATATTTTTTGATTGAGTCGATTGAATTTATTGAGCTCCAAAGTATAATGTTGAACCTAGAACAAGAGAGATATAAGGACCACATTGTTTCAAAGATGAAAATTACTTTGTTAAATACAAGTTGAATACAAGGGAAGTCTTTGGTGGCCTTGAAGGATGGGGTAGAATTCTGCGGGCACAATTAGAGGGAAAAGTATCCAAGGTTAGAACATAGTATGTGTTACTCATATATGGATATTGGGGCTTTGCCCCAGGATTCTGGGATTTTGAGGAGGTATGAATGGCTCTAGTCCTTCTACAATGCAGAAATAGTACAGGATTTATCAAGAGTAAGTTAAAACATTTATTAAGTCCTTACTATGTGTTAAGTGATAAGGGATAAGAACACAAAAGCAAAAATAGTCCCTAGTAACCTCATTGAACTTAACTTCTAGTGGGAGAGACAAGAAACCAAGGAGAATGGCTTGAAGATTGTAATGCTTTGGTTTAGAAATTTACATGGGGGGTGAAGGGGGAGGGGTGGGGGTGTAGGGTAATGGTGACCTCTGGGAGTAAATCAACACTATTGAGACTTAGACGGTGACTCTGGTCCCCGGTGTAATGAGGGGAAATCAAAGTGCAGGAGAGTGCAGACAATTCCCAAAGGGGCTAGAAAGGTACTCAGATTGAGCTCAGATTCTGAATTATTTTAAGTGTAAACTGAGGAAATTGTATTTAGTCCTTGAAGTAATTGGGAGCCACCAGAGTTTCTTTTCTTTCTTTTCTTTTCTTTTTTTTTTTTAGCAATTGGGGTCAAGTAACTTGCCCAGGGTTACACGGCCAGTTATTTTTGTGTGAGTGTTAAGTATCTGAGGCCGGAACACGATTCAGGGTCCTCCTGACTCTTGCCGGCGCTCTTAATCACTGCACTTCCTAACCGCTGGAGAGTTTCTTGAGTAAGAAAGGAGCATTGAACTTGGGGAAATGATTTTGGCAGCTGGCTAGAGGATGAATTGTAGGAGAGGATGCCATTGCAATGGCCTGATGAGAGTCTAACATGAAAAGGTGTTTGAAGGAGTGGGAAGAAGGGGTAGATCCAAAGAATGTTATAGAAATAGAAACAAGAAGATTTAGCAAGTGATGGGGTATGGGGGTTGAGTGAGAATGATGAATTGGGAGTGACTTTGAAGTGGACGGACTGAAAGAATGATGAATGGTACCTTCAAAAGAAATAGGGAAGCTTGGAAGAAAAGTTGTTATTAGGGGAACGATAATGAGTTGTGTTGGGTGTGCTGAGTTTGAGATGCTTGCAGAAGACCTTCAACTCCTGGGGCAGTGGATAAATGTTGGACCTACGGTTAGGTAGGCTTGGGTTAAAATCCTACTTACTAGCTGCATGACCTTGGATAAGTCATTTAACCTCTGCCTTAGTTGTATCATTTGTTAAAAAAGGAGGATAATAATGGCACCAAACTTGTGGGGTTATGGTGAAGATAAAATAAGATAACATTGTTCAAGTGCTTTGCAAAACTTAACATGCTATATAAATGCTAGTTATTAAGTAGATAGGACATCAAGATGGTACACTGGTTAGAACTCTGGGCTTAGAGTCAAGGAGGCCTGAGTTCAATCCGGTCTCAGATCCTTACTAGCTGTATATTTACTAAGTGCCTTTTTGTGCCAGGGACTGTACTGCATGCTTCCTAAATATTATCTTATTTCCTCCTCTTCTTCCTCCCTAGAGTAGCATTTATATAGTAGCTACTATGTGCCTAAGATCCTTCCAATTATTATCCCATTTGATCCTCAAAACAATCCTTCAAGGTACACGTTACCATTACTCCCATTTTACAGTTGAGAAAACTGAGGTGTAGATGTTCAGTGACTTACCCACACAGACACTAAATGTCTTGAGACAGAAGTGAACTCAGAATTTCCTGACTTCCTGAGCACCACCCTCTCAACTCTCCCACCTTTCTCTGCTCTAAGAAGGTAAATCAAAGTATCAATTATTCTATTTTTTTTTTAGCTCCTGTATAACTGTTGGAATGGAATGATCACAGATTTAGAGGTAGAAGGGCCTCAAACTGTTGGGCCCATCCCAACCCTGTCATTTTACAGAAGAGGAAACTGGTGCCTGAAAAGACTAAGCACATATGCAGGCTCATTCTGGCACCAGGTGGAAGAGGTCAGATCTAAGCCTCGGTCCCTGGGCTGATGAGGTAAGTGAGGGTCAAACGGAAAACCACCTTGAATGTCAGGGGCAAAGATTTCTGATCTTTGTCTTTTAGAGGTGAGGATGTTCCCCCATGCTCAAACCAGGAAAAGGCCACAAGGGTTTGCCATTCAGAAAGAAAGGCTCAAAGCCACTTCTCTGGGTCCCAGATTTAGCCACATTCCCCTATGCTCTAGAAATCAGAGAGAATACATTTTTTTAACATGTAAATCATATAATATGATGCATAGTTGTGCATTAGCATTAAATGTCCTGTTTGTACCTGCCAGTGATTAGTCTCCTCCTCTCCCTCCTCCTACCTTGCCCTCTTTCCAGTGACCCCACAGTAAACATTCTGCCTCTTCTGCTTGTGTGTTATCCTGCTAAAAGTCAAAGGTCTTTGAGCTCCCACTTCAAAGGAGCCAGAGTAAGCTGACTATGGAGAAATGATCGCTAATTAGCCAGCATTAAAAGCTTCCCTTGTCAGGCTTTCTCTCTAAACAGAAAATCTAGGAACTGTAGATTTTGTTCATGAAAATGGTCCTTCCTTTGACAGAAATGACTGGCCATTTCCCTTCTCAGGTACTAGTAGCACCCAAAGGGAGTAACCAACCCTCTCCACTGGAGGATATCCTGGACATTGGGAAGCCCCCTTCTTTTCCCCATCTGCTCACTGATTGAGGACTGAAATTCTACCCCAAGAGTTCCATGCTTCTTTTTTTAACTTAAGACTTTGATCCCTGTTAAGATGTAAAATCCTCTGGTGAGAGTGAGTATAATCAGGAATCAGTCAATTGTACTTGAGTGCAAATGGATTTCAAATCCTTTTTTGACAGGAAGTTTTGATAGAGACAACTGGAGTTCACTGGGTTCCTGGCCTGGGAGACAGTCATTGGGGAGGATTGAGAATGGGGAAGGGAAGCATTACTGGAAGGCTGGGGACATAGAATAAAAACTTCCTATACTTATGCTATAATCAGGGCTTTTGCATTAAAGGGACTCCAGACAAATTTTGGACACATCTATGTGTTAAATGCTAGAAAAGAGAGAAATTGGCTCTTCTAGATGAGGTCCAGGCATCCTCAAATTGGGAAAAACCTACAAGTCCCACCCCCACCCCTCCACCACCCCACCTTGTGCAGAAAAAGTCCTTACTTTAAAATTATTTTCCTGGGGGCACCTCCAATTCACATAGGAGTTCCCCAGATCAAGGTGTCCAAAGTTCAAGGTACTATGAGGGTCAGCATACAATCAAAACCCATACCTCACAAACTGCCACTGATATGATTGCATCTGCAGTTAGTGAGAAGATAAAATCAATTAAAAGCAAAAACACATCCTTATCCTAGCTGACATTTCTATAACACTTACCATATGCCAGGTAGTCTACAATTATGATTTCATTTGATCTTCAAAACAACTCTGGGCGATAGGTGCTATTATTATCCCCATTTTACAGATGAAGAAACTGAGACAAATAGAGGGTACATGACTTGTTTAGGGTCATGTACCTAGTAAGTGTTTGAGGCTGTATTTGAACTCAGCTTCTTGGCTTCAAGTCAGGTGTTCTAGCCACTGTACCACCTAGCTGCCAAGAGAAAGAAAAGGTAGTAAGATAACATTTCCCCCCAAATTTGTGATAAAATCTCCCCCCAGAATACATGCCACCATAGGGAAGAGTGAATATGCATATGAACTATGCATGTGGTGTGTAGTCTGGGTCAGGTATGTGTCCATTGTTGGGTGTGTGGGGATGACATATCGTCTCTGCAATGCTCTGCTGTCTGCTGGGTTCCCATGTGGCCCCTGAGCGATAGGCATGGTCTGTGGAGCTTCTATCCTTCGTTTCAGCTCTAATCCTCACTGGGGAGCTGTTTCCATCTCATAAAATGAGGAGTGGGCTTGGTCTCTTGTCTTAAAGCCCAGAGGTTTTTTTTTTGTTTTTGTTTTTTTTACCTCTTAATGCTCTTTTAAAAAGTCAGGGTCTTCACATATCTGTTTATTGGACAAGTGAAAAAAGTTCTCAGCAGCTTTTCCTCCTTTCTGTTCTCAGACTTCTGGCTTTAAAAGGCATTTCCTCTTGAATGGGAGGATTTGTACCCAACAAGCCAAGGTCCAAACACAGAGTCATCCCAAAGCACCAATGCCCACAGATTTAAATCTACTTTTTAACCCTAACTTCCTGCTCACTAAGAACAGGGTCATCAGGAGTGAGAGTTAGAAATTCCCCGAATCTCCCTGCTTAATGTCTGTTAACATCAGGCCAGAAGCTGCCCTTCAAATTCTTCAGGGGGTTCTGAGTTCAAGGTCTTTCAGTTTTCTCTATCCCAAGATTCATTTGGTCTCTCATGAAAATGAATGGGAGGGGGAAACACAGAACAAACCTAAAAGAGGGTAAAGAGAGAAAGGTCACTGTCTTCATACAGACACAATAGCATATTGTTGTAAGGATCAAATGGGATTACTTTGTTTCAAGCCCTTTGTAAACCTTTAAACTGCTATATAAATGTCAGTAACAATCAGGAAAACTGTTGTTATTAATGCTAATGGCTAAAACATCCACCATGAAATAATAGAAATGATTGCAAGAAACATAAAGTTCTTGATATACAATATGATAACTAATGATCGCTTGTGTTGAAACTGCATCATGTAAACCAGATAGTTTTCAATGCAGTGTGGATTAATGGACAGAGCACTGGGTTTAGTTCAGATCTCACCCCAGAATTAGCTACGTTACCTGACACAAGTTACTTAAACTATCCATGCCTTGGTTTCCTCATCTGTAAAATGAGGATGTTGGAGACCAGGAGATTATGCCTCACATTTGGGGGGGGGGGTGTCACTACCTTGTTTGCTGTTACTTGATCTTCAAAACAACACTGTGAGGTTGGTGCTGATATAATAGAAAGCTTTTGCTTTTGATGAACATGTCCTCTGGCTGCCTACAAGAGTAATCATGTCAGTGGCAGCTTGTGAACCATAGGTTTGGATTGGCTGCTGACCTTCAAAGTAACTTGAACTTGGAATACCTTCACCTGGGGGAATCCATGTATGAACTGAGGGTGTCCCTGGGTGCTGTGCTGTTATATGGCTAGTGACCAGCATCAATCCTAGGAAAAAACTGGGGAATGGGCCAGGGCATATACACCCTGGGGGCACTTCATCTGTAGGCCTTTTCCTGTTCGGGGACCTCACACGGAAGATCCCATTTCTTTCGACTTCAGTTTCTAATAGACTGTCTTTAAATGTGCGTGTGACCAGCAAGAAGACCTACTGTGTATATATATATACAGAGAGAGAGAGAGAGAGAGAGAGAGAGAGAGAGAGAGAGAGAGTCTTTCTGAAGGTAGGGAATTTGGGGTTGTGACTTGCCCAAGGTCACACAGCTAGCATTAAGTGTCTGAGGCCAGATTTGAACCCAGGTCCTCCTGACTCTAGGGCTGGTGCTCTATTCACTGTACCACCTGGCTGTCCCTGTACATATATATTTTTTATACTCCTCTGATATCGATCTCTACCCCCCAATACACCTCCTGATGCTGAGTTTTATTGAGAACTTTCCAAGTTTAGCAAAGAGTACCTACCCTAGGAGACCTTTAATATCCCAGAGGTACCCGCATAACACTTGGGCTGAATGTCTATTATTTCTCATTCCTTCTACTCTATGAGTCATAATAAGAACCCCACATTTACAAAACATTTTAAGGTTTGATAAAGCTTTATAAGTATTAACTTGTTGTATCCTCACAAGAGTCCTATGAGATAAATGCTGTTATTATCCCCTTTTCACAGCTGAGGAAACTGAGACAGACAGAGGCTAAGTGACTTGCCCAGGATCATATAGCTAGTAGGTATCTGAGGCTGGATTTGAACTCAAGTCTTCCTGACTCCAGGTCTGGGACTCTATCCACTGTTCTAACTAGCTGCCTATTAACAGATGAATGAATGAATGAATGGATGGTTGGATGGATGATGAATGAGCATTTATTCAATACTTAGCTGGGCTGAACCTGGTAGGTTTCTTGCTCCTCCAGGGCAGACTGGGTGCCAAACTGGACACAGACTCCACTCCTGGCCAAGGCTGATCCCTCTATGTCCATCCTGTCTCCTCCCCCAGATCTGCCAAAACCACTCTCATCACTTATTTTCTACTCCTCTCTTCCACTGGCTCCTTCTATGCTGCCTACAAATGTGCCCATATTTCCCCCGTCCTCAAAAGAAACAAACAAAAAATGACCACAAAAAAGGGACATGTCACTTCTACTCAGTGACTTTGAAAGCTCCAGTGGCTTTCTGTCTCCTTCAGGATCCAATATGAAATGTTCTGTTTGGCATTCAAATTCCTTCCTAACTTGTCCCCTCCTCCCTTTCCAGCCCTGACATCTCACTCTTTGCCACACACTCTTGATCTAGTAATGTGGACACGGGACTCCTGGCTCTTCCCTTTGTCGGCACTGAACATTTTCTCTGACTGTCCTCTCTGCCCAGAATGCCCTCCCTCCTCAGTCCTGCCTGCTGGCCTCCCTGGCTTTCTGTAAGTCCCAACTTTTACAGGAAGACTTTCCTAACATCTTTTAATTCTAGTGTCTTCTGTCTCTTGGTCCATTCTCAGTTATCCTGAATATAGTTGATTGGTGCATATTTCTTTGCACGTTGCCTCCCCCGTTAGACCATAAGCTCCTTGAATTCAGGACCTGGCTTTTGCCTCTTGTTGCATCCCCAGTGCTTACCGCAGAATTTGATAAATGTTTATTGATCGACTGACTCCTGAACTGCCTGGTAGCTCACTCTCCAAACCTTTCAAAACTCACAAGGTTGTAATCATTACCTTCACCTAAAATGAAAGAACAAATGATGAGACAAAGGACTGAGTCCTGAATTTGCCACCAACATCTCAACCTTAGATGGAGAACACCTGGATTTTCCCCTGAAAGCATTGTCTTGGCAATTATTTTGCATGCATTAACTTTCCTAGGAAATGGTGATAGGTCAATATCTATTATTTTGTTTATATATTTATATTTATTCACATAATGTGCACATATACAACATATAAAACATATTTATACTTTATTTTCTATTTATTGACTTTTTAGAGTCAGCAGTTTACTTAAAGGAATAGTTTTGAAATTGCCATGATGATTCTCCCTCACGTCTCATATCGAATAAGTAGCCAAGCCCCCTTGTTTCTCTTTGAATTGAGGGCCCCTCTCCTTGGATGTGGCCAGCTTTTTTCATCTTATCATTTCACACCTGGGTTATTGCAACAGCCTGATGTTCATGACTCTGTCTGCCTCCAGTCTCTCCCCACTCCAGAACATCCTCTGCTCAAATAGCAAATTGACCGTCCTAAAACACAGGTCTGAGCATGCCCCACTCTGCAGATACTCTCTGATCAATACTGGCTTCCACCACCTGACTCCAGGAATTTTTGTAGGCTCTCTCCCATGCCCACAGCTGCTTCTCTCCTCGTCTCTGCCTTCTGGCCCCTTCAAGTCTCACCAAAAGCTCCCCTCAAATCCAGTGCCTCCCTCTGTTGGTTCTCTCCGACGGATCCTGTCTTGTTTGTACGTGGTTGTTTGCCTGTTGTCTCCTCCACTCCATTAGGCCGTGGCCCCCTTAAGGGCAGATCCTGGTTTTTCCTTTTTGTTTTTGCCTCTCTTCGTATTCCCAGCACTTAGCACAGGACATGGAACACAGCTGGCCCTTCATAAGAGCTTCTTGATTTGACTTGATCATATTCTGGGTCTTCTCATATTTATCATTTGATATTCACTTTGACCATCTTCTAACTATTCAGGGAACAGATTGCAGAGGACTGACTTTGTAATGAATGGCCCGTCTGTAGCCAGTCATGTCCTGTGTGTTGAGGTGTGACTATCAGGCAGATGGAGAGCTGGCCTCAGAGATGGGAAGTCCTGTCTCTGACACAGGTACTGACTGAACTTGAAATGAATTGATTAACCTTCCCATATCCCCGCTATTCTCTAAGATGAGAAATGGCAGGGTGGGTGCCAATATTCCTTTGTGGAACAATATTCCTGGATGGAAGGAGTATCTTATCTTCACCAAAGAAATCACAAGTTTGGACCCCATGAAAATACCTAGTAAATTTCATTTTTATGGCATCATTTAAGGTTCTTCACATTCAGAACTTGCACATGCTATTTCTGAAGAAAATGTGTGTGAGGTGCAGGAATGAGGCTTTGGAAACATCCACAGGGCTCTGGCCTCCTCGTTGCTTGATCTTGAAGCACATTTTCCACCATGATGTAATTCCACTCGGCCTACTCCAGTTTCCTATGGACAAGCTGCTCATGACTTTGGTGTCACGTTACTGCTGAACAGTTCATACCAATGGTAGGAGAAAGGACCCCTCAGCACAGCTTAGGTGTGGCACTTTTTTGGTCAGATAATTTCATGGTGGGAGAGAGGGAGGAATACTGAGGGTGAAAGGTACAACAGAAATAGAGAAAACATGTTTTCTCTTGGTTGCACATTAAAATTTTCATAGTTCAGTGATAGCTTAGAAGTGTTCTGCTTTTTAAGTCATGATGACACCTCGCTTTCTCTGGACATCCAGCCTAATGAACTAATTTAAAACAACACAGTGAATGACATATAAAGCCCATTGGATGCTAGGAATATGGAATGCCTGGATTTTATCAGCTAATCAGGTAAACATGGAAATAGGAAGAGATTTTCAGAGCTTGAATCTCAAAGAATCAAGTGGAGACTCAGTTATCTGGGCAATAAAAGTAGTAGCAAATGCCACCTCCCCCCTACCCTGTGAGTTCATTAGAAAGAGATGTTCACATCACCTCACATTGCTGATTTCTTCCCCTTAAGTTTACCCTCTCTGAGCCTCAATTTTCTCATTCATAAAATAGAAAGAATAATGAGATCATACATGGAAAACACTTTGCAAACACTGAAAGCACTTTATCAATGCCAGTAACAATAATAATTAGCACTTACATAATGCTTTAAGTTTTGTCAAGTGCTTTACAAATATTATCTCATCTCATCCATATAATAACCTTGTGAGGTTGGTGTTATTATTATCCCCATTTTACAGATGGGGAAACTGAGGCAAACAGAGATTAAACAACTAAGCTAATAAAAGTCAGAAGCTAGATTTGAACTCAGTTCTTTCTGATTCCAGCTTCTGTACTCTATTAGGTAATAACTAGCTGCCCAATTAACAACTATAATAAACAACTATTAGTATTAAGTAACAATGCCTAAAAACAGCATTTCTTCTATGGTAGATGTTAGTGCAGCAGAGAAAAAGTTTTTGATATGCGACATGGTCTCCTAGGTGACCTTAGAGGCAGCATAGATTAAAGAATAGAATTCTGGGATAGGTTAAAATCCCAGCTCAGGGACTGCCATCTGTGTGACCTAGTGCAAATCACTTTATGTCTCTGTGACTCTATTTCCTTGTCTGTCAAATGAAGGTGTGAGACCAGGTTGCTAAGTTTCCTTCCAGCTTAAAGAAATGATCCTATGACCTCGAATTACAAATGAAGCTTCAGGGAGAAAGAGAGAGAGAGAGTCTGTAAGAAAAGGGAGCCTCTGTGCTTTCAGAATCTTGGGTTAGGAGAAAGAACTAAGAGACTAAGCTCTGCCACTAACTGCCGGTGTGACCTTGGGCAAATCACTTAACCTTTGAACTCACATTTCTTTATCTATGAAATGAGGGGGTTGGATTAGAGGACCTCTTAGGTCTTTTTCATCTCTAGAGCTATGATTCTCCACTTGTGATCCCATCTCTATGATCTTAGATGCCTCCAGCCAGTCCCGTTACCTTCTGATGGCCCTGCAGCTTTCAAAGACCGTTCACATCCGGTCTTAACTGGTCCTCACAGCAGCCTGTTGGGGAGCTCTGTCAGCCTCTGAGTAATGGTCCTATCTGTTATAATGTTACATTGCATTATGTCAATTACATTGTATTGTGTTATATTGTATCATGTCATAGTCCATCGTGCTAGGCTGTATTCTGTTACATTGTGTTATAAAGTTACATGATTTTACATAGTTACTTTATACTGTTATATTGTATCATGTCATAGTCCATCATGCTAGGCTGTATTCTGTTACATTGTGTTATAAAGTTACACGATTTTACATAGTTACTTTATACTATGTTATATTGTATCATTTCATTTGTATTGCATTGTATTGTGTTACATTATATTATATTGTGATATTACATTATTTTATGTAGTTATACTATGTTACATTGTATTGTGCTGTGTTACATTATCTTGTGTTTTGATGTTATATTGTATTCCCTTCTGGTAGAAGGTTAGGTTTTGGAAGGTAAGGGCAATGCCATGTTTATTTCTACTTGTCCAGCACAGCTCCTGGCACATGGCTGCCAATCACTAAATGCTTGTTGGTTAGCTCATTTTTTTATTTTTAAATGACAAATAATTGGTGAAAGCAGCATTCTAGAACATTCCATATCATTCTGAATCCACCTCTTTTCTTCTGATGGAGAATCTGAAGGAGCCAGATGGAGCCAGAGGGAGTTCTCCTCCCTGGGAGGAGGAAGAGACAGCTCCAAGGTTCTCCAAGGACCTGACCTTTATGTACTCATTAGAAGAATGAAACTCCCAACATTTGAGATTTTCTGTGGGTTAAAATTAGTCTGTGTTTCTGAAAGACCATGGTTACTTGGGGCCTTCTGGGTAACAATCCTCACTCAACAGATAAGCAAGTGAAGGCCCAGAAAGATTCAGTTATTTGCTGAGATCCATACCTCTAGAAGCAGTGGTTTGTAATAGTAATGGAATTTAAAGATTCCCCTGTATTGGCTTGGTTTTTTGGATTGATTGTGTTAAAACCCAGAGCTTGTGAATTCCACTTGTGGGATGGACTTGTTGACATGAAAAGAGAGGGCTGAACTGGGAGGAGCTGGTGACATGAATTTAGAGAGGCACAAGCAGAGAGAGAGGCAGAAGAATTTTTTGGAAGCAGCATTGTGGAGGCAGAGAGATGGAGAGGATTGCTGAGGGCCAGTTCGGGCTGCCCAGGACTTTTGAGAGTTGTTATGCAGAGCTGCCAAGGACTGAGGAGACATGGCTGTGATGCCAGTACTTTGTTTTGATGTTGTTTTGCCAGATTCTTTTGTTGGTGAAGGACAGTGCTGTTGTTGCAGAGGTTCTGGAACCTTGCTGTTGGTTCAGAAGCCCTGAAGAAGAATTTTCTTGTTGTATGTTTACAGATATCCTGGAAGAGAGTTTTGCTAATGTTTTGAGGGGTCCTAGGACTGTTATGCAGACAGAGAATGAATTAATGAGGACACTGACAATGTATCTTGTGGCCTTGCTAAGCTTTGTCTCCCCAGGAACAAAGATTGCTGAGAACTTGCCTCGGGTCAAGATGAAGAAAAGAACTCACTTTGGGTATTAAATGCTGTGCTTAAGCTTGTTGTAACTCTGGGGTAGATGGTCTTTTCAGTTGTGATACAGGGGTGGGAAACTTTTGACTCTTTTGTGCTCTGTAACTGACCAAATGAATGTACTTTGTTTATGATTGGAAACTAATCTCCATTTGAGAAGAGGGACTTTGTGATTGACTAAATGAATGTAATGTCCAGGGGTGGAGTAGTACTTGGAAATTATTGCATTACACTTGGTGAATGTTATATTTTGAATTATGCTATATTTTTATTTTCTCTGTTCTTAATTTGCCACTGAATAAAACGGAGAGCAGCTATGCTGGTATTTTAACCTTGGGAAGTTGCCTTTTCTTGGCGTTACATGGACCCAGAACAAGGATTTGGGCTTGAGAGTGACCTTGTCACAAAGAAAAGAACATCTTGAGAGGCAAGATGATTTAGTGACTAGAATCCTGGACTTGTTGTCTGGAAGACCTGGGTTTGACATCTGCTTTAGGCACGTATTAGCTGTGTGGTTCTGGAAAAGTCACTTAACCTCCATATCCTCATCTGTAAAATGGGGATAGTTGTGTCACCTGCCTCACAGGGCTGTTGTTGCATTAGAGGTTGTACAATCCGACTTCTTCATTTACAGATGAGAAAACCAAGACCCAGGAGGTGGGTGACCTCCTTCTGGTTAGATGGAGATCTATCTGAGACAGAAATTGAATTTGAACTCAGGCCTTTTGACTCCTAATCCCAGGCACTTCTCACTGCCTCATGCTGCCTCAAATGATCTCATGCCTTTCCAGCTCTCTGTCTGTGCCAGGGCCTGTGATCTTCTAGGAGAGTGCTAGATTTGGAATCATTCACCTCTGAGCACAATCTGAGCTTTTCCTGACACCTGCCAATAATGGAGTCTGGGGAAGGTCACTTCAGCTTTCTCAGCCTCCATTTCTCACCTGCAGAATGGGGATAAGAATGTTTGTATCACTGACCTGGTAGGGTTGTGGAGGAGTAAGTCCTTTGAACAGTCTCCATTCCTATGGAAACATGAGTTACTGCTATTATTCTGAATTACTGTCCAGCATTCTTCCTTGCTGCCTCTCTAGATAATAGAAAAGAGGAAAAAAATCAAATCAAATGACAAAATTGTACAAAGTGCATTTATAAATTACTATAACTAATGGGTCGGTCTGAATAGAATTCCATAAATGTCTCATAGAAAGGGTCCACAGCTCTTCTCCACTAATTGCATTTCCCTACTGGATTTGAATAAACATCTGTTTTACTCCAAATATTAATCATAATTCCCAAGAGAAATGTTATTTTGTTTTCAAGTCCTTTCTTGTGCATAAATAAAAAACCTATAAATATAATGAATGTGATACTTTGATATTTCATGGATCTAATAAATATAATTGATGGATACATTTATTTGCATTGTAGTCGGAGAACCAGATTCCTTTTTCCCCTAAGGAGCTACTTGCTCTTAAGTTATGGAAGCTGAAACTAACTGTCCCTTCTCTTCTGGGTCCTGGAACACAAATGGTGCTGGGGAAATTGTGGGTGAGGTGAAATTTGTCTTGGGGCCAGAGTGGGGGGGGGAGAGAGGACAGGTGGCCCCTTTGGAATATTTCTCTTTCTCTTTAGTTTAATTTGGCTCGCCTTGCTTTCTTCTTTTGACAGAAGTGTGAGTAGTGCAATGCTGATGGGCTTTACCCCAGGGTTCTGACTTGGGAGGGGATGCACTTCCTTCCCAGAGAGCATGCTCATTCCCTATCACTACCTCTCCCTTCAGGTCCTCCAGGAGTGTGATGCCAAACCCCCACTGTGATGAACTTGATGAACTCCTCAAAATTAAGAAGGCAACAGATACAGCATTCATTTCCTGGCCTCTGCTCAACACTTTTCTAGATTGGTAGGACTTACTGGAACTTATCCTTCAAGGAGCCGGGCGATTCCCGAGCCAGTTTGAGGTATCAGGGGAGGATTTTTCAGCAGAGAATGACCCGATGCTTCAAGACTAAATAGAAATTCGCAGGAGGTGGTACAAATACTGTGTGAGGGATCTGAGGAAGTAGAATTCAATTTCAGTGGAGGGCTATAAGTGGCTCATTTTGTGCAAACACCTTGAAGGGTGTGTATGATTTCAGAGGCAGATAGGAAATTAGAGGAATGCCTTCCAGGGATAGGAAAATAGGATCCAAATGGATGGAAGGGATAAGGGGTAAGATGTAACTGAGGATTAGGAAATAATCAATCCAGGTGGTGGAATAGTGGAGCAGGTAAAAGGCAGCATGGGAAAATCACTTAATCTAGACCTACATTTCCTTATCTGTAAAAGGAAGGGGTTGGATTAGAAGGCCTCCCATCACTACCCCCACAATCCAATGAACTTCTGCTGTTATTCTATGAGATAAGGTTGGACATGCAGGTTGAAATTATATTTGGAGAGCCTTCATGCTAGACTAAGAAATTGGACTTCAGTAAATAATGGGGAGCCATGGAAAATCTTTTTTTCAAATGCCTAGCTCTATGCTAAAATACCACCTCCAGGCCTTTCCCTCACCAGTCGTCCTAGAGTCTGTCAGAAATGCCAATGCATTTTGCCTGCTATAACTTATTTTTTTTGTGGAGTCATGATGATTCTTAGTGATTCCCCTTTTCTTTTCTCCATGCTCACAAATAATCTGTTTTAGAATTTTATCAAAAACCAACGTCAAGCTCATGAGCCCATTGTTAGAAGTGCTCACCCTCTTTCTCCTCTTACCCATCTAGCCATTTGCCTTCTGCAGTCCAACGGCACCTTTCCTGTCCATCATGACGACTTCTTTTGTGGTCCAGCTATTCAACCAGGTGCACATCAGACTAACTGTTCTTCTCTCATGTAGCCTGCCTTTTCCCATCTTGCCCTCAAGGATATGGTGAGGGCCCTTGATGAATACTTCGCTGAAATTTAGATCCTCTCTACTGACCACGTTCACCTGATCTACCAGCGCGCTAGCCTGGGCAAAAAGAAGAAAGAAATAGGTTAGTCCGGCTTGTCTTGTTGTTGATGAAATCATTCATGAATTATTCAGATCACAAACATTCATTAAATGCCCCCTATGAGCTAGGCACTGTGCTAGGTATTGGGGAGAAGAAAAAAAACTGCAAGTCTCCCTGTCCTCGTTCTATTGAGAGACACAAGAAACACAGACCTGTGCAAAGCATTGCCCCTTCCCGGTTTCCCTCTGATCCCAACAGAAAGGGGCGCTTAATGAGGTCCTTCGAGGACTTTGCCACTCTATTGTATTCATCAAACCTTAGTTATCTCTCTTTGCTTTTTATCTCTTGTATGTGTCATTAAAAATGAGTTTGTTAATGAGCTCCTTATTTCATCTTATTGATTTCTTAGTGACCTCCCCATTTTACTCCTTCTTGGAATTGATTGTGACCCTGTCACCAGAATTGGCTTCTTGAGAGCCTCTCATCCCCTCTTCTAAAATGTCCCTTTCTCAGTCCCTGGCCGTGGGATCCCACCATAGCCTGTTTTCTTTACTTTTTTCTTTTCTGAACACTTTGAAAGCTCTTCCCCCAAATCCAGGAGAACAGTAAGTTTGTGCCCAGCATCCTCATTATTTCTCACAAGCTCTTCGATTACATGGTCCATGCATCTCATGTTAACAATCACCAAGGGGGCGAGGCAACAAAGCTGGAAGTGAAATTCTGATGCTCTGTTGCTTTTGTGTTAGGACGGAAATAGAGCTTTGTCAGAGACTGGGTCAGATTCTGTGCTGATGGACAGTTGACAAACTGGCTGACCTTTGTGAATTCTATTATATCTTGTGGGAGAGGCCAGAATGGGCAACTAGGGGAGGCTTCTGGGAGCTTGCATCAGCTTGGATGCGGTGCTCATGTCCCTTCTCTTCTTGCTTGGTGCTTTTATTGTGTGCCTTTCTGGAAAAGTCAATAGAGAGATTGTTTGGTGGCATTTCTGTTCCCTTTCATCTAGGTGGGTCTGTGTCAGGTTAAGTGCTTATCTGAAGTGAAGACACAGAGTCAGAGGGGCTAGGAGCCCTGCTCATGGACCTCAGTGATTCTGTCTGTGGTCAGGTATCTGAAGACCTGAACCCAGGGGGTGGACAAGTGGTTGGACAGAAAGGGTCAGATATGAAAAATATTGTGGCTAACTGAGCACTGGTCTCAAGGAGGAGGACAAAATTTGTCTGGTTGGGTGAAGTAGGGCTAGATTATGGGAGCCCTCTGCCACCAACTAGCTGTTTGACCTTGGGGAACTCACCTAGCTTCCTTGAGTCACTGTTTCTTCATCTATAAAGTATTATCTTTTCTAAGCAGCTATTGTGAGATAACTATGTTTCCATCTGGGCTATTCTGAGTTCATTCTGAATAAGGGCTTCAAAATGGTAGCAAGGATGTGCTTCTACCCCTACATTTGGTGGATGGCTGAGGGGAAGCATAAGCATGAAGGCTGTAATGAACAGCATGGGTAGCAGGGATGGGAAATGAGGTCATTATTCCCTCTCCGCTAGTTTTTCATCTTACTTCCCACTGCTGTGCTGCTCATGTACTTGGCCATGTCTACATCGTTTCCAGAACCATGACAAGTGAATGAGCCTGCCCTGTGATCACGTGTCACTCTTGTGCTGCCTTTGCTCCCGTTATATTCAGTTTCTTTATAAGAGATTTATCTGTAAGAACAATAAATGAATCAAAGGACACAGAACGCTACTCCATAACTGAAATAAGTAGTTTGGGCATGCCTTTCCCGAGACAGTCAGTTACCAGCATATGGAAATATTCTACAAATGTTTTTCTGCTAAACCACAGCTCTAAATTTGATAAGAATGTTGCCCATGCTTTTGTATGAATATAGAGTTTTGATTTAGAAGGGATCTTAGAGATAATTGAATCTAACCCCTTCATTTTCTAAATAATGGGACATAGGTACAGATGGGGACATGACTCACTTCAAGTCATATAGGTAAGAATAGAAAAGCTGAGAGTGGAATTAAGGTTTCTGATTACTACAGATCTTCCTGATTAGGTTGTCAGTATTCCTTGGATTTATTTGTTCAATCAGCTATTGATCCACCTATTTGTGGTCTCATCGTTAAGTGTTCACACCACTCTGGCTATCTACAAGAACATAGTATCAAATGCCTTGTGAAAAATCTAGCTATATTGATTTCACTACTAGTCATATGTTCAAAGGAGATCAAAGGCAAGACAAGCCAAGTTAACAAGCATTTATTAAGTGCTCACTATGTTCCAGGCACTGTCCTAAGTCTGGGGAAAAAAACATAGGCAGAAAGAGAATCCTTAAAGGAGTTTATATTGGAGTGGGAGAAGACAACAAAAACATAAAAGGGAGGTGAAGAGGGGAGGGGGAAGAGAGATAGAAAGGAAGGTATCCCATAGACTGGAATGTACACAGCAACGCCTTTGGTTAAAGAGAGGGAATGAAGACTTTTGCTCATTGGTTGGGGAATGTGTAAACGCACTGTGGCGTATGGATATAGCAAAAGACTATTGTGTGATAATGACATGAAGAATATGAGGAATTCAGAAAACTTTGGGAAGACTTATAATAACTGATGCATCGTGAAATGAGGAAAACCATTACAAAATACTGTAAACATGGATAATTCTAAATGGCTTCTGATTAGTGGTAGTGACTAATTCTGGCTCCAGAGAACAAATGCTGAAACATATTTCCCTCTTCTTAGTAGGGAGGTGGGGGACTACAGTTATAAAATGCCACATACAGTGTCAAATGTCTTGATTGATTTACCTTAATATTTCTTCTTTATTACAAAGAGGGTTTGATTGGGGGTATGTGTGGGAGTAATTTCAGTATCTCTGACATCCTCATATTCAACAAAAAAGGAGAGATTAGTTTCGGGGTTAAGTAACTTGCTCAAGGTTACGCGGCCAGTTATTTCTGGGTGTGGTGCTAAGTATCTGAGCCCGAATTTGATCCCCAGGTCGTCTCAACACTGGAGCCAGTGCTCTTACTCGCTGTGCTACCTGGCCGCCCCTAAGCAATTGGGGTTAAGTAACTTGCTCGAGGTTACACGGCCAGGTGTTTCTAGGTAGGTGCTAAGTGTCTGAGCCCAGATTCCATCCACAAGTCATCCTGACAGTGGAGCTGGTGTTCTTACTTGCTGTGCTACCTGGCTGCCCCAAGAGATTAGTTCTTTTTGCTGTTAACAAGAACTAGCTTTTATTTAAAGTTTCGAAGTTTAGAAAATATCTTACATAATGTTAAAAGCATATTATCCCTCATTTGACAGATGAGGAAATTGAGGCTCAGAGAGTGATTTTCCTGTGATCATACAGACAGTAAATAGCAGAGGTGGGAGGTTAACAAAAGTCTTTTGACTCCCATTCCAGTGCTTTTTTTACAAGCTGCCTAGCTACATCTGCTGCCATGCTGTTTATTCTTTGTGAAGCCATACTGAGTCCTGGTGTTTAGTATGTCCCTTCCTTAGCATTCATAAACTAAAATTACTGACCTATTATGTAACTTCTCCAGGCATGAGCCACAAGATCGGCATTATTGACTAGTAAGTTTGTGATCACCATTATGATACTGGTTATCATTCTGCTGGAGTATAGGGGAAGACAGTAAAGGATATCAGGTAGTATTTGACACTGTCCCATGAATACTTTTTTTTTGAACAAACCCCTGACACCTGTAAGTTTCCTTGTCATGTGTTCCTTTCTCATCAGAGTACAGAAAGTGTAAGAAAAATGCCATTTCTTTGAGTACTGCCTTGTGTGAGTTTGAGATAAATGTAAGTTTACTAGATAGGTAGCCAGGAGAAGAGAAGGCTGTCTTCAGATATGTGAAGGAGCTTCATGTGTAAAAATCATCATTAAGAATAATGGCTGGAGTTTATTTAGCACGTTTCACATTATCTCATTTGGTCCTCACAACGGCCCTGGAAAGTAGGTGCTGTTATTATTCCTATTTTACAGATAAGGAAAACTGAGGCAGAAAGAGGTTAAGTGACTTTCCCTCTCTTGCACATCTATGAGCCACCTGTGGCAGGATTTGAACTCAGAAATCAGGTCTTTCTGACTCCAAATCCAGTACTCTGTTCACTGAGGTATTGAATTGCTGAGAGAGTAGATGTGTTCTGCTTGTCCCCAAAGGACTAAACTAGGAATAATGGGTAGAAGTTAATTCTAGGAATTAATCTTAATTGATATAAATGGATATAAAAGGAATTAATCTTAATTGATATAAATTCAAATTGAACAATTCAAGTGGCCTCAAAGGGGAATGGACTACCTTGAGAGAATGTGGGCTCCTTCTCCCCAGAAACTGTCAGTCAGAGACTAGAGGACTGACCCCATTGGGGGTACACTGCAGGAGATTTCAGTTCTGGTATAGATTGACTTAAGCATCCTCAAAGATCCTCAGAAATCCTCCCAAGCATTGAGGATCTCTGCTTATCAGTGGCAAAGCACTGAAATCGAGGGGATACCCATCGACTGAGGAATGGATGAACAAATTGTGGTATATGATTGTGATGGGATACTTTGGGGTTATAAGAAATGATGAGCTTAATGATCTTAGGAAAACATGGAAAGACTTGCATGAAATAATGAAGAGCCCAATGAGCAGAACCAAGAGAACACTGTACATAGTAACCGCAATATTGTTTTAAGAATGACTGAGTCGGAGCGGCCAGGTGGCTCAGCAAGTAAGAGCACCGGCTCCAGTGTCGGGATGACCTGGATCAAATCCAGGCTCAGAAACTCAGCACCACACCCAGAAATAATAACTGGCCGTGTAACCTTGAGCAAGTTACTTAACCCCAATTGCTTAAAAAAAAAAAGAATGACTGAGTGAATAGGTCATTTTGACTACTATAAATACCTGAATTAACTATAAAGGACATATAAAGAAAGATGCTATCTGCTTTCAGAACTGATAATTAGAATATTCATAAAATACTTTTATATACATAGACACTTATTTGTGTCTAATGGTAGCCATCTCTAGGGTGGGGGGTAGGGAAGAAAAAAGGAAAAAAGAAATCTACATGATAATTTTGTTGTATATTTGAAAAAAATATTAAGTTGTACACAGTAGATTTGCAGTTTCATGTACAAACATTTTTTTTTCTTTTTGGAGGGAGGAAGGCAGGGCAATTAGGGTTAAGTGATTTGCCCAAGGTCACATGGCTAGTAAGTGTTAAGTGTCTGAGGCCAGATTTGAAGTAAGTTCCTCCTGACTCCAGGGCTGGTGCTCTACTCACTGAGTCACCTAGCCACAACTTCTTTTTTATTGTACCATGTTATGGAAGGGCTTGTTTTATTCCATAAATTAAAAATAATTTTTTAAATGAAAAAAGATAAATCTTTTTTATAGTAAGGAAAAAAAAAGACTCCCAAGGGCAAAAAAAGGGTTAGTACCTTCAGCAGAATTGTTGCATAATTTCCTAGTTCTGAAAAAGGACTATGATCAATCAAAAGGCCAAGGACCCCATGAAGTTCTTTTGCAAGGAGTGTTCTTTAATGAGAATGCCCATACTAGCTGGAATGGGGGGGGGGCACTGCAAACCTTAAGACCTCCAGAAAATCAACACTTGTCTCCCACTGTCTTGTCTTTATGGTACTATGAATAATCCATCTAAGTTGGAGATGATGTGAACAGCTTTAGTAATTAGAGAAACAAATCTTCCCAGAGCTTTGGGAGTGGAGATTGTTAGGATAAGGACAAAATAATAGGAAGAAATCATTTAAAAAGTTATGTAGTCATTAAACAGAGAAGTCTGTGCATTGGATGAATTGGTACAGCAGATGGCACTTGTGTATTACATAATATTTTATGGTGATTAGGAATTCTTCTTTAGCAGCCATTCTCTCTTAAAATATGTAGAAAAGATACACATAATGTACATATAAACACATTTCAGAATTATATTTAGAATTAAATGCATATATATACACACACATATATTTGTCACATTCCTTTGTGAAGTTAGAATCTGGCATCTTTATATTGATCCCCATTGGTTTTTGAGTGGCAGACTTGTAATAAACATGTCATTGAACATGGGACAGAATGTGAGCATCATAACATCAAAGAATTGCCATTCCCCACCCAATTGAGCTAACATCAAATCATCTCCCTCCCCCCCGCAATGGATGAATGTAGTGAGATTCTCTGCCTTTGATATCTGCCTGACTAAGGAAAACCCTTGGAAATGGTTTTCCCCTTTGAAATCAGACAAACAGAATGATGGCCAACTCTGGAAGCCTCTGCAAAGCACTAGGGAATTTTAATGTTTTCTCCATCTTTGCTTTCTCTGATAGGACAGATAGGAATAGAGGCCATATCTGTGATATCATTGGTTTTAGGAACTCTGGGGTGAGCAGATTTCCTCCCAAAGCACATTGGAACTTTATAGGGCACCTTATAGTTGTGGAGGGCTGCCTAACACTGAGGAGCGAAGTGATTTGTCCAGGATCACATGGCCAGTGGATTTCAGAGGTGAGACTTGAACCGAGACCTCCCTGGATCTGAGGCTGGTTCAGTGACTACAGTTCACTGCATCCTATTACATCTTGTACATTAACATTGTTCCATAAGAAAGCCACTCCTTCTTAGAAAAATCTTCCTCCAATGCCTCCAGCATCATTTGTGTTCACCTTGACCTATAGAATGGGGCTTCCCATAGCCTTTATTCCCCCCCCCCCCAGAGTGGTTGTGAGGATAAGAGGCAGGGGGAGGGAATGAGCTTTTCCACAGGGGCCTGTCACTGCACTGGGCACTTTTATAAGTATGACTTCATTGGATATTATGAGATGATATTTGTAAAGCTCTTCACAAGCTTTCAGGTACTCTAGAGTGTCGGGCTTGGAGTCAGGAACGCTGGAGTTCAAATAGCTGTGTGATGCTGGAAAAGTCACCTAACCTGTGTTGGTCTCGGTCTCCTCATTTGTAAAATGGGAATAATGACAGCATTTAATTCCCAGAGTGTGGGAAAGATCAAATGAGATAATGTTGGCGAGAGAGTGCTTAGCTTGGAGCCTGGCACACAGGGCGGCCTATAGAAGCAGTAGTTATTATTATTGATGTTATTGTTGCTACAACACACTGTGCCAGGCTCTCTCTTGTAAGGAAAGCATCTCAAGAAACCAAACAAATGGAATACATGGAAAGAAGGAAGAAAAAGAGGAGGCATTGGAAACAGAGGGTCAGCTTCTGAAGAGTTTTACCTGTAGATGTTTTTATGAGGAGACCGTAAAAGACACACAGGAACATACATGCCTACAAACACACACACACACACACACACACACACACAC
>NW_027185850.1:4498744-4519968 GCF_028583685.1 Petaurus breviceps papuanus | reverse complement strand
TCTATCACTTTTTCCGTGAGATTCACAAGCTGATCCAGGCATCAAGAATGTTTGGTCCGTAAGAACTTTCTGATGAAAGCTTACTACTCTTTGTTAGATGACATCCGACCATCAAAAACTCTGTATTAGTGTAATTGAGCATACATTAAATTCTTCAGCGAAATAGCTTTTGTCACGCTATACTGTTTTGTTTTTTTTCTCCTGGCACACCAGGGCCTGACAGATTTGTCGGGGAACTGAGCAATTGAGAGCGGAGTAATTTTGACATGAAATGGGGCCCACGCATTAGAGCCATTACAGCAGGCTTGTTTTCTGATCGTTTTCTAATAAAATAAAGGGTCTTCTGTGAGGGTAACGGAAGGCAGGTTTAAAAACACAGCATAACAGTTTAAGTGCATTGGTCTTGCAACATTTGTTGCCATTTTCAAGTGTGACAGACAGTGAGTAATAGAATTTCTCCAACAGATGCTTTCATGATGGGCCCTGGCCTGTCACTCCAGATGACAAGGTTTCAAAAAAAAAAAAAAGCTGCATGTTATCATTTTGAAAGATTAGTAATTGCATATCATTTCATTTAAGACTTCATTTGAAGGAATAAAGGGCACACAACATAGCTTATTACACAGATATTGTGGTTAACAGAAAAACAGAGGTTTTCCAAATCCAGTAGCTGGTGGATGACAAATTGTGAGCACGGCATACAACTTAATGAAAGCTTCAGCCTGGTTATAAAGGAAGAGCCTTTGGTGACACATTCAAGGATTCCTAATTCCAGGGCTCTATCCTTCCGTTTGGCAGGAAGACCAAGTACTGGGGTGGGTTTGAGCTTCACTTACGCTCCTTGTTAGGGCAGTTGGCTTCCACTCGTTAAATTTCTTCAGGCTATAGTTATAATCCACATCCATGTCCTTTCCTTTATCTGTTTCTCTTTTTGTTGGCCATCGATAACGTACTTATATAGGTTATCTTGCTATTGTTCTCATTGTACAACGTTTCTCCTTCATTTTTATTCTTTCTTTTGGTTTTGTTATATGTTTGGTCTTTGCTCAGACAGGCCAAGGACCTGACTATACATAGAGAGGAGATTCAGAGAAAACTCGGTAGTAAACTTATATGAGGACATAGATGGGCACAAATGAATAAGAGGTGATCTAAGATGTTTTTTTGGGGGAATATCCACATTGTTGAGACCATAGTTTATTGTGAATAATGCCAATGTGGCACAATGTATAGTCAAACCCCTTCAGAGCCAGAAATATCTGGGTTCAAATCCCATTTCTGAAACATGCCAGCCCTGTGATCCTGGGTTATGCCTCCAAATCAGAACTCCAGTTCTCCTTTCTAATTTCCCTATTCTTGTCAAGGGCACCACTAATCCTCCCAGTTCCTGAGGCTTGCAAGCTACCTTCATCCGGGCTTCTTTTCAGGCACCACACTCATCTAACTGATAGCTGGTGCTATTGCTGTTTACAAGTTGCTCACACAGCCACCCCCATGGTGTAGACCCTCAGGACCTCATGCAATAGCCTGGACAAGGGCAACAACCTGCTGTTTGGTTTCCCAGCCTAAGTGTCTCTCCTTTCCAGTCCATCCTACAGGCAGCTTTCTAAAGCTCAGGTTGTGACCATGACATTCCCCTACTCAGGAAACTCCAGTGGCTTTCCATTACTTTCAGGATCAAATATAGACCCCCTGTTTAGCTTTCAAAGCTTTCTATAATCTTGCCCGTTCCTACCTTGCACTCTGTAACCCAGTGAAGCTGCTCACTTGGCTCTCCCACTGATGTGGATACAAAGGTGCCCAAAGGGTTAAAAAATAATATTAAGGCTTGCTTTTCTTTTCTTTTTTTTCATTTTTCAAATGCTTTATTAACTTCTGATTTACATCATTCATTTCCACCAGATTTTGAGTTACAAATTTTCTCCCTGTTTTTCCCCTACCCACCGCCCCAAAATAGCAGTCCCACAGGATATCCCCTCCTCCAATCTGCTTTCAACCATGTTTTCTCCCATACCCCTTTCGACTTTTCCAGTAGGGCATGGTGGATCTCTATGCCCCAGTGCCTGTATATCTTATTTCCCAATTACAAGTAAAATAGTATTAATAATAGTATATATATATATATATATGTATATATATGTATATACATTTAAACATTTGATTTTAAAACTTTTAATTAAAGATTAATTCCCACCCTTATTGGGAAGATAAGCAGTTCAGTATAGGTTGTACATGTGTAGCTAACAAAAAACAATAACATAGTTAGATACATTGTAAAAGACTGACTATATTTCCCTCCCTCCTATCCCACCTCCCACTTGTTCCATTCTCTACTTTGATTCTGTCTCTTTTCAAAAGTAGATGCTTCCAACTTCCCTCCCCCCAAGCCTGCCATCCCTTCCATCATCCTCCCTCTGATCCCTTTCCTCCCTACTCTCCTGTAGGGTGAGATATCCTATTTAGTGTGTATCTCATTCCCTCCCTAAGCCAAACTCAATGAGAGTAAGGTATCAACCTTTCCCTTTTGCTTCCCTGTTCTTCCCCTCCATTGTAACCATTTTCCCTTGCCTCTTCTATATGAGATAGTTTACCCCATTCTGTCTCTCCCCATCTCCTCTCATTATATTCCTCTCTCACCTCTTAATTTCACCTTTTAAGTATCATCCCTTCCTGTTAAATTGGTCCTGTGCCCTCTATCTATGTATACCTGTAAACATATATACACACATTTACATATGTATTCATATGCCCATATACCCTCATATATAGACATATATATTTTTTTCTATTTCCTTCAACTATTTTCATACTGACAAAAGTTTTATTAGTTACAATTATTGTTTTTCCATGTAGGAATGTTAATAGTTCAACTTTGATAACTTCCTTATGATTTCTTTTCCCTGTTTACCTTCTCATGCTTCTCTTGCTTCTTGTATCTGAATGTCAAATTTTCTATTCAACTCTGGTTTTTTCATCAAGAATGCTTGAAAGTCCTCTATTCCACTGAATGACATTATTTTCCCCTGAAACATGATACTCAGTTTTGCTGGGTAGGTGATTCTTGGTTTTAATCCCAGCTCCTTTGACCTCTGGAATATCATATTCCAAGCCCTTCGATCCCTCAGTGTAGAAGCTGCCAGATCCTGGGTTATCCTGATTGTGTTTCCACAATATTCAAATTGTTTCTTCCTGGCTGCTTGTAATATTCTCTCCTTAATCTGGGAATTCCAGAACCTGGCTATAATATTCCTAGGAGTTTTCTTTTTGGGATCTTTTTCAGGAGGTGATCGGTAGATTCTTTCAACCTCTATTTTGCCCTCTGGTTCTAAAACATCAGGGCAGTTTTCTTTGAGAACTTCCTGGAGGATGATTTCTAGATTCTTACTTTGATCATGGCTTTCAGGTAGTCCAATAATTTTTAAATGATCTCTCCTGGATCTATTTTCCAGGTCAGTGGTTTTTCCCATAAGATATTTCACATTGGCTTTTATTCTTTCATTTATTTGTATCTGTTTAACAGCAACTTGATTTCTCATAAAGTCATTAGCTTCCATTTACTCCAATCTAATTCTGAAGCAGTGATTGTCCTCATTGAGCTTTTGAGATTCTTTTTCCATCTGGCAAATCCTTTTTTTAGGGCATTCTTCTTCTCATTGCCTTTTTGAGTCTCTTTTACCATTTGAGTTAGTCTATTTTTTAAGGTGTGATTTTCCTCAATCAGCCTGTTGACTCTCATTTGGTAACTTCCTTGCATCGTTCTCATTTCTCTTCCCAGTTTTTCCTCCACTTTTCTTATCTGCTTCTTAAGGTCCTCTATGGCCTGTAGCCAGCTCGTATTTTCCTTTGAAGCTTTTGGTGCAGGAGTTCTGACTTCACTGTCTTCCTCCTGTTCCATGCTTTGCTCCTTTTTGTTTCCAAAATAGGATTCTAATGTTGGAATCTTCTGTCTGCTTTGTTTCCTTTGTGTGGTCATGTCACCCCTCAGTCACTTGACCCTGGGCTGTGTGCCACAGTAGGACTGTGCCACCAGACAGGAGCTTTTGTCCCAAACACTGGGGTTTTCTTAGCTACTACGCTGAGGTCTCCAAATGCTCTGGCAAGCTGGACACACACCCCAGGACTTCCACCCTAGACTGCAATCCAGATCCAAGCAGGTTAAAGCAAGAGCGATTACCCCTCAGACTGGTCACTTGGTCTCCCTACACTCTGCAGGCCAGGAGATGAAGCTGTCATGTGGAGCTGGCTGGCTATGCCAGAGTCTCAGAGGCTTCTTGTCCCAGGGGGCAAAGGCCATGCACTCCCACTTACTGGGTCCCTAAGTCCAGACTGCACTGACCTCTCACTTTGTCCTTTGCATCTATGTGTTGATAAATCTGGAAACGCCCACAACTGCTGCTGATCTGGAGTCCCTCCTGCCGGCTGGCGGCTGGTCAGGCCCGCCCTGGAGCTAAAGCCTCATGGGGCTGGGCTTGGCTCCCAGAGCCCTTCTCTGGCCAATTCCTGCCGGCCTGCTGGGCTGTCCTCAGTGGGAGGTTAGCTTGTCTGTGTCATTTTGTGGGTTCCACAGCTCCAAAGTTTGTTTAGAGTCCCCTTTTACATGGATTGGGGAAGGTGGAAGCCAGAGCAGTGGGGAGGTCCTGATTCTACTCCGCCGTCTTGACCCTGCCCAAGGGTTGCTTTTCCAGTACTTTGTGAAGCCCTTAGTTTATTCTCTAACCTGAAGGGACCCTAAGGTGTCTTCCCTTATCTTTAAATGCCATAAAACTTCCTTTATGTCCTGGACCATGGATTCCTTTTCTCCCCTGATCCTAGGTCATAAAATTTCCCCTGTCTCCCTTATCTTCTGTCAGCCATCTTCCTCATCCTGTCCCTAAATCTCCAGCCCCCATTAGAAACCCTAAAATAACATTACCATCTGTGTAGCTTTCTGGCCATATGAGTCTGGTCCTTTTCCTATATCAGAGCCTTTGTTTAGATCATTGCTAAATGTCAGGGCTGTATACTTTGCATCAATAAAGCTCCTATTGGCTAAAGAGAAGGTCTAATTAAATTCTTTAAAAACCCTGAACCAGCTGTCCCAACTGTGACCTGAGCATCACCACATACTCTTGTTTCCTCACTGTGCTTTTCACCTGTCATCTTCCATGCTGGGAATACCCTTTCTCCTTGCCTCCATTTGCTGGCTTTCATGGCCTCCTTGAAATCTCACATCAAATCCCACCTTTGGCAAGAGGCCTTTCCCCAGCCCAGTCAATGCTAATGACTTCCCATTTACCACGTATAGATCCTGTTTGTACATAATCCTTTGGATGTTGACTCCCCCCCCCCCCTTAAATACTGAGCTCCTTGAAGCAAGGTCTGGTTTTGCCTTTCTAGCATTTAATACAATGCCTGGCCTATAATAGTAGGTGCTTAATAAATGCCCAGTTTGTTGATTCAACCTCTCAGTGATGTAGGAAAGTCTCAAAATATAAGGAGCAGAATAACACCAAGCTGTCTTAGTAAATGGGGTTCCTACAAATCACAGGCCGGACCATGCCTAATTATTGCCATTTTTATTGCAATTCTCCGATGTCCTTGGCTTCCTGTCAGGCGCTAGCAGAACCACTTAGGATTAGAGAATGGGAAGTCGAGCTAAAAGTCCAAGGCAATCTTGCCATTGGAGTCAGCATGTCTGGATTCACAGCCAGTTACAACACAGAAAGAGTGAGACTCCACACAAATCATTTAAGCTCCCCAGCCTTAATTTGTGCTTAAGCAACATGGGGCCAGTGATGCTTACACTGACTGCCTTGCTAGGCCGTGGTGAGACAAGCACTTTGCTCATTACCGACAACTCTCCAAATGTGGGCTATTTTTTGTTAATAATAAAGATGAATAGATGTAAGGTCCCCTCTGACAATATCTAGAACCTAAAGAGCCCAGCATAGCCAGGCTCCTCTCCTCCCTTCTGTCCTTCTCTCTTCCTCTCATACATTTATAAATAATGCACACACAAACAATCCTACCGAGTTTCCCTCTTGGCATCCACAGGGAACAAATCCTGATGATGTTACAGAGAAACAGGGACTGTGTAACACCTAGCAGCTGGTGTTCTATGGGCACTGGACCTCATTGTGAAGCCCTCCCTATGAAAAGGGCCCAAGAGGTTTCCTTCCAAGCTGTCTCTGCATCGTGACGACTATGTTCTCTTGTTGATTTGGGGGTACTAAAAGCAGCATGACTTGAGTTATCTCCCACTTTAAGGTTTACAAAGCTCTTCCCTCTTGAGGGGGCCATTCAATTACGATGGCCCTCATTTCACAGATGAGGAAACTGAAACCTGGAGACTGATTGTTGACTGATTAGTCAACAAGCATTTATTAAATGCTTCCTAAAGGCCGGTGAAGTAACTTTCCCAGAGTCATGTGGCTTATAAGTGTCACAGTCCAGATGCAATCCCAGGTCTGACTGGATTTCTTCTTTCCCATCTGTCTGTCTGCTTTGTCCTCATGTGTTTTGGAGATGGTTTTTTTTTTTTCTTTTCATTTCTTTTCTTAGACCAGGCTGCACCCTGAGTGAACTCCTTTCCTGTGGGCTTCTTCCAGCCCTTTATACATTTCCTGCCCACTTATTAACTTGGTGATTTTCACAGATACTTTTTGTATAGATTAACATACATTAACAATGCAACCCCATGGTTCTTCTATTCCTGCTTCCTTTTGGAGGATTAAGTCACTCTTTAATTTGCTCTTGCAAATTACTTCCTTGTTCCGCTAATACAATACTGTAACAAGCCACTTCAGCAATGTGATTGCTTAAAGCAATCCATTATTGATTCGTTACTGTGGCATTGATTTTTAGTTGACTATCACAATGGATCCATGGGCTGCCCACCACACAGTCTGAAGGCCCAAATTCTCTGCTTGTGCCAAGTGGGAAGGGCCCACTACTAATGGTAAGAGCCATGTTTAAGAAAAAAACAAAACAAACAACCCTCCCCTTCCCCCCCCCAAGAACTTGAGTCACAAGGTCAGGCATGGCATTCAGTGGACCCTGTGGTCCTCTGGGAGCCTGTCCAAGGGCACTGAATTACTCAAAGCGCTAAAGGGACCTTGATAAAAAACGATCTGTCATTCATAATACAGCTCCACTTACTAGACTTCCTAGGTTACTTTCCTAGGAAGGGTTTAGGGGAGTGCAATAGAAGGGAAAGCTTGGGAGACTTGGTAGCCAAATGGGACAAAACTCTGGACCTTCAAGGGTAAAGACTGATTCTAAAATCAGCCGCCTGATTTTGCATTCCTTTGAGGACAATTTGGGGAAGTAACTGGTCAAAAGCTACGACAGTTAATGAATCAGGAGACTTTTTATGTGCATATTTACAGGATTTCTAATGGTGTTTTCTCATTTGTGAAGCACTTTACCTAGGTCATTGAATTTTGTCCTCACAACAAGTCTGTGCAGTAGGTGCTCCCATGATCCCCATGTTGACTGCTTCGTGAATCAGTTCAGTTCCATACTGTCTTCCCCTCTTAACTGCATTATTCCTTCATCCAATTGAACATTGTGTCCTAGAAAACCTCCATCTTGGCTCATTCTCACTTTTCATGGACTGTTGAACCAACCTGGAGAGAATCTTCAAACTCTACTTACTGAGTTCATTATAAATTGATGTTACATAATTTCAACTGGGCCCTCATCATGGCAAGGCAATCTTTTGACACCTCCCTGCTTGTCACGAAACCACTCTCTGTTTCTTCATACTTTTCATACTTCCTTAACCCCCCACAAAGCTCCGCTCCCCCTCCTCCCTCTGCTGAAGACCCTAGCTCAGATTTTACAGAAACACTTGAGGGGTTCACCAAGATCTCCCTCTTATCCTCTCCTCCTCCTCTCATAGCATTGAGAAGCCTTCCTCCATTTTCTCCTGCTTCATTCCTGTCCCACATGAAAATACGGCTCCTCTTTTTTGCCAAGACAAACCCATTTACATGCACACATGACCCTGCTTTCTCTCCTCTCCAGCAGACTATCCTCTTTATCCTCCCCACTCTCATTTATCTTCCATCATTCTCTATTAGCTGCTCTTCTGCTGCCTCCAGACACGCCCATGTATCCTCAGCTTGAAAAATCCCTCATTCGATTCATCTGCTACCTATTTTCTTATATCTCTTTCCCCTTTTCTAGCTGAACTCTTTGAGAAGGCTGTCTACAATTGATGACTCCATTACCTTTCCTCTCACTGTCTTCATTACTTTCCTCAGTGTCTTCCAACCTTATCATTCAGCTGAAGCTGCTCTCTCCAATGTGTCTGTCCCAGTCCGTCCTGCTGTCCCCAGAATTTTCCTGGAGTTCCTATTTTATCATCCACAAACTCCTTTGTTAGACACGTATTCCCCTGTTCCATCTGTCTTTTAGCAGTCAGGAGACCTGACTCCCTTTCCCAGAAGATACCACATTCCTGTCACTGTCTCATTAACAGGAAGGGGAATCAATCCCACACTTAGATGTACAGGTTTAACTCCTTCTCACCAAATGCCAATTACACAAATCACCATCACATTGTGAATAAAACTATTTCTCCAAACAAAGGGTGAACAGAAATTTGAGACATAATATGGATTAGAATAGACCAGAAAATATAAAGAGAAAACGAATTCTTTCCCTGGGTGTTCAGCCAAGAAGATCTGATCTCAGCCAAGGGGAAATTTTCTGATGTCTCTAGAGGGAAGCAGGGAACAGCCTCCTTTACATATCTCTAAGAGAATTATTCTCTTTCTTCTCCCTGGAGGGGGCCTGAAGAGAGCCTAAAGCCCTGTGTCCCCCTCTTTAGGCACACGACCTTCACTGTGGTATCATTTCTCCTCTTCAGTCTTGACCTTCTAGTAAACCAGTTTCACATTGGTCAAATGCATCGTCCCTTTGTCCTACCTCCTCTCATGCCTTGCCAAACTATTCTCCTAGATCCTTTCAGATCTGCCTCCTCTTTACCTAGGGAACTGGAGGGTATGAGGCCACCCTGAAAGGCTAGGCCTATTATAGATTTGTTATCTTTTCTCATCTAGGCCCTCACTCTTGATTACTTTCATTATTCAGCAATTACTTTCTAATTATCTATCATAACATTCACAGCCACTGTTCCAGGCCTCCCACACCTCCCCATGCTTTCGTTTAAGGACATTGGCTGTAAAAATAGAAACCATTCCCCCCAAACACCTTCACCTCCTCTTCTCTGTCTCAAAACCCCTGACCTCATCTGCCATTTTCTCTTTCTCTGTTGAAACCCTGAGGGCTCTAGGGTCCTCAGTAGTAAGGCCCTCCCACTTGCTCTATGTGAGAAAAAAAGGCTTTAGAAATAGTTGGAAAGAGGACCATGCCATAGAAATGATGATTTTTTAAAAATCAATAGTGTGTATGTAGTACTTAAAGGTTTTCAAAGAGCCTTACGTATTTTATGCCATTGAATCCCCAAAAGATCCTGCCTATGAGACAGGCTCTAGTCTTCTTCATTTTGAAGTGAGGATCCTGGGGGTGAGAGAGGTTACCCAGCTGGTAGATGTCTGAGGCAAGAGTCAAACTTGGGCCTTCTGGACTCCATCTAACCCTCTGCCCACCAGGCCACCCTGCTGCCTAATTAATGACGAGATGCTACAGAGCACGGTGGAGGGAAGATCCCCATTTTCAGAAATTATAGGGGAGTGAAACTGAAAGGCCAGTTATTGACCAGCAGGAGGCAAAAAAAAGAAGTAAAGAAAATCTACTTAATTCTGCTTGACAAAAAGTGGGGAGGACAAGCATTTGGCCTCAGCAGGTGTTCAGTCCAGCCTCCCCATTTTACAGAAGAGAAAACTGAGGGCAGAGACAATGATGACCCCAGGACCACACAGCAAAGTGGCAGACATGGAACTGAGACCCAAGTTCTCTAGATGGAGTCAGTGTGGTAGAGGGGAAAGAGGTTTAATTATGAGCACTGAATTGGGGACCACAGGACCTGAGTTCAAATTTCACCTCTACTAGTTGCTGCTACCATTTAAGGGACTTGGGGTAAGACAATGTGCCTCTTTGGGGCCTTTATCATTTGTTCAATGATGAAGCTGGACTAGATGACCTCTAAGTTCCTTTATGGCTCTACATCTATGATTCCATGAGGCAAACCTGGGATTCTTACAGACTATGAACATTGATTATGTAGGTTAGCGAAATATTTGTTGTTGTTCAGTTGTGTGTGTGTGTGTAAGAGTGTGAGTGTGTGTGAATGTGTGTATGTGTGTGAATGTGTGTGAGTGTTAGTGTTAGTGTGTGTGTGTGTGTGTGTGTGTGTGTGTGTGTGTGTCTGTGGTGGGGATGGTATTTCTGTCAGGGCATGTCACCTGCTGGTGGTTATCGGGAGAGTCTTCATACAGGAGGTAGGCCCTGAGCAAAATCTCACAGGAAGCTAGGGATTCCAAAAGGTTGAAGGAAGGGCTGGGGGCTGCCAAGATGCCCATCTGGCCTTAAGGTAAGGACTGTACAGAAACGGTATGCATTGTCTCGGGAGGCTGCAATACCTGGAAGTCTGCTTGCCAAGCTTGCTAATGGCCTGGCCAATGATGGCCAGGTCCTTTGTGGTTGGGTTTTTCCCTCCTTTCTCCTTCCTGGTGGGTTCTAGAAAGCACAGGAGGATATTTCCTGCCTGACTTTCTTGGAGAGAGGGGAGGGCTGTTTCCAGTCATGTGTGATTGAAGATGAGGTTGTGGGCAAGGAGGGGAAGTCTCCTAAGGGATGAGTCAGAAGGGCTGATGACTCTGGAGAGGCTGTGATGGGACAGAATTCACAAACCAAAGGAGGGACCCACCCGTCTTTTGCTTTTTGCCCCCTTTCCTTCTTGGTGATGAAGGAGGAAGAATTTCTGTGAGTTTCCATCTAGGGCACAGAGCATCTGCCCTTCTACCTCCTGTGAGCATATCTGTCGCCCTTGTTTCTGTTGTGTGCATTCTGTCATGACCTCAGGTGAGTGAATATTCTGAGGGAAGACTTTCTCAAAGCCAGCTGAGGTCCCACCAGTCCTAAGAGTTGGGAGCAGAGCCTATTAGAGTGGTGTGGCAGCAAGCACCCCAAGCATCCTCAGGGTTTGCTGCCACCACAGGTTCTTGGATCTGCTTTGTTAAAGTAAAGCAACTCAAAATGGGTTAAAAAGCTTACTTTAATCAGTCAGACATATATTGTTTACCTTGTTCAGGGGAAAAGGTCAGCATCCTGAACTTCAAAGTACACAGGCAGAATTGTCAAGACAGAAACAGATCTAGTAGACAGATTTCAAACTGTCCAACCATTACATCCATACCCAGTCAACATCTGGGTTTCAACATCTGGGTTTTTTTCAAAGCCGGGGGGCCCTGGACAATGGCTTCCCAGAATCCACATCAAATCACAGAACACTTCTCAAAGTGAGTCCCAAAACAAAGCTACACATCAGGGCTTATATAGCCTTCTCCTGGCTCAGAGAATGTAACAACCTTTTGGACCCACTGGCCAATCAAGAAGTATCTACTGAAAAACAAGCCTCCCATCCCAGGCTCCAGGTGCACTTTAGCCTAGGGGCAGGGAAGATCTTTAAATTTGCATTTCCATTACAAGTGTTCGTGTCTAAAAACAGAAGAGGCACCTCAGGATGGAGAGGAGGTTGGTCATGGATGCCAGGAAAGGACTGATCCTTGGAACGCAACAAGGAGTTGTACCCAAGGGGAAACTCACGGAGATACAATGGAGAGAGAACAGCATCTCTAGGACTGGAGGAGGGAGGGATTTCTTAGACACACATGTGAACTTCATTACCATTGTGCTTTCACTTTGAGCCCACTCTCCTTAAAAATCTTGTGCATATTGGAAGGGTTTCTTTTGGAAGCTACTGTTCCTATTAGGCTTTCTTAGTAAATCCTCTTTCTAAAGTCTGCTGTGCTCCCAAGTTCTTCTGATTGATAGTGGGAGCATGTCAGATTGGGCTTCGGGTGCCATGGTACTATAATCCCAGTGACCTTTAGGGTTACTCCTGGAATACCAAGGGAAGAGGTAGCCAGCTACCCTCTGGGCACTGAATCTGCCCATGTGAGTGGGATTTGGAAGAGTGAGTGCAGAATGGGGGTTTCCAATGGATCATGGTCAGATCCAGGTGGGATTGGCTAACCTCTTTCTGAGATTCTGTGACAGATAGCTGCTTTCCCCACCCCCTTTTGGCCAGGACTGCAGCACCCCAGTCCTAGTTTTTTCTGTTTAGCTTTGTTTGTCAGAAAGCAAAGCTCAATGCAGCTCCTCCACTAAAACATATATGAACTCATGATGAGCCAGGACCTAAATTACCACCATAAAGCCCAGGTACTTATTGGCCTTCGATTCATCTAACTTTTATCTCACTGGCTGGGGAGCTCATTTAACAGCATCAAGAGAGCTGGGCTGGAATTTCATCCCTTCTACCGTGTACCTTGGGGACCTTCCAGTGGAATGTTAACATTCAGTCTTAACCAACTTGACAATAAAATGATCCATTTATCCAAAATAAGGAGGCAGGAGAGGCACGGCTGAATTTTTTCTCCATGCCTCCCACTCAGAGAATAAGTACAATGCTTCCTCTGGGCCAAAACACACACACCAAACACTTCGTCAACAATTCTTCATGTTTCCTGTTAAATTGGGTTTATTTTTCTTGTGTGAATTTCCCCCTAGATACAGTCTCCAAACAGCACTGGAAGTATCTGGGGTGAAAGGGAAAACTTTTTAATAACAGAACTTTGCACTTATGCAAGGGCTTAAGGAGTACAGAGAGACCAGTACAAGTAAACAGGCCTGCCCTTTGAAAGTGGAGGAGATGGAGGGATGGGGGGAAATGGGAAACTGAAGGAGACAGGAGAGAATGCAAAAGCCTGCTGGCCTTGGGAGGCCTGGGACTGAGTCTGAATCCCAGATCAGCTGCTTCTTACCTGTTCGGCCCTGGGAAGTCACTTCCCTTCCTCTGTCCTCAGTTTCCTCATCTGTAAGATGAAGGGGTAGATGACCTCTCAGGGCTCATCCAGCTTGAAATCTAGGAATCTGCAGTGAAGGGCAGGGCTGGGCCAATTATCCCAATGACAGTCAGCCACTGTGGGTAGCAGCTGACTCGTGTTTCAACTGCTCTGAGGGACCTACACCAGCTCAGATGGGATGGTTGCTGCTGTCCGGGGCAGTGCTGGCAGATAAGGATAGGTCTGGATGCACTGGGTATAAGCCCACAATTGACTATCGCTGTGAGGATGAGGGGCTACCTGTCTTCTCGTGCTCTGATTGGTTGACCACACACTGCTCGGAGTCAGGCCACTGCTCCTCAGGGCTGATGCCTCCTTGGAGACCCCAGGCTAGAGCATGGAAAGGACGCTGTCCAAACAAGAAGCTCTGGCCAGATGGGGGCCGCATCAGGATGTGTTGTACTGGGAATACGAATGAAAGGAAAGCGCTAAAAACGAGAGGTGCCGCTTACCTGCGACAAAGCCCCCATTTCACGGTTTGGCCGAAGCTGGTCTTTTGTTTCTCCATCAGCTCAGTTATCCCACTTATATGCTTCACGTTGCCATTGAGTCACCACAGGAAAGATCACTCCCCTAATAATCAATGGCAATATCAGGATCATCCTTTTAGAACTGGCAAGGATCCAGAAGTCATATGGTCCAGGTCTCATTTTACATGAGGAAACTGAGTCCCAGAGAGGAGAATTGATTTACCCAAATACTCAGTAAGTGCCCCAGGCAAGAATCAACTCGAGGGCCTGGACTGAAAGTTAATCCATCAACAGGATTAACAATTAGCCAGGCACACTCCAGGCTTTGAGGGTACAAAGAAAAGTGGGACTAGTCCCTGCCCTCATTCAGGACAGACAACTTTGGTGCACACAGATATATGCAGAATAACCTCCTTTCCCAAGGTACCCTGGCCAAACTGTCACCTGCAGGACTAGGGGACATGTGGGGACTTCCAGACAAGGTGGAAATTCAGTGTCCTGAGGAAGCTGGAGAAAGGCTTTTCTGAGTCCACGTGGCCACAGCCATCAAGTGGGCCAAGGCCTACAGTGGTTTTATTGGAGCTTTCAGAAGCACAGGGATTGTGGAGGCTCTGGTCAGTCATCCAGACGGTTCTGCCGATCTTTTCCCATTGTTGGGAAAAAAAGGAGCATTTCCTTCCCTTAAGACAGTGCCTCTGGGTTGTCTTGGAATCTGCCCAGAGAGCTGACTCCCAAGGTCAGCTGGTCAGAACCCTCCCTGATGGCACTCTCAAAGTGACAGCTCCAGTACCTTCTTTTATTTTTTCATGATGATTTTGCCCATTCCCAAGATTGGTTAATTTATACCAGACCTACAGGAAAGGTTGTCTTGGGCTGTTGAAAAAAAAGTTCAGTTTGCTAAATCTCCTTTGCCCACTGCCATATCTGAAGGCCCATTCAGCTCATTCTCTTGCTTCCCTCCAATGGAATTCAATCTGACCCAGAGCCATAGACTGTCATTTTGGCACTGGAGGCTGTCAAGTGTGTCCATGGCAAGTGACATAGAACTTTCCCTTAAGTCAACTTTTAAAAACAAACTTAACTTAAAGTGGGGAGAGACCTTGAGACAACACCCAGGAAGAGGGTGGGGGAGAGGGTGCAGGGGACTGGGATAATTGGGAACTGCTACTGGGGTGGGGGGGGAATGAGCAGGTCCTATTTGGCAAGGATCAGGGCTGGGCTAGGTTGGGGAGGAGCTCACCAAGGGTGTGGCCACCATGGAAGGGAAATATTCTCCGGTAGCTTCCAATTTTAACATTATTATTTTTCTTTTATTTTTAATTTATGGAATAAAGCAAGCATTTCCATAGCATAGTATAATAAAAAAGATTATTGTATGTGAAGACTACAAATCTACTATGCATAACATGCTATTCCTTTAAAATGTACAAAATTATCATGTATATTTCTTTTCTTTTCTTCCTCTCCTCCCCAAATGGTTACCATTAGACACAAATAGAGGTGTGCGCATGTGTGTTCATGTGTGCACGTGTGTTCGCATGTGTGTGCTCATGTTCGTGTGTATGCGTGTTCATGTGCATGAATGTTCATGTGCATGTGTGTGTGTGTAAAATTATTCTATACATCTATTTTTCAGTTTTTTCTCTGGAAGCAGATAGAGACTTTCTTTATATGACCTTTATAATAGTCAAAATAACTTAAATTCACTCAAAGTCATTCTTAAAACAATATTGATGCTACTGTATACAATGTTCTCTTGGTTCTGCTCATTTCACTCTTCATTATTTCATGCCAGTCTTCCCATGTTTTTCTAAAATCATTTTTTTTATATTGCAATACTTTTCCATCACAGTCATATACCACAACTTGTTCAGCCACTCCCCAATTGATGGCCATCCCTGCAATTTAAACTTATTATGCTTGTTAACCAGGTATGAAGAGCAGTTGTTCCTAAGCTATTGAAATGATGTAAGTGTTGATCTCTTCACCCTCATTGTAGCTCTGGGGCCCAGAGCTTTCTATTGCACCTCTATCGGAGGGTCTTTCAAGATTTGTTAATCTGTTCCTTTTAAATAAATTTTTATTTTCGGTTCCAAATTTTCTCCCTCTGTCCAGCCCCTCCTCCAACCACTGAGAAGGCAAACAATATGCTACCCATTGTATGTATGAAGTCAGGCAAAACATATTTCCACATTAACCATGTTGCAAAAGAAAAAAAAAAGCAAGATAAGGAAAGTTAAAAAAAATCTGCTTCAATCTGCATTCAAAGGCCTACCTCTCTGGAGGTAGATAATATTGTTCATCATGAATCCTTTGGAACTCTGAACGATCATTATATTGATCAAAGTGGCTGTCTTTAACAGCCGATCATGCTTACAAGATTGTCGTTACTGTATACCATGTTCTCCTAGATACATTCAATTCACTTTGCATCAGTTTATGTCTTTCCAGATTTTTCTGAAGTCATGCCCTTTGTTTTTTCTTATAGCACAATAATATTCCATCACAGTCACATATCACTTGTTCAGCCACTCCCCAATTGATGGATATTCCCTTAATTTTTAATTCTTTGCCACCACAAAAAGAGTTGCTATAAATATTTATGTGCATGTATGCCCTTTTCCTTTTTTTTTTAAATCTCATTGGGATACAGACCTAGTAATGATATTTTTGGGTCAAAGCTTATGTAGTTTTCTAGTCCATTGGACATAGTTCCAAATTGCTCTCTGGAATGGTTGGACCAGTTTACAACTCTACTAACAGTACATTAGTATTCCAATTTTCCCCATATCCCATCCAACGTATATCATTTTCCTTTTCTGTCATATTAATCAATCTTATGGGTAAGAGTTGGCACCTTAGATTGTTTTAATTTGCATTTTCTAATCAATAATGATTTAGAGCATTTTTATATGACTAAGTGATAGCTTTAATTTCTTTTTCTGAAGACCGCCTATTCATATCATCTCATCATTTACCAACTAGAAAATGACCATTTTTTAAGACATTTGGCTTAGTTCCCTATTTATTTAAGAAATAAAACTTTTATCAGAGGAATTTTCTGTAACCCCCCTCCACTCCCCCCAGTTCCCTGATTTCTGTCTTTTTTTGGCTGCATTGGTTTTGTTTATGCAAAACTCTTTTAATTTAGTGCAATCAAAATTATCCATTTTTTCTCCCATCATCCTCTCTTTCTCTTGTTTGGTCATAAATTCCTTTATCCATAGATCTGACAAGTAATTTTTTTCCATGCTCCTCTAATTTGCTTATGATGTCACTTTTTATGCCTAAATCCTGTTAAATCTGTTCTTGATCAGAGTGCCTGACAAATGGTACGCCCTTAATAAATGCTTGTTGATTGAGAAATCAAGCCCATCTCCTGTGATGTGACCATAAGAATATAGGAACATCTATAGTGACAAAGAGACCATTTGGTCCAAGGGAAAGAGCCTTGGCCCTAGAGTGAGAAGTCCTGGGTTAATTTTCTGCCTCTGAAACTTCCTCCTTGTGTGACTTTGGGAAAGTCACTGTACCTCCAATTGCCCCAGCTTCCCCATCTCTAAAATGTGTCTTCTGAAGTCTCTTCTAGAACTATGACCCTGAGACCTTGGGCAAGTCATTTAATGTCCCTGGGCCCAGGTCTCCTCACTTATAGAAAAGGGGGGTTGGATGAAATTAGAGATGATCCTATCATGAGTAAATGCATGGGAGAGAATCAACCTAAGTGAGCTGAATAAAAATCAGATCAGTCCAGCTCACTAACTGCATAGAAGAAGATTTTAAAGGAGAGATGAGAACAGGTGTTGCCAGTCTAAGATTTATTAGTGGGATTCAGCTGAGACAGCCATCAGAAAACCCACTGATGAACATCTGTGATAGGACACATGACTATCATTGAGTGCAGCTCATTCAGGCTCTTCTGGAGAATTGATATTTTAGGAAAAATTATGAAAGGAAGGCGGTGTAGGAAGTAACGAGGTTTCTCTCCACAGAGCAGGTATTATTCCAACTAGATCATCAAATGAATAATAAGTCAAGCATTAGGAAATTAGGAATCATGAATATTTAAGTCTGACAAGTGATGGGTAAAGAATTTGTCTTCTATTCTCTTATTTCCCTCCTTTCTTTTTTCTTCCCTCATTCCTCCCTTCTCTCCTCTTTTTCTCCTTCCTCCTTTCTCTCCTCCTTTTCTTCCTTCCTTCCTTCCTTCCTTCCTTCCTTCCTTCCTTCCTTCCTTCCTTCCTTCCTTCCTTCCTTCCTTCCTTCCTTCCTTCCTTCCTTCCATCCTTCCTTCCTTCTTTCCTTCTATGGCTAACACAGGAATTTTTTTTTCCTTGACTACATATTTCTAAGAAGGGATTTCTTTTTCTTACTTTCTCATGGACATGCAGAGAAGAGAATTAAGAACAGAAATTAAACTAAACACTTTCATCTAAAAAAAAGGAGAGATTGAAGTTAGATGATACCATAGGTAAAGTACTGGATGTAGATGAAATCAGGAAGAGCTGAGACCAAATAAAGCCTCAAATATAGAAACTTACTCGCTGTGGTGGCTCTGGGCAAATCACTTAACCTCTGTCTGCCTCAGTTTCCTCATCTACAAGAAGGGGATAAAAACATTTACCTCACAGGGTTGTTATGAAGCTCAAATGAAATAATATTTGTAAAGTATTTTTACAAACTTTAAAGCACTATTAAATACCTAGTATTAATATTGTTGTTAATGAAGATTACAAAGAGAGAAAGAATGATGGAAAGGAGATAGGAAGGAATGGGATCAAGGGCACAATTAGAGGGACTGACCTTGGCAAAAAAAAAGGTCACCCCTTCCTTTGAGATTGTAATAGAAGAGTAAAACTTATTAGATTTATTAATAGTTATTAGATTTGAGGTATAGAATTGGGGAGAAGAGGGAGTCACTGAATGACTTCAATTCTCTTGGTAAAATGGGGATCCTGTTGACAGGGGACTGAACTTCTTGTTCTGGGTTAGTTGGGATGACTGGATGTTGAGAGGAGTGGGGAATCTGGCTAGTTATGGAAGACTGAATTGGTTTACTCATCTTCTCTCATTAGCAAATGGATCCATCCCCGGCCCTAACTCATATACAGATTTGATTTTCTGCCCTCAAATTGGAGGGGCAGAGAGGGCTATAGAATGGTCCTAGAATGGTTTGGGTAGACAGGCAGAAGGAATGAGTATTTGGGTCCTCAATGGTTATGGATGTATCAGTACACAGGGCCTTATAGTTAAACTAACAAATGGTTGTACTGAACAACAGAAGCATTGATAAATTTTTTAAACTTGCTAATTGTTCTTCCTGTGGGTGTCATTCAGTATTCTGCCATAGACCAACAGAAGAAATTGGGACATTCTTTTTATGACCCCAAATATCTCCTGGAAACAAAAGGCTACCTTTCTAACATCAATATTCTACTAATGTTGTGATATACTTCTAACATGGAACTCAATGGTCTCCAATGAATTGAAAATTAATATCACACAGAGGGCAATGGAGAGACACATCCAGGGTGTGAGCAGGTTGCCACACAGAACCAGTGAGGAACTTCAGAGAAGGCTAGGAGGAAGTGATTTTCTTAAGCCATTGAGTGTATGGTGGGAGGAGATGGGCCGGCCACATGGCAAGGATGGGGGGGGGGGTGCGGCCAGAATGGGTACTCTCATGGTGTCAGGAGAAAGTGGGAGGCCAAAGACAGACTCATGGACAATGACCACACACAATGGACAGTCTCTGGTGTGCAATCTGCATCCTAGAAGGGAGCTCCCTCATCAAGGAGTCATATCAATTTGAACATTTAAGTGTATTTTACTAAAACACCTGAAAAAAACACATAAATAAAGAGAAGCAGCCAACAGTTTTGTCAGCTGTCCTACATGATGGCAAGTGACAGTCTGGAGCCATTTAATTTCCACTGAACAGAATGAATTTGAGTGGTGGTTTCATTGCACTGTGTTCCGTTCATGGGGTTGGAATGAAGTCATGAATGTAAGCCTCGGGTGTCACGTGAATGTCAGCTGTTATCATCCCTATTTGCTTTAGCAGTTAAAGATGGAAATGTCCTCTGATTGTCCCATATGTAGCTTGCTTGTACACAGCTGTCTGCGTGTTGTCTTCCCCATTAGATTCTGAACTCCTTGAGGGCAGAGACTGCTATTTGTCTCTCTTTGTATTCCTGGCACTTAGCACAGTGCCTGGTATATAGTAGGTGCATATTAAATGTTTGCTAACTTGACTTGAAGATGGTAAATCAGCTGCCTGTTGATTTGAAACATAACTCCTAATTTCTGAGATACTCTTTGAAGCTTACCAGTTCAGTCTGTTGTCCCTCAGAATCACCCTTCTTCCTGAAATTTAAAATTGATCTGTGAGCTTCTTGTCTCCAACCTTTGCTGGACCCCACTTTAAAAGGTATAGACCAAAACAACCCGCTTGGTGCCTGGCTGGGGGGAGGAGCCTTGCTAAGCCTAGCGTCAAACAAGTAATCAGAAAGCTTCTCAGGTTAAAAGCCAGGAGTACATACGTGTAGACGATTGCTATCCAAAGGGCTGAGGAGGAAGTTATGACCTGCTAGCAGAGGTCAAGCCTGAGGGGAAGGGGATTTGGAGCAAGATCAAGACTAATATCAGGGGGTTTGGAGGGGGGGGCAGCAAGGTGAGAAGCACCAGGCATTGACAACTGATCATTTATTTCCAAGAGGTGACCACGTGAAAGAGCATCCTTCTAGGGAAGTGTTACCTGCACTGCCCCCTTCTCAGCCGCACTTGTGTGACTGTAGCCCTGAACACTGTCACATGACTAAATACGTGTTGGTCCTAAATATCAGGCGAACATGCTCGTCTCACTAGAAAGAGAGTCTGGCTTCCAGGAAGAAGTTTCAGCCTGACAAACTGAGAGATAGTCAGCTTTCTAAGTCACATAATTTAAGGACAACCCAGAAAGTTGGGGAGGGGCCAAGGAGAGGATAATCATGGGCCAACAGGGAGATAGTTCATACATGGGATCCGTCTAAATTCCCCTCATCTGAAGGGAGTAAGTCCTGGATCAATGGAAGAGAAGGAAGCCAGTAGCCTTCAGAGAGGTACAAATGTTTGTTTCTTTCAGAAGAGAATGCTTAGCAGAGAGACGAACAGCATCAGCAGGATAAATGCCTGAAATGACTGAGGATAATTCATTTCTATAACCTGAGCACTTGATGAGCTAAAAGACAAGCCAGACAATGGTGGTAGATGGGGCACAGTGCCCTACGCACCACAGGCACTAAATAAATGATTGGTTCAATCACATTGAACTAATGCTCCTATACTCAAATATATCCTTGATACCATGGATGTAATTATTCTCTCCAATAATGCAGATGGCGACCCAGTCATGTCTCTGCATCTTGTGTGATTCTCATTCTTATCCTCCCATTAATTAGCTGCAGGGAGTTTAACCAGTGCAAAGAACCTTCCTTGAGTTCTCTATCTTTCTCTCCCTCCCTCCCTCTCCCCCCTCCCTCCCTTCCTCCCTCCTTCTCTCTCTCTCCTTCCCTCCCTCCCTCTCTGTCTCTCTTCCTTTCTCCCTCCTTCCCTCTCTTTTTTCTCCCTTCCTCCCTACCCTCTCCCTCTCTTTCTCTTCCTCTGTCTGAAGAGGAAGCAAGAAGTTCTCTCTCTCTCTCTCTCTCTCTCTCTCTCTCTCTCTCTCTCTCTCTCTCTCTCTCTCTCTCTCTCTCTCTCT
>NW_027185850.1:4487321-4498734 GCF_028583685.1 Petaurus breviceps papuanus | reverse complement strand
TCTCTCTCTCTCTCTCTCTCTCTCTCTCTCTCTCTCTCTCTCTCTCTTTCTCTGTCTCTGTCTCCCTGTCTTTGTCTAGTGTGAGCTCCTTGAGGGCGGGGACTGCCTTCTGCCTCTTACTGTATCCCCATTGCCTAGCACAGTAGCTGGTATATAGTGGGTGCTTAATAAATGCTCACGGACTGACTGCTCACCAGTACAAGCAGCCTCAGGGATTAGAATTTCAGGCAGAGAACAAGCAGCAAAAGCAATTTTATTGGAAGGCACTATTGTACCTCTTAGAAAATCAGACAATTATATTTGGTGGGAAAGTTAGGAAGGTAATCTCTTCTATTTTGAGCAATGTTTGCTTGAAGACTCTTGTTCTGAGTGTTATCAGTTATCTGGCATCTACCAAGGCCCAATCAGATTGTATATACCACATAAGAGAAGAAAGAAGCTTGGATGGATGTCCCCCTGCTCTCTGAAGGGCAGGGACATTCCCTGAAGAGGCATTCAGGCCCAAGTCTTCAGTGAGATATTTGTCCTTGAGGAAGAACAATCAGTCCTTCAAGCCTAAAAGATAAGTATCTAAGGCAATTCACCCTTAAGTCTAAATAAAGCACTTGTCTACAAAGCAAGAGCCCCCTCTGTGTATTGGCTGCATCAGCAGACTTTACAGAGAAACTGAGAAAAAGCAGACAGAGGAAGCAAGAAGTGGAAGCTCCTATCAGTGAGAAAGGGGAGGTACAAGTTATGCAAATATACACAGTAATTCTTCAGGTATTTGAGGTCTGTGTGGAGAGGACTGGGGAGCTAGATGGGGCAGGGGATGGAGTGTTGGGCTTGGTTCAAGGACTGAGTTCAAATCCTGCCTCAGACACTTCCCGGCTATGTGACCCTGGGCAAGGCACTTTAACCTGTTTGCCTCAGTTTCCTCATCTATAAAATGAGCCAGAGAAGGAAATAACAAAGAAGTCCAGTGTCTTTGCCACAAAGAACCTAAAATGGGGTCATGAAAAACAACTGAAAAAAAAAAACAACACAAAAAACAACAGCAACATTTGGGAAGGGATTAGCCTCTTCTTGTTGACCCCAGAAGGCAGAAATGGGAGCAAAGAATGGGAAGGTGAAAAGTGGAAGATCTGGGTGGCTGGAGAGAACAACTCCCTCATCAACAGATCTCTCCCAAAGTGCAGTGGGCTGCCTTCAGAGGGTGGGGGCAGTGGGTTCTTCTTCACTGCAAGTCAGCAAATAGTATCTGGAGGAGATGGGATTTTTTTCCAGGCATAACTTGGGTTAAAGGGTCTTTGAGGTCCCTTCTGACAATGAGGATGGACCCAGAGATGCTGTTATTTTATGTAGTTTTTCCAGTAGATAGTTTAATGGGCTCAATAAGGTAGGCAGCCTCCCCGCTAGGCCTCTCTTCTCATCTGGAAAATGAAGGGATTAAATCCTCAATTTAAACTTCTCTGCCAGCTCTGAAATGCTGCTCTTTTCACATCCTCTGAGACTACAATTCTGTAACTTGGAATCCTCTACAACCAATTCACCAAAAGAAAATCTGGTGAAAACTAATTCACAGAAAGAAAAAAAAAGACTGCTAACCTAAGCTACCGAGCATGCAAGAGTACCATCTATTAGCAAGCAAGTAATGCAGTGTCCTTATTTCTCTTGCAATTCCCAAAAAGGAAAATAAAGAAGAGACCATTATCATGGCTGCCTAGCCATTATAAATGGAAGGGAGGACCTTAGAGATCATCTCATGTAATCTCTTTCTAAAGGTGAGTCAGTTGTGACCAGAGAAGGGAAAGACTTGGCCAAAGTCACAAAACCATTTAGTGGCAGGTCTAGGACTCAAACCTGGGTCTAACTCCTAAATCCAGGGCTCTTCCCACTCCTGACTCTGTAAGCCACAGAAGCCTCCTTACCCTGGACTTCTCACATGGGAAACACCCTCCATCCCCTTCCTCTGTTTGGCCTGTTTCATGGGCCTGCCATATCTGTAGAAATATTACATATTAATGACCTAAATATTACATATAGTATTACATTATTATTATATCATTGAACTCTTTTTTTATCTCCCTCTTTTTTGTTCTTTGGAATGAGGAATGATTGCCCAGATGTACATGTTGAGAGTGAGGGGAAAAGAAGGGAGATATTCAGACTTGAAAATGACTCAAAACTAAAATATATCATTAAACAATGTGAACATAAACAGGAATGATGGATTTGCATGAGTTACGACTCACAGAGAGACAGTGTGGCTTCAATGGATAGAGCAAGCTAGGACAGTCTAGATTTAAGTCTCGCTTTTGATATATCATGGCTGTGTGATCCTGACAAGTCACTTGATGTCTCAGTGTTTTAGGCAACTCTGAGAATTCCCTGTATCAATGTAACCTCAGGACTTGGCTCTGTACCTAAGAATTCAGAAAATCTTAGAGTTGGAGGAGACTCAAGTCCATCTAGTCCAGGATTCCTTAAACCTTTTCCATTCATGACCCCTTTTGCCTGAGAAATTTTTACTCTATCCCAGGTATATAGGTATATAAACTAGGTATAAAAAGTATATAGGTATATAAACTAGGTATACAAAGTATATAGGTTTATAAACTAGGTATACAAACCAAACATTTGCTGATAATAAATCATAAAGAAATCTACTTTAAAACAATTCTTGGGCATACATATAATTTTTACCATTTATTAAAGACAAAAGCAAATCCATACACTGAGATGGATATGCTTGTTTATTTTTACATAAAGAAATCATAGAGGAGTGTTTGATACTGCAGAACAGTGCATCTTCAAGGTTTTTCAGAGTTGATCAATATTTTGATTTTATAATCGTCAATGCTGAGAATGCCGCTTTGCAGAAATATGTAGTACAAAATGGCAGAAGTGTGTTTAGGGCCATTTCATAAATTGTTGGAAATTCTGTCCTCATTCCAAGACAAAAATCCTTTAACAATTTTTTTAGGAAGCTCAAGTTTTAAACCCATGTTGCTTGATATATCAGCTAATTCTTCTCAAACTTTTAATGGTGGATGACTGACTTTTTTTAAAATTTCAATTGAGTATGGTATATGAACTCAAAATTTTTTCAGAATCAAAATTTAAAGGGAAGTATTTCTGAAACTGTGTCTTCAGGAACTTCAGATGGTCAATTTTAACACCTACAATTAAATCTTTGGGAAGGTTATTTTCAATTATAAAATCACCTGTAGCTGGAAACATTTCTAAAGAATCATTTCCCACTCTATTCTTCCATATGTTAACTTTTTTTTAAGTAAAACTTTAAATTTTATCTTTTAATGTAAAATATGCTTACCATTTTTTCTTTGAAACATGATTAAATCAAATTTTCAGAAATATCTAACAAATACAGTTTTGAAAGCCATGTCATTATGAAAAAAATTAACAAAATGAGATTTCTGCTCAGTCAAAAATGTGACAACTTTATCTTTCAATTTCAATAATCTGTTTAAACTTCACCCTCTTGAGAGCCATCTTACCTCTCTGTGTAATACTAAGCTTTTGTAATCAGAGTTCATGTTCTTCCAAAGGTTTGAAAACAAATGACTGTTAAGGGATTGGCTTTTAATCGAATTAATGATTTTGTTAGTATTACGAAGCTATCATCTAACTCTGGTGATATTTTTTTGGTTGCCTCCCAATGGATCGTGCAGTGAGAAAAAGTGATAAAGTTCATTGCTACCAGCTTTAACTTTTGCTACAAATCTCACATTCTCATCTATCATTGTTCCAGCGCCATCTGTATGGACTCCCATGCAATTTTTGCACTATAATTCTTCATTTGTGAAAAATTCCTCCACTTTAACACAAACACACACATCTATATCTAATCTTCTCCTCTTGAGTGCCCTTCCAAAGGGTGACAAAACAATAATTATTTATGTATGCTTCCTTTATAAATATATCATACACAAAGTGACAACTGTGCCATGTTAGAAATATCAGTTGTTTCATCTCACTGAATTGCACACTTTCGACTGCTCTTAAACCTGGTAATAAATTGCTGGAATTGATCATGACTAATTTCAGAAATTCTTTTGGAAACAGTGTCATTTGATAAAGGGATTTTATGAATTTCATTTCCATACGTTTCCCTATGATCTATTTCTGACATTTTAATAGTAACAGATAACACGAGATCTCCTATTGTGTAGGACTTTTTAGCTTTTGCAACTAAATAAGAAGTTTCATAAGATATAAGTAAATACTTTTCATTAACAGTAACAAATTTCTCAAAACATCATTTGTCTTTATTTGAAGATTTTAATAGTTATTCAAAGTATTCCTTTGCTTTATTGCAGTATGCTACATTCTTGGTATTAAGATGTTGTTTTAGTTTGACTGGTTTCATGCTCTCTAAAGCCAAAACATCATTAAAAATTAAGCAAAGAGGTTTTCCCACACCATTATCATTATTAGAAGTAAACCCACATTGCAAAAATGATTCAACATATTTTCTTTTTTTGTCAATTTAGATGTACTACAGCCTGGTAGCCAAGACTCTAGCAACATTGTCATCAGTCTTTTTACCTCTTCTGTCTAAATTTAATCACTTATCCATAATGAACAAATATTTTTGTCATAAAATATAAAGATTGCTAATAATTTCCCAAATAAATAGTAGATTTAGTTTATCAAATTACATTTGTTTGTGATTAATTTAAAAAATTGATGTTCACACTTAAGGTACACATACAGTGGTAATGGTGGAGAAATATTATTAAAGGACTTTTGTCTCTACTTGCTGCAACTAAATACATGTGCATCTGTAAAAGGATGTAGTAATTAAAAAAATCAAACATCCTAACACAATACAATCTGAAGGTATACTAATATGATACTTACATGCTAAGGAATGGAGGTAGGAAAATATTAAAAGTCTTTATTTTCTGTAATTAAACTATTATGTTTTGGTAAGAGTAGAAAACTTGGTACGTACAGTAAAAACACTGCCATTCATAATGTACAATAGTCTTGACTCTGAGCCAAGGTGTTTCTGGCAGCATTTATTGGCATTGTCTGGAGTCAGGGAATGTGTTGTGAAAAGTGCCCATGCAGTGTGTTCAGAACCAAGACTGCAGTGAAGTTGCATAATGCAACATGGGCAAGTGCTGCCAGAAATGCCTCAGATTAGTCATGCATTTGATTCTGAATTAATTTTTGATCATTGCACATTCAGAAACGTTTTACTGCAAATATTTCGCATCCCCCACATTCATTTTACACAACCCCATATGGGGTCATGACCCATAGTTTAAGAAGTGCTGACTCTAGTCCAAATGGTCCCTAGACAAGCATTGCCTCTACAACACAGCTGGTTGCTGTCCTTTGAACAGGGCCAAAATGACCTCGGATCAAGGTACAGTGTGCGTTCAACTGCAGCTGATCAGACTGATAGGAAGGAGCTCAGAAGGCTCTACCAGAGGTCAGGCATGAAGAGTCCCCATGAACATGTGGGGTGGAGATGTTCAACAAGTGGTCCTCCAGTCTCCCTTGTAGACATCGAGAGAGGGAACTAACTGCCTCCAAAGGTAGTTGATTTCATTTTTGTAGAATTCTAATGGTTAGGAAGCTGTCCCAGTCCCCGAGTGCCCAACCATCCACACCTGCCCCTCCTGCACTCCTCTTGTCTGTGTTCACTCATGGGGGACCTCTTTTTTTTTTTTGCTTTTTGGAGGGCAATTGGGGTTAAGTGACTTGCCCAAGGTCACACGGCTAGTTTTTGTGTTAAATGTCTGAGGCCACATTTGAATTCAGGTCCTTCTGACTCCAGGGCTGGTGCTATATTCACTGTGCCACCTAGTTGCCCCAGGGAACCTTTTTTTTTTTTTTAACCAGACCCACAGCTGTGTCTGTGGAAGGAACTTTTGTGGGTTGTGGAGGGATTTCTCTCCCCCAGGGCTGATCTGCACCTTCCCTATAAACTGGAGTCTTAGAGAGGTGCCTGGAACATGCAGATCAGACCAGGAAAACACAGCCAGGACAGATCAGAGGCAGGACATGAAGCACGTCCTCCTGACTCTGAGGCCAGCTCTCTGTGACTATGCCACACTGCCTCTCATGTGAAACTCATAGATAAGACTGATATTGTACACTGGGTGAGGGAATTCTCATACTAGAGGTGTGTGTATGTATACATGCACATACATCCATACACACAATGCATCCAAGGTGTTCCAAAACTCTTGGGGTAGTTTAAGCTGTAAAAGAATGTGTGTGTGTGCACGTGTGTGCATGTGTGTGTGTGTTATAACCCCATACACACTGTACCCCCAAGGTCCTCCTATACACATATAAATACATGCATATACCCATCTGTGCACAAAAGGAACTGTGGTCACAGAATCATCTAGCTAAAGGATTTCAATAGAGAAAGAAAAGCCAAACTCTTAACAACTACCTGAGAAGATGTTTAGATGCCTGAAGAATAGTGAATGGACTGGCAAGGGGGATTGACATTGGTAGGGCAGGGGGAAAATAGACATTATAATACATTATTGGTGGCCTGCAGATTGGTCAAAGCGTTTGGTGAGAAAAATAGTAATATATAATGAAAATCACAAAACTGATCATACCTTTCAACTCACTGCTTATATTACCGGAGTCATATCCTAAAAATATCATTAAAATGATAAAAGGACCTATCTGTACAAAAATATTCTATCTGTAATAGCCAAAAATTGGAAGCAACTCTTGTGTCCAAAAATTGGAGAACAGCTGAATAAATGGCGCCATGTTAATGTAATGGAATATTATGGTGCTTGGAAAGGGAGAAATAGAAAATTTACAAGGAAATATGGAGAGACTGATCTGAAGTGAAGCTGAGGGCGATCAATAGACTCACAACAGCAAAGTTTTTTTTAAAGCAAGACAACAAAGCAAGTGGTAGCAGAGCATCATTTGGACTGGAAGGGGAAATAGAAAAAAAAAGCATTAGGCTTGTTTGGTTCTAGCTTCTTAAATGCTAAGGGCTTTTGGTAAGAATTCCTTGCTCATTTTATCTGATTACATCTCTCGTCTCCATGCCTTCACCCAGGGAACCCCCCATTTCTGTGAGGCATTCCCATGGTTCCCCCACCTCTTAGACTCTCTTGTTCAGTCATTTTTCAGTCATGTCTGACTCTTTGTGATCCCATTTGGGGTTTTCTTGACAAAGATAATGTAGTGATTTGCAATTTCCTTCTCCAGATCATTTTATAGATGAAGAAACTGAGGCAAACAGGGTAAAGTGACTTGCCCAGGGTCACACAGATAGGACGTGTCTGAGGCTGGATTTGAACTCAGGAAGATGAGTCTTCCTGACTCCAGGGCCAGCACTCTGTGCACTGTGGTGCTCCCTAGGGGACATTGTAAGTAAAGTGACAGTCCTAGGAGCCCCTCCTGAAATACAAATTTTACTCTTACTTCCATCCAACTACCATTGGCTTTCAACATTCAGATGGAGATGCTCATTACTATGCATTGCCCATCTTAGGCAATGTCAAGGGGCAGTTTGGCCCAGCTGCTAAAAAGTCAGCCTCAGACTAAGCATGACCTGGGCTGATACATGCTGGTTGTGAGGACCTGGGCCAGTCACAATCACCTCACAGTGCCCAAGCAGCTCTTTAAAAGTAACAAGGCAAAAAGAGGTTGTGGCTATTTGTAGAGAGAATTTCCTCAGCGGGAGTTCCCCATACATATCAGAGAAGTCACAGGTTCAGAACAAAAGGCGAACAAAGGCAATAATGTCATCCTCAGGAATCAGCAACCAACACGCATTTCTCAGAAAGCCCTGTGTGCCAAGTGCCGTGCTGGAGACATAGCCCAAAGAATGAATCAAGCTTCACTCTCAAGGAGTTACATTATATCAGGGAGGACAGGAAAATGGGAGTTTTTGTTACAGAATTGTGGACATGATTTACTTGGAACACAGTTTTGAAGGAGGATCTCAGGGGAATTTGGGCATTCCTTCATGCAAAACTGGATTAGGAAGGATGGAGAGATGAGGCACATTAGAAGTCAACTGTTTGTTAACTTCTTAAAATAGGCTAGTCTTAAATTCAAATCAAAGGCTGAGGCATTCATTCTTCTTGAATTCTAGTCTCACTTTGGCTGCACAAATTGTTTGCCTGTGATAATGAAAATGCAATTGTGTATTTTCTCCGTATTGTCCAATCCAGTAGCAGCAGGGAGAAGACACTGAGGCAGGGATCAGTCAGTCTCCCAGATATTTTATGTGACAGTGATTGGAAAATCTGTTCTTGGGAAACCTTCAGCCCAGGTGGGGGGACTCTTGACCCTAGAGGGGGGATCTCCTACAAGTAGTTCTTAGCAGGAGCAAAGCAGCAAATTTCAGCTTGAGGTAGGCAAGGAAAAACTTCTACATGACTGTAGTAATCTGAGGGTATGTGAGTAGAGAGGGTTGTTTAGCTGTGAGATAGTCTAGAAAGCCTTGGAGGCTCCTCAGGCTTCGGGGTCTTGAACACTGTAGGTACTAAATATATGCTTTATGTAGTGAATTGGATGGGTGGATTGAGACCCAGAGAAAGGAAGGCTTTTGAAGGTCAAGCCAGTTGCTTAACCAAAGAAATTGAGAGAAACATAGGGAATGAGCTTAGCATTTATATCCTGACTTTTCTTTGTCACCTGCATCCTAAGGATGATCTTTGCTTTCTGAGAACTTAAAAGGAAGATAGAATGATGATGAAAGTACCAATTTTCATGGCACTTGAGAGTTTTAGAAGGTACTTTACATATATTCTTTCCTTACATCCTTGCCAGAAACTTGTGAGGTCAGGGCTAGTTTCTCTCCTTTTAGAATTGAAGAAATTAGAGATGCAGAGAGGTCAAGGGATTTCTCCAAGGTCAAGCAGCTGAGAGGGGTTTGAGGCAAGCTTTGAGGTCAGGTCTTTCTGACTTCAAGTTCAGTGCTTCCCCCATTTCACCAGAAGGAAGAGTACAATGATGAGAAATATGCCTAATGGCTTTCATGTTACATACAACCCAAGCACTGGAAAGTCTGAGGGACGTAGCTCATTGAAAATGAGCAGGTGGTCTCGGACGCTGGCTTTCCCTTGCCCAGGCCTTGCAGTGGTTTTGCTTCCTTTCTCTTCTTTGGGTAAATGGAGGTGACCTTATACTCTGATGGGGAGAGGCCCATCTGACGGGGCTTCTCAGCCACCTTTCAGCATCAGTCTGTAGGGCAATTTTGGAAGTAGTTGAGAAACGCTGCAGGTTAAGACTTTGAGATTGACAATCGTCACTCTCAGAAAGCAAATGACTTCCATTTATAACAAGGGTGACCTGCGATTGGCTTATTGTCTCAAACAAATAAAAAGAGTTATAATAAGCCCAGGCAGGTTATTTTGAAGGTGGTGAAGAGCTGGGATCAGGTGCGTCCCTAGACTTGGTTTATCTGGAGGCCCACGGATCTACGATTTCATCCAGCCTTGTCGAGCGCAATAGCATTTTTTCCTTATTTTGAATAATGAATGAAGTTATTTTAACAGAGTGCTAATGTGGTGAGTGCCAGGTGAAGAATCCAATTGAAATGCTGTCACAAGACTCTTTTGTTTTTCCTGACAAGAGATGTCATGTTCTCATGATACCTGACTTCGGAGTGTGAACTGATAAATAGCTTAGAGATGAAATTGTCAGTCACCATTATCACACGCAAGCAATTATCTCTTCTGGTGGCCTGCACTGCCAATGTCATCCCATCGAACTTCCCAGGGAGTAGAGGCAGATGCACAGGACAATAAAATGAGGAATCGCTTTAGTCTAATGCCATCCATGATGCCAGGGAAGGCCTTCTATGGTTCTGACCACAGCAGTACCCTCCCTGAGGGTAGGGATGGCTCTGTTTTGTCTTTGTTTCCTAAGTCTAAGTCCAGTGAGTTTTGTACATAAGACAAAATACTAAGTATCTGTGATTTTATCAGCTTGGGAATTCCTGGTATGATAACTCTCTTCATCAATCAAGATCACAAATATCTACGTAAGGGAGCAGACGAGTCTGTAGTTGAAATATGTGACAAGGTCACACAGTGAGTAAATGTCAAACATGGGATTTGAATTCAAGTCTTCCTGACCTCAAGTCTTGTGTCTAATTCCGCTCCATTTCCTTCATGTATGATGCCAAGTAGGAACAGATCTCTAGAGTCAGAAGGAATCAGAGAGACCATCTAATCCAACCCTCTCATTTTACAGATGAAGAACTGAGGCCCAGAGAGGTTATTTGTCAAGGTCATTTGGTAATAAGTTGAATCCTCTCCTTGTTCCATAGGAATTATGGATGAACTAAAGTAGCCCAGAAAATTCCCATCTGGTCTGTCACTCAACAGTTTCCAAGAGATTGCAGTAAGTGGATACTTCTACTTATCTAGGATGTGCTTAAGTCACACCAAGTTACTGAATGCTACTTCGGGTACATGCTGAGAGGTCCCTTAGGGGGTAACAGAGCAGTTTCCTCAGCTATTAGTATTAGTGCCATCCAATATCAGTGAGCATCCATTTACAACTGGGGTCTGTTCATCGGGTGCGATCTATGCCCCTTCTCATCTTCTCTATCATAAGAACATTCTAATCAAGCCATGTGGGAATGGCAAGCATAGATTCATAAATGATCAGAACTTGTTATAGAATGCGTTTTCTGGATATTTTGCTCAGGAATTTACTATCGCACACAAATTACTGCTTTAAAAAATTATGCCATGATCAGAGTAGAATCCAACTATGCTTTCCTGCCCAACCCAATTCTTAATTTTCCATCCAATTTCTATAAATTTTCTACGCCAATGTTCTAGAAGCCTTCCTTGTATTCTAGTCATATTGACAATGATACATCTATATGGTGTTTCAATATATGTAAACTACTTTACAGATACTATTTTCTGCTCACGCACCTAGTAAGGTAGAGATTACTGTAATCCCCATTTTACAGATGAGGAAATTGAGGTCGAGGAGTGTTGAGTGGCATGTCAAGCACACACATGCCAAGCAAACTCTTGTAATATGATTTAAGAAAGAAATGCCTTGGGGCAGCTAGGTGGCACAGTGAATAGAGCATGGGCCCTGGAGTCAGGAGGACCTCAGTTCAAATCTGACCTCAGACACTTAACACTTACTAGACATGTGACCTTGGGCACGTCACTTAACCCCAATTGCCCTGCCTTCCCCCTTCCAAAAAAAAAAGAGAAAGAAAGGAAGGAAGGAAGGAAGGAAGGAAGGAAGGAAGGAAGGAAGGAAGAAAGAAAGAAAGAAAGGAAAAGAAAGAAAGAAAGAAAGAAAGAAAGAGAAAGAAAGAAAGAAAGAAAGAAAAAGAAAGAAAGAAAGAAAGAAAAAGAAAGAAAGAAAGAAAGAAAGAAAAAGAAAGAAAGAAAGAAAGAAAGAAAGAAAGAAAGAAAGAAAGAAA
>NW_027185850.1:4455121-4487311 GCF_028583685.1 Petaurus breviceps papuanus | reverse complement strand
AAAGAAAGAAAGAAAGAAAGAAAGAAAGAAAGAAAGAAAGAAAGAAAGAAAGAAAGAAAGAAAGAAAGAAAGAAATGCCTCCCACCTCACCTTGGCCTTTCCAAAGTCCTCCTTTCTTTCCAAGATCAGTCCAAAGGCACTACTTCCTACTAGGTCTTTCCTCTGATCCCCCCAGCTGTTTGAGTTCTCCTTCCCAATTTACCTCATAAATGTTTTCTATAATATGCTTATATTTGTACAGAATGATGATTACCGGCATTTCTAGCACCGGAAGGTTTTCAAAGCACTTTACAAATGTTATCTCATCTTATCCCTCATGACAAACATCTGCTATGCTCTGGACCCTGTGCTCAGGGCTTTACAGAAATTTTCTCAATTGATCCTTGCACTGACCCTGGGAGGCAGGTGCTCTTATTATCCCCATTTTACAGATGAGGAAACTGTGATAGGCAGAGTTTGACTCACTCAGTCACATAGCAATTAAGTATCTCAGGTAAGATTTGAACTCAGAAGGTAGTGGTAAATCCAGTGCTCTTTTTTTCTCTTTTTTTAAAAGGAATGTTAAGATTCTGAGCTTGGCTTAAATTGGGAAGACCCTTGATGGCCACAGGAACATAGAACTGGAAGTGATCTTCAAGGCAGTCAATCCCTTTATTATATCAATGAGTAAACGGAGGCCCATAATTTAAAGGACTTGCCCAGGGTCACATGGCTATTGAATGTCTGAGTGAGATGTGAAGCCTGGTCTTCCTAATTCCAAGTCTGTGCCATAGGTGACTAAAGAGATTGATTAGTGAAAGGTATATTTGACTAACAAAATTATTTTTTGAACGCTAAGGAACGGAGCAGAGTGCAGGGGAAGACACAGGGCTAAAACATGGATCGGGTGTCTGAATTTTCTAACTGAAGTTCTTACATTCATTGATTAGAAAGCCCTTGAGGTGGAGGAGATACAGGGAGACAGGACAAAGTGGACAGTGACCAACTGTAAATGACTGTTAAATTATTTAGGATTACACTAATCCAGTTTGCCAGGAAAATCCAACCTCTTTCAGTCCCATTAAAAGTAAGATTCTAATCAGAAAAAAGCTTTTTCTTTTCTTCTAGCGCACCAGTAAATGAAAAGACAATCTAATTTTAGGAAATCTTTTCTGTCTTAAAAATGCAGCAGCAGTATCTACAAATTCCCAGTATACTGAAAAGGTAGCATAATAAATGCTTTCCCTATCTGAATCATGAGTGCTCAGAGAGCGTCACAAATTGTGTTTGTATTTGCCTTTTTTTTTGCACAGTCTTTCTATAGTAACACCGTCATACCATGGCTGAAACCTATTAATTGATCTTTCTCCAGATGATAAATGAATTGTCTTGGTTCACTTGCTGAGCTTTGAAGAAAAAGCAAACTAAGCCCCAAACAATGAGCCAGCTGACTTTTTAATTGCTCATCTTTAAACCTAGTCCTTCTTTCAATCCTGCCAGTGATTGTGTACTCCAGAGTAAGCAAGGCATAAGCTCTGCAAGCGCTAAGAGAACCTGGCCGGCCCCTCACCCACCAATAAAGAGGGCTGGTGTCACAGGGTTCTTCCAATTATATGTTGTGGCTTTAACAACATAATTGAAAAGACAGGAGAATGGCTCACTGTCCTCTGAGTGGTTTGGAAGCTGAATGCTGGAGATTTATAAGGGAAAGGTGGTCCCTGGGCTGACATGCAACGTTAAAAAATCCAATTCATCATTTAAAAGTCCTTTAAAGGAAAGTGCCCCCCACGGAATAGAATGCTCTCTCTGTTACTTCCTTTCCCGACAAGCTTCACAGTTTAGGAAGGGCCTTCCTTCATTGCCTAGGTAGTGTTCAGAGAAGAGAAGGAGGTTCTGTGAAGGGCCTTGAGATCATGTTCTATGACAAGTGGGTGGAGGCATTGGGGCTGGACCAGAAAACATGTGGGAAGGCATCACAAAAGCTGGCTTTAAGTGTCTGAAAGACGATCCATAGAACAGGGAGTAGACTGTTTAATCCTGGAAGGTAAACTAGGAACAAAGTTAGAGGAAGGCAGATTCAGTTATAGGGAGACAAAGTTAAAGGAAAAAAATAACCTCCTAACATATATTGTGGAAAGACCCACAGATGCACTTGTTTCCAAGCCAAGGCTGGATAGTGAACCCCTTGCTAAGCTTGTTTGACAGGGAGTCATTGTCCAGTATCGATTGAGCTAGATGACTTCTATGTCCTTGGCTGCCTAGATTCTGTGATTCAAAGTCCTTCCTACTGTTATTTCACCTTTTTATTTTATTTCTTTTCCCACTAAAAACATCTTTCCCTATTTTCCATCTAAGTTATGATTTAGTTACTCAGTCAAGGTCTCCTTTTTCTTCTTTCCCCTACTTTTTTTTTTTTAAGCAATTGGGGTTAAGTAACTTGCTCAAGGTTACACGGCCAGGTGTTTCTGGGTGGGTGCTAAGTGTCTGAGCCTGGATTCGATCCCAGGTTATCCCGGCTCTGGGGCTGGTGCTCTTACTCGCTGTGCCACCTGGCTGCCCCTTTCCCCTACTTTTGACCTCACTCCCTTTGTTCTCTCTAGTTTTGGTGGGGATCCTGCTCCCCCTCCACTGCTCCCTCTTCCCCATCTCATCTGATAACCCTTTGAAAGTGCAACTTGACAGCTAAGATGAGCTGAAGCATTTGCTCTCTCAACTTAGACCTAGGGCAGGAATTCCCACCATAGCATCTCTCACTCTTCTCCTTTTCACTTAATCTGGAGACTTAAAAAAAAGTACCATTTCTATTTAAGTCTTGAGTTTCAAATTCCATCCTTTCCTCCCTTCCCTCCCCGCCTTCCCTGAGATAACAAGCAATCAGGTAGAGGTTATACCTGTGAAATTATGTAAAACAGTTCTGTATTAGTCATTTTGTACAAGAAGACTTGAATAAAAGAAAAAATGAAAGAAAAAAGTGAAAAATAGGAAGCTTCAGTCTGTAGTCAATCAATATCAGTTCTTTATCTGGAGGTGGATAGTACGCATCATTAGTTCTTTGGTAATGTCTTGGATCATTTTATTGCTAAGAATAGCTAAGTTATTCACAATTCTTCATTGACAATATTGCTGTTACTTGTGTACTGTGTAATCCTGGTTCTGTTCATTTCACTCTGCATCAGTTCATGTAAGTCCTTCCTGGAGACATTTTTACTGATGGTCCTCTCCTTTTCTAGAGTTGGGCTCATATGACATGCTCAAGGCAGTTGTAGTTCAAGGATGTACTCAGTATACACTTTATCTAAGAAGTCTAAAATTTAGCTCTGCAAAAGCCATCCAATTTCAGTTCCCCAATGGGAATTGACTCGAGATCTGTCAGGTCAATTACTTTCTTCTTGTTATTTTTGTTGTTTTCGATGAAGAAGGAGCATGATAAACATCGTGGGTCAATCATCAGTAAAGTTAAGTGCCGACAGTGTTCCAGACACTGTGCTAAGCACTGAGCATACAAAAAAGGGCAAAAACAATCTTTTCCCTCAAGGAGTTCACAGTCTAATGGAGAAGACAACATGCAAACACCTATGTAAGATCAAGCTCTAGACAGCATGTGTTGGGGGGATCAATGAAAAGGAGGAACTAGCATCAGAAAACTAAAGAAGGAAGTGGGGGTCGGAAAAGGCTTCCTGTAGAAGATGGGATTTGAGCTGGAGAAGCCAGGAGGCAGAGGAGTGGTCTAGGCATGAGGGATGCTCAGAGAGAGAGTGCCCAGAGTCAGGAGATTGGGGAATACCAAAGAGACCATTGTTGTGTGTAGAGTTACAGCATCACACACTGGGGCCTCAGAGACCATCTCAGATCAACCTCCTCATTTTATAGACGATGAAGCTGAGGTCTACAGAGAAGTGATTCACTCTGAAGGGTCACATGGGCAATAAGTGAGAGGTGAGAATGTGAATTCAAGTGCTCTGTCTCTAATCACTGCTTTGTTTATCTGTGTCTAGGTTCAATTCCCACCTCAGAAGACTTAGTAGACATGCGGCCCTGGGGAAGACATTTAATGTCTCTGAGCCTTGGTTTTCTCATCCATCAAGTGGGACAATAATAGCACCTACCTCACAACGTGGGAATCCACTGAAAAGATGGATGTAAATGCCAGATATTTTTGTTACTAAACTATGTTTCCTGCTGTAAGATGGAAGGATACCAATTTGCCCACAGTATATGCCTATTGTCATTTCTTACATTATAGATTCCCATGAACACAAAATCAACAAGAAATAGCAAATACAGGCCAACCACTGCTGCTTTTATTCATTCTGCTTACATATTTACTTTAGGTCCCTGGTTTCTTTAAAACCTCTGGCCAATGAACCATGATTCTTTGACTGGCTGCTCCATATCCAACATTCTGATTTTCCATGTGATTCCAACCCATGACCCACAAACGCCAACTCTTAATTTTCACAACATTCCTATGAGTTAGGGAAGTGGCTAATGCTCTTATCTCTACTTTACAGCTGGGGAACCTGTGACATAAGTTAATTGACTTGCCCAAGGTCACAAAGTGAGCTGGTGGCATGGGCTGGGAATCCAGCCCAGGTCTCTTGACTCCCCAGTCCAACGTTCAGCGCACCAGATGTGACAACATACTGCTCCCTCATCAGTAAGCAATTGACCCAGTTTATTTCTTAGTTGGCTAGGGTCTCTGCTGGGGGCTACTGCCATTTTTCTGCATCACACCTGAATTTTATTTTTTTTCTGCCTGATCAACTCTTCATTATTTTCAGAGCTTGCCAGAGTCCTCTACAATGACCTTACATAAAATGGCATAAAACATCAGAATTGAATTGAGCTTTAAATACACTTGTCTTAGGCTATGTTACAAGGACAAAATTGCTTATGTGAAGGGACTTGAATTAGGCAGGACAGTCCTCAAATTTAGCAAAGATGAAATTTTATAAAGCATGTAAAGTGATGAGCAAACTTTAGAGTAATATGAATGTGAGATGTTATTGTTATTAATAATTATTAACATTATGATTCCTTCACACACTCCTGCTGTAACACTTGGTGTGGGTTTTCGAAGGCAATGCCTTTTGTTATCAATCAATCATTTCAGTTATGTCCTGTGCCTTGCTCTTCTTGGCTGTAGAAAGTGAAGTTAATAGCAATGTGGAGTGGGGTGGGTAGGGGGGTTTGAGAGAGGAAGCTAGTTTTAGACTCAATCCAAGGAAGAAATTCCTAATGAGCAGAAATGCATATAAAATGAAGGGGCTTTTCCTGGACATGGTGAGTTCTCATGCACGCAGGCCTTCAAATGGAGGTTGGGTGACCACCCACTTTTCCCTTGACACACCCTCTGCCCAAGACTTTCTCACCACCCCTGTGTTTAATTATCATCTCTTATTGGAAGACCCAGATCTCTCATCTGGCACCAGTCTCTGTCCTGAGCCTCAATCTTGCACAAACTATAAGACATCCCTGAGTCATCTCGATGTGCCCAAAAGAGAGCTCATTATCTTTCCCTCCAAACTCATCTCTCTTCCAAAATTCCTTATTTTTCTTGAAGGTGCCCCCCATCTTCTAGTCTCCTTGGTTCATAGCATTGGGATCATCCTCATCTCCTCATTCTCCCCCTGCCACCGTCGATGCGTCCCTGCTGTTGCCATGTCCTGATAGCGCCTTCCACTTTCTGATAACCATGGCGCCCTTCATAGAAGGAAGGGAGGGAGTCCTCCATTCTCTCCTCCCCTTTATATGTACAACTTAACTGTGGCAGTTACATCAAGGTCAGTCTATTGGTGGCTACTTCCCTTAGCAGTTACAGTCGGTGTGTAGGGTATTTTCCTGGTTCTACTTGCTGAACACTGCCGAAGTTAATTTTTAATTGTTTACGTTCCAATTCCATTGATTTGCCTGAATTCTTGCCTGATCTCAGGCCCATAGCATCACTTCCTGGCTCTCTCCATACCAAGAATGCTCCTCCACCTCAGGTCACAACTTGGCATCACCTTCCTGAGACCCTCAGCTCTGATGGGTGAGCTTTGAACTCATATTTTCCAGTTTTGGGCCCATCATGCCCCTTCCCCACCATCCCCATGCTGTGCTACCATCCCTAAACTCTTCCTTTCCTTGCCACCTCTACCTCTGAGAACAGTGATCAGATCAATAAAACCACATTTAGAAATGACAGGGCTCTGGGCCTTATTCTCTTTTTTTTCTCTCCCCTTGATGATCTCTTGAGCTCTCCTGGATTCAATTATCATATCTAGTTTGATGATTCTCTAGTCCACTTTCTTAACCCTAACCTTTCTGCTGACTTCCATATCATGCACCCAACTGCCTGCTGACCTCTTGAACTGGATGTTCCATAGACATCTCAAACTCAGTGTGTTCAAAATTGGACTCACCCCCTCCCCCAAACCCTTTCCTCTCCCTGACTTACCTCGCATTTTTGAGGGTACCACCCGCCTCTCAGTCACCCGGGCTTGCAACCTAGGTGTTTTCTTTGACTCCTCACTTTGTGTCATGCCTCCTGGTCCTATTGCCGAGGCTTGTTGACTTGATCTTTATAACATCTCTTGTATCTGCCCCTTTCTCTCTTCTGACATTGCCTTCACCCTTGTTCAGGCTCTCATCACCTTATGCCTGGGCTACTGCACTAGCCTGCTGGTGGGTCTGCCTGCCTCAAGTCTCTCTGCACTCTGATTCATCTTGCTCCAAGCTGTCAGTTACCTTCCTAAAATGCAGGTCTCAGTATGTCTCCCCCTATTCAAGGAGCTCCAGTGGTTCTCTGTCACCCCCAGGATGAAATGCAAAATCCTCTGCTTGTCATTCCAAGCCCTTCAGAACCTGGCCCCTGGTAGCTTTCTAAGTTTCTTCCACCTAGCATTCCCCCTCTCACCTCCCAGGAACCTGCCCAGGGACTCTGGACTCCTTTCTTTTCCAGCACTAGTTGTTGCCTTCAGGTGTTTTCACTGACTATGCCCTGAACTGAGACTTCCCTTCTTCCTCATCTCTGTCTCTCACCTGCCCAGGCTTCTTTCTCTTTCTACAGGAAGCCCATCCTGATTGTCCTTTATGGTAGTGCCTTCCCCTGTTGGACATGCCCAGTCTATCCTGCCCATAGCATGTCTGTGTAGGGCTATTTGCATTAGACAGGAGCTCCTGGAAGTAGGGGCTCTTTCTGACCTTTCTTTGTACCCTAGGTGCTTCGCATTGCACATGGCACATAGTAGGTGCTTAATCAGTGTTTCCTGACTTTTGATTAGCATATATTGACTCACTGGAAAGGGCACATTGAATATTTGTCGCATAGTTCCAATCATCATTCTCTACATTCTCTGTCCAAACACTGTTATTTTAAAACCTCTTTCAGAGATATGCTGTATTTTCCTATTAGAATCTAAGGAAACTATCTTTCTGGCTTGTATTTGTATATCAAGAACTTAGCCTAGTGCCTGGCACACAGTAAACTTTTTTTTGGTCTTTTTTGGATGGGGGAAGGCAGGGTGATTGGGGTTAAGTGACTTGTCCAAGGTCACACAGCTAGTAAATGTTAATTAAATAAAATGTTGTGTTCTATTCACTGTGCCAACTAGCTGCCCCTACAGGAAACATTTAATAAATGATCTTCCTCCCTCCTCTCCTCCCCTCTCCTTCCCTCTCCTTCCCTGTCCTTCCTTCCTTCCTTCCTTCCTTCCTTCCTTCCTTCCTTCCTTCCTTCCTTCCTTCCTTCCTTCCTTCCTTCCTTCCTTCCTTCCTTCCTTCTTTTCTCTTTATCCCTTAAAAACAGGATTTAATAATGATGTGAACTCTTTGAGAGCAGGGCCTGTCTTTCACCTTTCTTGGCATCCCCAGAGCTTGGCACAGTGCCTAGCACATAGTAGGCACTTGCTAAAGGTTTGTTGAATGACTGCCCCCTGAAGTGGCCCATTTCACTGTTGGCCAGCTCTACCTGTTAAGTCCTTCTCACAGCCACATGCAGAGGTCTCTCTCTAGCTTCACCCCTTTATGCACTGCACTAGTCACCCGGCTATCTTGTGCTTGTACATGAAGATGACTCCAGGAAGAGCTAAGTCCCATTCTGAACATTTTTCAATTATGCTGCTGTTTCCTGCAATGATATTACTTTTGGCCGGTGGATCCTGAGGTTTCATCTTGCTGAATTACATTTCAGCATAGGCAGCCAGGCACACTTCATTGGAAATAATAACACATGCTTTTGTACTGGGTTTCCTGCTTGCTAAAGCACCTTTGATTGCTTTCCCCCATTGCCTCTCTTGATCCAAAGCGGTAACACAGGCTGGATGGATCTCACCTTTGCTCCTTTTTATTTTGCCCATTGCAGATCTCATATATTGAAGGCAGCCTTCCCCCCTCCCCTCCTTCCTTCCTATCTCCAGGCCCTGGAGTCCTATACCAGGCAGCTGCTCCTCGGGGCTGTTAGTCTTTCAGAACAAACCAATGGCCTCAGGAGCTTCCTCCAAAGCTTTACCCTGGGGCCAGGGGGATTTCTAAGAGGACAAGTTCTTCTGGGGATTCTGGGGAGCTAGGGAGGGCAAGGCAAAGGTGACTCCCTTGGAATCCCATGTGCCACCTGCGTGTGATTACACCCAGCCTACATCTGTCTGACCATCTGGGTTTCTAAAATAACAGTAGCGTGATTTCAGCACCTAATAAGACTATTAATGTATGTGCCTGGGGGCTGTGCCATTTGTTCTGGATGGTTCTTCTGTCATGACACTTTGCTCTGTTAGGTCAGCTCAAAAAATTTCAAAGCTTTCTTCAGGAGCTCTTCTCTGCAGACTTTTGACAGACATTTTTTCCTTAATCCTTCCTATTCCCCCATGAATGAAGAATGAAGGCCACAAGGTAAAATGAGGTTTGGGGAAATGCTCGTTGTTAGTGACAGGTTGGAACATTGTGCTGGTGAGGACCAGGTCCCTCTAGGCTCATTTATTTACAGACTCTGCCCCGCTGCTGCCGAGCCATGAATCTCTGCCACCTCGTACCAGACAGAGAAGACAAACGAATAAACAAATGAATAAATGAAAAAAGTATTTATTAAGCCCTTACAATGTGCAAAGCATTGTAATTAGTACAAATCCATCTATGATAATGAAAAACTAATTTAAATGTGGCTTCCTTCCCACCTCCCCAGAGTTTGTCCTTTGTCTGTGAACTGAACTTGCCTGTGCTTAAGAATTGGGGAGGGGGATCCTCCTCGCTTCCACCTCTCAGAGCTCTATGTATTTTGAGTTCTTTTCTGACACTGAAATTCTGTGATTCTGGGAACAACCCTTTGAACTTGGGGCTTGAACATGAGCTCTTGCTGGTATCAGGCTCAGTGAGATTAGATTGTCCAAGCCATTCTGTTGGAACCCAACAGCAGCAAGTTGTGAGCTTGATGTCTGTTCTGTGAAGTTTTGGGGAACAAATAGAAACCTAGAAAAATAAAGACCAGAAAGAGGAAATGGATCTTGAATGAGGTATGAAAAACTAGAGTGTTGGAGTGGGAGTCAGAAAGTCCTGGGCTTTTAAATCTTGGACAAGTCACTTAACTTGTCCGAGCCTCAGTTTTCTCATCTGTAGAATTGATATAATATGCACATAGTAACTACCTCACAGGGTTGATATGAAGCTTCAAGCAGCCAAGTCATGAAAAGCACATTGTAAACCTCAAATGTCTATATAAGATGTCAGCCATTATTAATTTTTTTTTTTTTTTGCTTTTTGCAAGGCAATTGGGGTTAAGTAACTTGCCCAAGGTCACATGACTAGTTTGCGTGCACGCGCGCGCGTGCGCGCGCGCGCGCGTGTGTGTGTGTGTGTGTGTGTGTGTGTGTGTGTGTGAAGTGTCTGAGGCAGGATCTGAACTCAGGTCCTCCTGACATTGGGGCCAGCACTCTACTCACTGCGCCACCCAGAGGCCGCTTGATGTCAGCCATTATTAAGAATCAGAATGAGGGCTAAGTAGCGGATGTCAGTTTCCTGGGGGTGGAACTGGAGTCAATGCTAGGGAAGCTGACCTTAGGGGCAAGATTCTTAACAGTTAAGCTTAAAGTGACCATCCAGCTTTGACCTCTCTTTCAGAATTATTTCATTTTATTCTCCCTCACATGTTCTGGGTTCTACCCCAATGGCCTCCTTTCAGTCCTCCATCCACAGGACTCTCTCTCATCCCTCCAAGCCTTTGAAAAGACTATTCCCTGTATCTGGAATGAATTCCCTTTCTTCTCCCCAATGCCTCCTGGAATCCTTAATTCTCTCCAAGGCTTAACTAAAGTCATGTCTGCTATGAGAAATCTTTCTTGATTCCTCCAGTTTGAAATTTCTTACCTGCCATATTACTTTGTATAAATTTAATATATATGCATAGATATAGGTTGCAATGAATTATTTGTATTCACATTTTTTCTTCCAGAAGAATGTAAGCCACTTGAAGGGAAGGACTATATATATATATATATACATATATATACACATATATACATATATATATATATATATATATTTTTTTTTTTTTTGGCAGGGCAGGGAGGTCTTCATATCCCCAGTTGCTAGTATAGTACCTTGCACATATAAGTTTAATGAATTTAATTGCTCTGCAGAGGACCTAGGTTCCAATCTCACCTGTGAAACTTTGTCTTTCTGATCTTGGGCAAGCCAGTTAAACTCCCTGGGCCTCAGTTTCCTCATCTGTAAAATGTAGCAGATGGATTTGATGAGACTTCCAATCCTATATCTATGATCCTGAGATTCATGAGCCCATAAACTGAATTATAATGCATCTACAAAGTAGATGAACTAAGGACCAGCCCTACATCATCTTTCATTTCCAGATTCCCATCATTGGGATATCTTGGGTTTAAGTCAAAATATGCTCACAAGTGAGTGTGAAATTATCTATCATCTATCGATGCAGATATATACATCACAGGTGTGCATGAAGTATATATATATTATATACACACACAAATATGTCTACATATACACATCTATGTTTACATATATAGATATGTGAATATAACTATTGATACATATATATATATAATATATATTATAATACAACAGAAATGTATGTATAACGGTTAGAGGCAGCCACTGTGAGGGCCCACAGGGGCTCAGGGTACTTACCTCTCCCTGCCCTGTACTCATATATACAATTCTATTCCATGTTTTTTTACTAGGGGATACAGAACTTTCCTTAGACTATTGAGGTCCCTCTCATCACACCCACCCTGGTTACTTGGGAGAAAATTGTTCTATGTAGAAACGAATAGAAAGGATTGCATTTGAAACTATGAATCTCTATTATATACCAACCTAGCCATGCTGAGACAAAGGTTATATACAGTTTTATAGACCTTTGGGTATAGTTCCAAATTGCTCTCCAAAATTGTTCAATCAGTTCACAACTCCACCAACAGTGCATTAATATTTCAATTTTCCCACATCTTCAACATTTATCATTTTCCTTTTCTTTCATATTATTTTTTATGATAGGTGTAAGATGGTACCTTAGAGTTGCTTTATTTGCATTTCTTTAATCAATAGTTTCTTTCTTTCTTCCTTCCTTCCTTCCTTTCCTCTTTCTTCTTTCTTTCTTTCTTCCTTCCTTTCTTTCTTTCTTTCTTCCTTCCTTCCTTCCTTCCTTTCTTTCTTTCTTTCTTTCTTTCTTTCTTTCTTTCTTTCTTTCTTTCTTTCTTTCTTTCTTTCTTTCTTTCTTTCTTTCTTTCTTTCTTTCTTTCTTTCTTTCTTTCTTTCTTTCTTTCCTCTCTCTTCCTTTTTTTCTTTTCTTTCTCTTTCTTTCCTTCCTTACTTCTTCCTTTTCCTTCTCCTTCCTCCATCACCACCATTACCCTTTGCCCTCTCCCCCACAATAAACAAACAATCCCTAACATATGCTAGCTCAACCTTACAACATCTAAGTATAGTCAAGTAAAACATATACTTTGCATGCTGATGATGTATAATATTTTTCAGGAAATATTTCTCCAGGAAAATGTGCTTGGTTTCCCCAGAGAAGTGAGGTCCTGCCTCATTGCTTCTGCCCGTGTGTAGGTGCCCCCTGATCGGGGGCATTTTGCTGCTGGTCCATGCACAAACCTGATATGCTGGGCTTTCAGTGGAGGCTACATGTCCCAGGGAAGGAGCCTGTGCTCCCGGGACACTCAGAAGTGATTTAGTTGGTATTCAAAGCTCTGCCTTATTGGCACTGGGATCACATCTTTGTATTCCTCTCATTTCTCCTGACAAGGGCATGATTTGGTAGTTTGTTAGAGAGCAGCTCGACCACTTAGTGGAAGAACACTTTCTGTTTCAAAACTTTTCACTTGATTAATGTCATGCAGAGTATATTTGTTTTAACCTATTGACTTCTAGCACTCCCGCACCTTAGGCAAACTCTGTCTCCCTGATGAACATGAAATCATTTGCTGTTTGGTGATGTTGCTGGCAGAGCACCTCTGAATGCTATTAGGGATTAAACATAGCACAGCCATCTTACCATCCAGAGATTTGGGGCTCAAGGCCAACTTTCCATTTTGCAAAGAAGAAATGGGAAATGACCCTGCATTCCCTCTGCATATTCCTTCCACATGATCATAGCTTGCAACTACGCACTAAAGGGATAGGGGGCCAGGAGGCCATACCTGTGATCTTCCTTGCTAAAGGCAACTCCCAGGATGGGCAACTACCTGCACCAACAAAGGCTGGCACCATCTTTCCACTAATAGTTTTAGGGGGTTGATTAAGACCCTGAGAGGTTGGGTGACTTATCCTGGCTTATGTGTCAGAGGTAAAAGTTGAAGTCAGCTTTTGATAACTCTTAGACTGGCTCTCAAAGCATGGGACCTTGCTTGCCTCTCCTGGGATTAAACAGACTGATGTTCGTGTAGTTTGTCCAGATTGGTGAGGAAATGACCTCTGCCAAGGCAGAAAGGCAGTGAATAGTCTTAGAGAGTGCCCTCGACATCGAGAGGTCCAGTGAGTTGTCTAAAGTCATACGTATAAATCTTCTTCCTGGCATTTAAAGTCTCATATCCCAGTCCCGGTCTAGCTTTCCAGACTCATTATATATGATATTTCTTTGTGTTCTCTTCAGCCCAACCCAACTAGCCTTTTTACTGTCCCTCACAGGCAACATTCTGTTCCCCATCTTCTTGTCTAGCCCAAGCTGATCCTTATGCCTGGAATGTTCTCCCATTCTCTCCTTACCTCTCCCTCCAAGGATCCCTGGCTTTCTTCAAAGCTGAGCCCACATATGCACTGCCCCCTCTATGAGGGCTCCCCTAATCTAAGACTGGGTTCTAGGCAGCCCCACACCCACTTCCCAAGTGACCTTGTGTTAATGTGTATATATACTTATATGTGTGCATATTACTTCTTCTGTTAGAGAAGAGAATGAGCAGTTATTTAGTACCTACTGTGTGGGGGGCACTGTGTGAAGCACTTTCCATTATTATCTCATTTGACCCTTACAACCTGGGAGATGTCATTAGCACCATTTTCATCATTATCAGGAAACTGAGGCAAAAAAGCATTAATTCTCTTGCCCAGGATCACACAGTTAGTAAATGTCAGAGGCCAAATCTGAACTCAGATCTTTCTGACTCCAGGCCCAGGGCTCTATCTATTACCCCTCTTACCTGTCTCTAATATTTGAGCTGACATTTAAACCCTGAGCTGCACAATTGTGTTTTATCTACCACACCATACTATTTCTCTAGATTAGGTTGCTTCCAACTTTGATCTGTGATTCTGTGATATTTCATCTGTGATATCTTTGGGACATCATCTCCCATTCACCCTCTTTTGATGACAAGTCAAAAGTCTTTTCTTTGCTTTTGAAGAACATTTGGAATAAAAGTCCCTCAGGTTCTGAAGGCCAGAACAATGAGAATTGGCGCTTTCACGATGTCCCTTTCTAGTATGACAGTGCCGGAGAGATGCTGGCTCACTAGAGGGGAAACAATCCCCTAGGAGAAGTTCCTCTCCTGCACTTTGAAGGTCATTTCCCAGAAGGGCCAAGGAACCATCTCGCTATTACCAGTTTTTGTTTTTCACCTACCACAGAGGGGCCAGAGACATCTGCTGCTGGGGCTCTCAGGGCTCAGGGAGTGCCCTCCACACTGGCTCCAGACCTAGGGCCCATTGCTAGGGAAGCCTGTCTACTCCTCAGGAGCTGGGCTCCCTCTCCTCAAGTTCATTGGCTCATACCCACTCTGGCCATGCTGAGGACAGATGTTCAGTCTGGCTCTGGTCTAGGCTTGTACCAAGGAGGCAGCATCCATGGTACTTTGTGAATGTCTACAGGACTGGCAGCTTTATTCCTGTGCAGAATTCATGAGAGGCATGAAAGAGTGACAGAGAGAATTAACAGCATGATTCTGTATGTTACCCTCTGCTCCCTTGTAGTGGGTTGGAGGTTAATATATTAGGTCACATCAGGACACTCAAATGTTGTACCACTATGGGAATTGGGCACTTCCTGGTTCTCCTTGGCACTGGGCTTTGTCTGATCCACGTGGCTCCATTTTCTTTCTCCTCAAGAGCTTCTTTCTTGTATTTTACTTTGACATCAGTCAGTTATGTTGGCACAGTCAAAGTGACCAGTCTAGTTGATATTGCAGTTGATATTGCACTGCCTTGGTGGCTCCAGGACCTTGTGACCTTCTGAAACTCACAAGGTCACCTGGACTCTCATCACACAAACAAAAACTGTTTTTGTTTTTTTTTTGTAGTGGGACAGAAGTGTTGGGAGGCTTTGCCAGCTCACCTTCAGGAGGCTCACTTCTGGAGATCTCCAGGGCTCCATGGATAATAGTGAAGACAAACAGTTCTTTCTATTGCCACGTGATTTTAATTTCTTTGATCTCATATCTGCAATTTATAGTGATTATGAGTCTTTAGTATGGTACCATCCATTAAAATATCCTTAACATTGTGTGGATCAGTGATATATGTGCAACGGTTTTCTGTGTAGTAAGGGCTTCGATGCAGCTTATTTGGTGAGCTGTTCTCCCTCTTCGTATGTTTACTTGTGTGATGGGTGATTCCCAACCCTTCTCAGGGCCTCAGTTTCTCATTCTGTAAACGGGATGTGGTTGGATCAGATGACTTCCAAAGTCCCATTTCAATTCAGTCTGTGATGCTTGATCCAGTCTTACCCGTAGCTGCATTTACTGCAAGAATGGCATCTCCTGTTCTTCCTATCACGGAAACCAATAACAATCAGTGAGAAAACTTCCCATGATCCCCTTTCTGTCCTGAGGAAAGCTTCTAGAACTCTTCTGATGATTCCAGTGAGATCTGGCAGAAACTGCAAACCACTTACAAGGGAATGCCAGGAAACGCTTCTGTGGGTGTCCCAGGAGTATGGGAGAGAGTCTGAATGAGACGAGCTGGTAATCTGAAGTAATTCCATTTGGTTCCCATGTTACAGACGTTTGGGAGATGGTGTTCCCTTTACAAGCAGAGATCTCGCCAGCTATTGAGAAGATCACTATCATTACTTTTTACAGGCACCTTGTGCTTTATTAGAGCAAATCTGTTGAATTAGAAAAATGATTACTTCCATTTATATTTCTCTACTTGCCGTCCATGCCACTAAAAATGGATTTTCACAAGGCTTGTCACCAAAGCTCCTAGCCTTAGAACACATTCAAATCTTGAATCTAAAAGCTAGACCCTTCCTTACTGAATTTATTATTATGATAATACTTATTAACATTATTATTGGGGAGCACAGGGAATAGAGAATTGGCTTTTGGAGTCAGGAAGACATGGTTTCACATCCTGTCTTTGACACATACTAGCTGTGTGACCTTGCATAAGTCATGAAACATCTCAGTGTTTTAGGCTGTTCTTAAAGGGGTTGCTTAAAACCTGGGGCCTGGAAACTTGTTTATTTTTTAAAAATATAGTTTGATATCTGTATTTCAGTATATTGGTCTCCATTGTAACCTTGTATAATTTATTTATGCACTTAAAAACATTATTCTGGGAAGGGGTCTGTAGGCATCACCTGACTGCCCAAGGTTCCATCATACAACAAAAGGCTAAGTTTTGCTCTAAGACAGAACAGGTTCTGCTCTTCATGGCCAGAGAAAGTGTCCTCAGTGGGAGTTCCCCACACCAATGAAATGACAGAGTCAGACCATATTATCTCTGTCACCTACATAATCATCGGTGCCATCATCTTCATTCTCTTCAGGCTAGCAATTTCAACTGTGGATAGAAGTTCCTTCACTTGTAAAGACCAGTCACATGTAGTCTTTGAGAGCAGCTGAATGGAGCAACGAAAGCTTAAACTACATGCTCAGTCTCACACACAGCAGTAAGAATGAATGAATGAAGAATTGGGGGGAGAGAAAGAGAGGGAGGGAGGGAGAGGGGGAGAAAGAGAGACAGAGAGAGACAGAGACAGAGAAAGGGAGGGAGGGAGAGAGAGAGACAAACAGACAAAGACAGAGACAGAGACACACACACAGAGAAATTAGAACTTATTATTATTTTTTAAAGCAATCGGGGTTAAGTAACTTGCTCAAGGTTACACAGCCAGTTATTTCTGGGTGTGGTGCTGAGTATCTGAGCCCAGATTTGATCCAGGTCATCCCGACACTGGAGCCAGTGCTCTTACTCGCTGAGCCACCTGGCCACCCCTAAGCAATTGGGGTTAAGTAACTTGCTCAAGGTTACACGGCCAGGTGTTTCTGGGTGGGTGCTAAGTGTCTGAGCCTGGGATTCGATCTCCAGCTCAACACTGGAGCCGTGCTCTTACTCGCTGTGCTACCTGGCCTCCCCTAGAACTTATTTTCTAATGAAAGAAGACAAAAAAATAAGAACTGGAAAGGGTGGGCTGAGGGTACCCATGTGGGGCCAAGGAATCTTCAGGGAGATTACATCTGTAGAGTATGTTGGATTGGGAGTAAAGTGAATGTGGTCAAAATTCCCTCAGGGACCAGTCAGGAGAGGAGGATTCAGAGTAGATTCATGTCACGAGGGAGAGGACTTGGAGAAGTCTGGAGAGTGAATTGAACTGGGAGAATGAATTAATGAACAAATAAATGAAAAAACAGGAACTTGCCAATCAGGAAAAGAGGCAGAGGGATCCGGAGGTGGAGTGAGACATTTGCTAAGGATCTAAGCAGTGTAGTGGAGGTTTTTACTATTTTGTGACTATTATTCTAACACTCAAAAGTCTCCCCTACATGACTGACCCATTTCCCTTCCAAGGCTTTCATTTTCTGAGTAATATATTTAAAGATATTTCTTACTTGTTTGTCATAGTTGACATCACAAAACACTTTATTTGTATGAGAAGTGATAGAGAATTTATTAGCAACTGCAGGCTTCCAGAATCTTGGAACTGGAAGAAAGCTCAGAGGTTATCTAGTTTGATGCTTAATGGAATACAAATCCCTTCTACCACAGACCTAGCAAATGACCCTCCAAGTCTGCTTTCAAGCCTTCCAGTACACAAGAACTCCTAACCTCTGGAGGCAGCCAGCCCATTCAGCTACTGACACATTTGCCTATTTTCTCATCCTATAAAACCTTAATGAGAATGACCTATCAATGTGTTGAAGGTATTCCTGGTGAAAATTTAATAAGCGAACATTCAGGTCCCTTCCATTTCTAGATTCCATGGTCTTATGTGGGTTTCACATGTGTCTATTTTTATCACTAATAATATTTAAGGTTTGCAATGCACTTTCCATACATCATCTCCTTTTATCTTCACAATAATCCAGCAAGGTAGATAGTGGAAGCACTATTCTCTCCATTTTCCAGGTGAGAAAACGGAGGCTTAGAGAAGAGAAATAAAAAGCTTGCAAAGACTACCCTGCTATAATTTACTGATATAAACCCACCCTAATTATCAAGAGCTGTTATTTTATACATGGCAAACTCAAACCCCCTTTGGCTAAATTGGCCAAAAGATGTACAAAGAGTGAGCATCTGGATCGATCACATTGTAGAAATCTAGCGAACTGGCAACGTGGCCCCTCCCTGGCTTTCCAGAGGCCTTCTCTTCCGTGTCCTTTCTGATCCAGCAGCACCTGCCTTTGGTTGCTAATCTTCCAACCTAACCTTCCAACTCCTGATGATGGGCATTTTGAGCACCGCATTCTATGTCTTGGATCCCATCCCTCCTCACCTCCACTTCTGGCTTCCTTCAACACTCAGCTCAGATCCCACCTTTTACAGGATGACCTTCCCCTCAGATGACTGTCCATCTAGTCTGCAGGGAGCTGTATGCACCTCATGTTTATGTGTTCTCTCCCCCATTAGAGTGAGCTCCCCGAGGACAGAGAACATCTTTGTTCCTTCCTTTGTATCCCCAGGGTAAACTGAGCATGATGCCCAGGACATAGTAAGTGCTTAACAAATGGTTATTGACTGACCACTTTGTCAAATGATTGAATGAGTGCAATGGAAAGACTGCTGAGCTTTGAGTCAGAAAACCCCAGTTTAAATCTCAGCTCTCTTGTCATTGCTACCTAGTCACCATGGGCAAGTCATTTTACCATTCTTGTCCTTTTTCCCCAACTGTCAAATGGGGAGAAAAAATTGTTCCCATTTCTCTAACACTTTCAGATTGATTTTCATAGCAATAACCTTATGAACTAGCATTGTTCCCATTTTGTAGGTGGCAGGATTATTATTTGGAAAGGTTCCTATGGATTGGTTTCTTCCTGCACCCTCCCCTTCCTATACTTCATTTTCCAGGTGAGCAAACAGAGGTCCATGGAAGGACAGTGCCTTGCCTAAAGTCCCAAAGGCAGTAAGTATCAGTCAGATTCAAACCCACAGCTTCAGATTGGAAATCCAGTTTCTTTCTGCTAGACCTTGCTGTGTTTTTAAAAAATTCAATTATGTATAAAATCTCAGACACTTTGGGATAAGAATCCATTGTGCTTCCCTGGTTGGGGTAACCAGTCTGCAAGGGAACATACACACACCTCTGGGATGCACTGGGCTTTAGAGTGGGGGACATTTTCCAGCAGAGAAAGAAGTGTGCAATCAAGGCAAGGGTCCTTTCTTTCACTGCTAAGGCACCTGATAAGGCTGGAAGCGCATGGGATCATGTCCTCAGCTCTTAATGATTTGGCCTAATGAGCTGCAGCCTTGGTAAGTGACAACTGGAGAAATTCCAAGTGTTGCCTTAGCTTTGGCTTTCAATCTCCCTTCTCCCGGTCTTTGTTAGATTGGCTAATGAGGATTCCTGTAAAGGAGCCTGATTGGGGTTTGCTGCTGTTTGTGCCTCTGGTTCATCTCTAGATGAAGGGCAGAAGACCAAATATCCCAGAAGGACAAAAGGCAAGAATAGGTCTGATCTGAGGGCTGTTACCCCACAGTTTTATGGCTGCTTACACTGGTGTCCTTCCCTGGGAAGGAGGAGGGAGGATCTCCTAATGATCAGGATCGTAGTCAAAGAGAAAAGCTTTCATTGCACTTAATGCATGCTTTCCTCCCTATACACACAGTCACTCCCTATCTCTCTCCCTCTCTCCCTCCCTCTCTGTCTGTCTGGCTGTCTGTCTGTCTGTCTCTCTCTCCCCCCCCTCTTCCTTCTCTTTCCCTTTGTCTCTGTCTCTCCTCCTCCTTTTCTGCTTTTCTCTGTCACTATCTGTCTTTCTCTCTTGCCATTGTGTAGATTAAGAATATTCTTGCTAATATGTGGTATCAAGAATCTAACCGAATGCTCCAAATGCCAAGGGCAGAGGCTAGCAGGAGTATCCCCTGCCTTGTTCTGGAGGGACATGATAGCATTTTTGTGTCAGATCCCAGTTCTGGCAGGTTTTAATTCCAATAGAAAAGCACCCTTGCGATTGTGAAATGATGGGCAATTAAATTCACTGTTGGTGGATCCTATGATTGGTCCAACCATTATGGAAAGTAATTTGGAATTGTTATGCTAACAGAGTGACTAAAATATCCACACCTTTTTCCTCCAGAGACCACACTATTAGCATATACCCCAATGAGGTCAATGACAAAAAAGAGCCCCATGGACACCAAAATATTTACAGTAGCATTTTTTCATAGTAGCTAAGAATTAGAAATAAAGTAGATGCCCATCAGCTAGGGAATAGCAAAAGAAATTATGGTTCATGAATATAATGGGATAATTGTTCTGCTGTAAGAAATGGTGAATACAGAGAAACATGAGAAAGCATAGGGACCAATGCAAAGTGAAGTACAAAAGGTCACAAAAAGAACATACAAAATGGCCACAAAAATGTAAATGGAAAGAACAATACAAACAAAACAATTCAAATGAAATCATGTGACATGATAATCATCAATTGGGTCTCCAGAGAGAGCCCAGCTCTCCCTGTTTCTCTGCAGTGGATGAGAGAGCCTGGGGGATGGGAGAGGAGACTGGCTATATTGGCATTTTCCTAGATTTTTCAATATGTTGGTTAGTTTTACTGAGCTGTTTTTTCCCTTCCTTTTTATTCTTTGTTATGATGAATTGTTCTTTTGGAGGGGGGAAAGGAAGAGGCTAAACTGTAAAACATAATTTCTTAAATATCTAAATGCATATACATATACACACATATATGATGGCTAGAAACAGACAGATAGATGAAAGAGAGCAGATAAATTGACGATAGATAAGATGACCTCATTGTTAATGCACCACTTTGACTTAGGTTTCTTTTCCTTATTCCTCTTACCCTAGTGTGATGTAGGGAGCATTCCTTGGTCTCCCACCTGTGTGCATCAGACCATTGGTCCCTTCATTTCATCTATAACTTGATACCATTTTGGTCCAAGTTCTTTTTTTTTTTATTTTCCTAAACTTAAATACACAATAAGAAAAGTTGACTCAAGTTTCATCATATTCCCATCTACCAGAAGGTGTGTTGGTGGCTGGGGGTACATCTTCCCTTCTGTTGTCTATTAGAGTCTCCTTCAATGCGCTGATTGGAGGAGTTAACCCTAGGGGCAGTTTACAAATCTGCATCATTAGCAGAGAGCTTTGGTCACACAAAGGAGACATTCAGGGTGGAAAGCTCTCTTACTTTTTTTCAAATTAAATTTTATGTTTATTTTTAGTTTACATCATTCATTTCCACAAGATTTTGAGTTAGACATTTTTGCCCCCTCTTTCCCCTACCTACCACCCCAAAACACTAATCCCACTGTGTAAATCCTCCCCCAATCTGTTCTCTCCCATATCCTCCCCCATACTCCCTCCGGCTTTCCAGTAGGGCATCTTGCCAGTGTCTGTATATCTTATTTTCCACTTGCATGTAAAAAAAAATAATATTTTTGAACATTTGATTTTAAAACTTTGAATTCCAGATTCTTTCCCTTCCTCCCTCATCACCTACCCTTTCTGGGAAGATAGGCAATTCAATATAGGTTGTACATGTAGCTATGCAAAACATTTCCATATTGGATATATTGTGAAAGACTGAATATATTTCCCTCCATCCTATCCCACCCCCACTTGTTCTGTTCTCTACTTTGACTCTGTCCCTTTTTTTTTTTTTTTTTTTTTTTTAGCAATCGGGGTTAAGCAACTTGCTCAAGGTTACACGGCCAGGTGTTTCTGGGTGGGTGCTAAGTGTCTGAGCCCTGGATTCGATCTCCAGGTTTTCTCAACACTGGAGCCGGTGCTCTTACTTGCTGTGCTACCTGGCCACCCCATGCACTGTCCCTTTTCAAAAGTGTGTGCTTCCAACTTCCCTTCCCCCGAACCTGCCCTCCCCTCCATCATTCCCCCTTTCATCCCCTTCCCCCCTACTCTCCTATAGGATGAGATACCCTATTTAGTGTATATGTCATTCTCTCCCTAAGCCAAATTCAATGAGAGTAAAGTTGACTCATTCCTTTTTGCCTTCCTGTTCTTACCCTCCATTATAACAGTTTTCCCTTGCCTCTTTTATATGAGATAATTTACCCTATTCTGTCTCTCCCCATCTCCTCTCATTATATTCCTCTCTCACCTCTTAAGTATCATTCCTTCCTATTCAATTGGTCCTGTGCCCTCTGTTTATATATACCTGTACATATATATACACACACACTAATATATGTATTCATACACCCATGTACCCTCCTATATATACATATATGTATGTATACACACACATTTATATTCCCTTCAACTATTCTTATACTGAGAAAAGTTTCATAAGTAACAATTATTGTTTTTCCATATAGGAATGTGAATAGTTCGACTTTGATAAGTTACTTATGATTTCTTTTCCCTGTTTACCTTCTCATGCTTCTCTTGCTTCTTTTATCTGAATGTCAAATTTTGTATTCAACTCTGTTTTTTTCATCATGAATGCTTGAAAGTCCTCAATTCCATAGAATGACTATATTTTCCCCTGAAACATGATACTAAGTTTTGCTGGGTAGGTGATTCTTGGTTTTAATCCCAGCTCCTTTGACCTCCGGAATATCATATTCCAAGCCCTTTGATCCCTCAGTGTAGAAGCTGCCAGATCCTGGGTTATCCTGATTGTGTTTCCACAATATTCAAATTGTTTCTTTCTGACTGCTTGTAATATTTTCTCCTTGATCTGGAAATTCTAGAACCTGGCTATACTATTCCTAGGAATTTTCTTTTTGGGATCTTTTTCAAGAGGTGATAGGTGAATTCTTTCAATTTCTATTTTGTCCTCTGGTTCTAAAATATTAGGGCAATTTTCATTGAAAATTTCTTAAAGGATGATTTCTGGGTTCTTTTTGTGATCATGGCTTTCAGGTAGTCCAATAATTTTTAAATTATCTCTCCTGGATCTATTTTCTAGGTCAGTGGTTTGTTTCCCCAATCAGATATTTCACATTGCCTTCTATTTTTCATTTGCTTGGATCTGTTTAATAGTATCTTGATTTCTCATAAAGTCACTAGCTTCCATTTGCTCCAATCTAATTCTGAAGAAATGTTTCTCTTCAGTGAGTTTTTGAGATTCTTTTTCCATCTGTCAAGTTTGGCTTTTTAAGGCATTCTTCTCCTCATTGGCTTTTTGAGCCTCCTTTCCCATTTGAGTTAGTCTTTTTTTAAGGTGTTATTTTCTTCAGTCAGGTTGTTGACCTTCTTTTCGTTGTTTTCTTGCATCATTCTCATTTTTCTTCCCAATTTTTTTTCCTGCACTTCTCTTATTTGGTTTTCAAAATACTTCTTAAGCTCCTCTATGGCCTGTAACCAATTTATATATTTTTGGAAGCTTTTGGTGCAGGAGTTCTGACTTTGCTGTCTTCCTCCTCTTCATTGCTTTGATCCTTTTTGTCCCCCCAAAAAGGAATCCAAAGTTGGATTGCTGTGCTTGCTTTGCTTCCTTTGCTTACTCATGTTGCCACTCAATTACTTGACTTTTGAGCTTTTTGCCACAGTAGAACTCTGCTTCCATCGAGGAGAGCTTTGCCCAGATTGCTGGGGTTTTCTCAGCTGCTGGAGCTATTAGGTGGCTACCCTCTCAGAATCCTCCACCAGTTCTGGCACCTGATCACACACCCTAGGACCTCCACCCAGGACAGTGATCCAGATCTAAGCAGGTTAAAGCAATAGTGATTAGTCTTCAGACTGGTTGTTTGGTCCCCCTACAATTTGCAGGCCTGGAACTCTAAATCAGCCTTGTGGCAGTGGCTTCATGGCCACTGTACCTCAGCTGCTTCTCCCTCAGTGGGGGCAGAGGCTGGACCTGGACCCCCTATGTCCTCAATAATACTTTGGTGTCACCATAATTTTCTTGCTTGCCATCTCCAAGATTTGCTGAAGTCTGTCTTTGTAGCATAGGACTTCATTGTCTGTCAGTCCATGAAAAGTGATGAGTTTCTGGTACATGATTCTGTCTGTAGGTTCTGTCTTGCTGGCATTGAGTAGGTTCTCATTTTCTTGTCATGCCTTGTCAGGATGCATTGCTCAATTTCTGCCATTTTGTGCATTTATTATCATCATCATCATTATCAACAACAATGATAATAGTGAAATGAATCCCTCAGTTACTAAGTAATCTTGCTCTTTTAAATTGTGATATTAACTTCTCAAAAACAGCATTGAGAACCAAATCCCTTGATAGAAGCACCCAAGACTTTATAGGTTTAGTAAACTTACCTGCCCTTAATAGCATTGTATGAGAGGTTAAGGAGAGAGCTCCAGGATCTCCCAACTTTGCTTCCATCCTGGAATTCTCAGCAGATTATTTTACCTTTGAGAGATTCCAGGCCACCAGGCCTGAGCTATCATGCCTCCCCCTCTTCTGATCATAAACTTGAACTATGACTATGCCTCCTTCTTCCTTCCTTCCTCCCCTCTCAGGGAAATGGCATCTGGGTCATGACTAATGACTCCTGCTAAGCTGTTGATACTTCCCCTTCTATCTCCATCACTAGACCTCACTTTGTCAATTGTTCATCCCCTTGTCTCCATTCCCATCTCTGTCCCCTTGAATCTTCAGAGTCTCCCTTTATACTTGTGCCTTCCCTTCTGAGGACAAACCAGATGAGTCACTCTTCCTGCACTCTATAAACCTGTAGTCTTGACCCTGCTGTCTCTTTAAGTTGTCATTTCATCTCACTTCACTTTCTTTATAAAGCTGCTTAAAAGAAAGCCAGCACAGCATGGTGGAGAGCACTGGCTTTAGGGTTCAAATCCTGTCTGTCTCACCAACTGGGTGACTCACATGAGCTGTAGGGTCCTTAGCTGGGTTCTCCCAGCTTCCCAACTATAATATGAAGTCTCAATTTTCTCATTACTTTCTCTAATGTCTCATCATCCACCTATTCCTCAAGTCAATTCACTCTTGCTTCCAGTCACACTTTATTGAAACTATCTCAGAAGTTGCTGATAAGTAATGTGATCCAATGGCCTTTCCTCAGTCTCTAGTCTTCTGTGCCTTTCTTTGCCACTCAGCTATGTAGGACATATCCCAACTTTGAAGTTAGTGGACAGGTTCATGGTACTACTGCTTATGGTACTATGGGCAAATCACTTCAACTCTATTGGTCTTAGGTTGGTTGGTTGTTTTTTTTTTTTTAATAAGACAAAGGAACCAGGTAGGATTTATCCCAGGAATACAGGGATGGTCCAATATTAGGGAAACTATCAATATATAAACAAATAAATAACAAAACCAACAGAAATCATATGATTATCTCAATAGAGACAGAAAAAAAAAAAACTTTTAACAAAATACAGCACCCATTCCTATTAAGAACACTAGAAAGCATAGGAATAAATGGAGCTTTCCTTAAAATGATAAGTAGGAATTATCTAAAACCATCAGTAAGCACTATCTGTCATGAGCATTAGCTAGAAGAACTTCCCCAAAATATCCAGGGTGAAGCAAGGACGCCTATCACCATCACTATTATTCAATATCGTACTAGAAATGTTAGTTACAGAAATAAGAGAAGAAAAAGAAATTGAAGGAATTAGCATAGGCCATGAGGAAACAAAACTATCATTCTTTACAGATGATATAATGATATGAGTAGAGAATTCTAGAGAATCAACTATAAAACTAGGTGAAATAATTAATACATTTAGCAAAGTTGTGGGATATGAAATAAACCCACATAAGTCACCAGTATTTCTATACATTGCCAACAAAACCCATCAGTAAGAGATAGAGAGATAAATTACATTTAAAATAACTGTAGACAATTTAAAATACTTGGGAGTCTACTTATCAAGACAGACCCAGGAACTATATGAACACAATTACAAAACACTTTTCACACATTAAAGTCAGATCTGAACAATTGGAAAAATATCAATATTTCTTGGGTAGGCAGGGCCAATGTAAAAAAAATCACAACTCTACCTAAATTAATCTACTTATTCAGTGCCATGTCAGTCAAACTACCAAAAATTATTTTCTAGAGCTAGAAAAAAATAACTAAATTCATCTATATGAACAAGTAATTTCAAGAATATCAAGGGAATCAATTTTTAAAAATGTGAAGGAAGGTGGCCTAGTGTACCAGATCTCAAATCATATTTTAAAGTAATGAATAGCAAAACAATTTGGTACTGGCTAAGAAATAGAAAGATGGATCAGTGGGATAGATTTGGTACACAAAGAATAATCATAAATTGCCACAATAATTTAGAGTTTGATAAACCCAAATATCTAAACTTTTGGGGCCAGAACTCACTATTTGATAAAAACTCCTGGGAAAACTGGAAAACAGTAAGGTAGAAACTAGGTATAGACCATTATCTCGCATTGTATACCAAAATGAGATCAAAATTAGTATTTTATTAGGGTAATATCATAGACAAATGGGTAATACCATAAGCAAATTAGAGAAGTATGAAATAGTTTATCTGTCATATCTATGGCTAAGAGAAGAATTTAGGACCAAACAAGATACAGAGAGAGTTACAAGATGTAAATGGATAATTTTAATTATATTAAATTTAAAAGTTTTTGCACAAACAAAAGCAATGTAACTAAGATCAGAAGGAAAACAGAAAGCCAGGATTTTTTATAGCTATATCTCTGATAAAGTCCTCATTTATCAAATAAATAAAAATGGAGTCAAATTTATAAGAATACAAGTCATTCCCCAATTGATAAATGGTCAAAGGATATGAACAAGCAGTTTTCAGAAATCAAAACTATCTATAGTCATGTAAAAATGACCTAAATCACTATTGATTAGAGAAATACAAATTAAAACAACTCTGAGGTGCCAAACTACACATATCAGATTGTCTAATATGACAGAAAAGGAAAATGATAAGTGTTGGAGGGGATGTGGGAAAAGTGGGACACTAATGCATTGTTGGTGGAGTTGTGAACTGATTCAACCATTGTGGAGAAAAATTTGGAACTATACCAAAGGGCTATAAAACCACATACTCTTTGACCCCTCAATGCTACTACTAGGTCTGTATCCCAAAGAGATAAAAAACAAAAAGGAAAATGACCAATTTATACAAGGGTATTTATAGTTGCTCTTTTATGGTGGCAAAGAATTGGAAATTGAGGGAATGCCCATCATTTGGAGAATGGTTGAACAAGTTGTGGTCTATGATTGTGATAGAACAGTATTGTGCTATAAGAAATGATGAGCAGGATGATTTCAGAAAACCTGGAAAGATTTACATAAAGTGATGCAGAATGAAGTGAGTAGAACCAGGAAAATATTGTATACAGTAACAGCAATATTGCATGATGAAAGATTGTGAATGAATTAGCTGTTCTCAGCAATACAATGGTTTAGGACAATCCCAAAGGGCTAATGATAAAAAATGCTATCCTCCAGAGGAAGGGAAAAAATAATGGAGTCTGAATGCAGACTGAAGCACGCTATTTTTCTCTTCTTCTCCTCCCTCTCTCCCTTCCTTCCTTCCTTCCTTCCTTCCTTCCTTCCTTCCTTCCTTCCTTCCTTCCTTCCTTCCTTCCTTCCTTCCTTCCTTCCTTCCTTCCCTCCTTCCTTTCCTTCTTTCTTTTCTTTTCAAATTTTCTTTTACAAAATGACTAATATGGAAATATATTTTATGTGATTACACATGTATAACCTATATCAGATTATTTACTGTCTCAATGAGGGGGGAGGGGAAGGAGGGTAAAATTTGGAACCAAAAATTTTGAAAAAATGAATGTCGAAAATCGTTTTTACATGTAATTGCACAAATTAAAAAAAAGATGAAAGGATAGGGTACATCTTTTAACAAGAAGAATGAGAGTATAATAGATTATTCAGAGAACCCTTTGGGAAAATCATATTAGCAAGCATTCATAAAATGCTTTCAGGTTTTCAAAGCACTCTAGAAATAGCTCATTTTATCTTCACCACAACCCTGGGAGGTAGGTGCTATTATTATCCCCATTTCACAGATGAGGAAATTCACACAGAGTGAAGCCTTCATGCCTTTGAGTGCAATGGGGTTGTGTTTTTAAAAAGCGGTTCCCTTCCAGGCTTGGGAAAAGGTTGGATTTGGACTGGACTGGAGTGAGGGGGAAATTATACTGGTGTCATAGGTTGGAACTAGTCTTCAAGTATGGCCACCATGGAGGCAGCATCCCAGTGACAGCTGAGCAACTTAAGAAGCTGATGAGAGATGCTGGGACAGCCAACGGAGCCAGTCATGATGTGCCCATCCTTTAAGAATGCCAGAAAAGTAGCAGGAGTTTTAAATCTCTCCTGACTTTATCTCCCTATCCCTGGCATGCTGACACTGTAAAATAGGTTTTCTTGCCATCCCTTTAACTGTTTCTTTATCCTGATTTGTTTTCTCTCCACAAAAGTTTGGTCCTGAGCACTCATCTTTACAGTGTTATAGTAAAGGATTATAGATGTGGTTAAGCCAGTGGCTATTTGAATTCAGAGAAGTTAATTAGAACAAGAAGTGCCTCATTTTAGTCACTTAGGACTTCTACGGTTTAGGATTTTTTTGTTTGTAATTCATACACATTTTCCAAAATTTGCCCTTGGACTAAGTGAGTCATTGCTTAAAACTGAACAGGTGCCTGGAGCTAAGCAATCTAAGGCCTGATGAAAAAGAGAGAGGGGGAGTGCCAAAGGGAAGAATGAAGGGACTGGACTAGCCCAAGGCCAAGCCCTATGGGGAGGGCCAGGCACAGTCCATCATGTCTTCTGCCCTTTTCTGTCGGGAGGGGCATCTCCCTTCAGCCTGAGTCTGACCTCCACAGTCACAACTGTGGTCTCTAAGCAGATCAGATATTTAGAGCTGGAAGGAGCTGCTGAACTCTCATCCAACTTTCTCAATTTACTTCAGAGGCCATTAAGTCCAATCCAGCCCTCACCCACTGCCCTCATTTTATAGACAAGAAAACAGCATTAGAGGGTTCAAGCTGCCTAAATGAACACAGGGAGTCTTGGGTTGTAGTAGAGTGAAGACTCTAGATTCAAATCTGGGTTCTCAAATCGGCCATCTTTCCATTTTATAATACTGTGGAATGCTATACAGAGGCTAAGGAGGACTGAGAAAAGGATATTGAATGAGGACGTTGGATTTCAGCAGAGTAGTGGAAAGAAGAGAGGAAACAAACTCTTATTGAATGCCTACTATTTGCCAGGCATTGTTCTAAACAATTTGCAAATGTTATCTCTGATCCTCACAATGACTCTATGAGGTAGGTAGTACTATTATTCCCATTTTACAGATGAGGAAATTGAAGCAGGCAGAGGTTAGGCAACTTGCCCAGGATCTCATAGTCAATGTCTGCAGCTGTATTTGAATTCAGGTCTTCCACATTCCAGGGCCAGGACTCTATCTACTACTCTTTTATGGCTTCTTCTGGTTGGAACAGAAGCTGGAGTGATTTGAGTTGAGGAAGCAGTCGATGGGGAGGAGGTACAGACAGTAATGTCCCTAGGCTATTCATAGGATCATTGACTTAAAGCTACAAAGTCCTTCAGAGGCTAATCTACCCCAGTGTCCTCTTTTTGCAGATGAGAAGAGGAGATCTTGAGAGCTTGATCAACCTGCCCAAGGACTTACTTGTAGCAAATGGTAGACTTTGGATCCAGAGAATCAGGGAGCAATACACTAAGAGCTGGGAGGGGTATTGGAGGCCATCCAGATGACCTCAATGAAGGCCAACACCATCACATATGGATGAGGAAAATGAGGCCAAGGGAAGCTGAAATATATAGGTCCAGACCTGGATGAAACCTTAAGAGGCCATGTAGTCCAACCCATTCATTCTACAGATGAATGGAGCTAAGACCTAGGGAAACTGGGCTTTGGTTTCTTTAGACAGATTTAGAGTTGAAAGGTATCTCTGATGTCATTTATTCCTACCACTTAATTTTGCAGTTGAAAATTTCAGTTCTGTTCCAACAGAGGAAATCAAAGAAGTATCTAAGTGTGACTCCTCAGTATTCCCAGGATATATATAGTGCACACTCCCACTCTCATGACTTTGTTGTGGTTATTCCCTTTGCTTGAATCTGCTTCCCCTTACCTTCCCTATTTCAATCAACCAGTCACTCAACAAGCATTTACAAAGAACACACTGTATGCCCAGACTCTGGGATAGCTACTGGGGACAAATGAAACAGTCCCAGCCCTCACCTTCAGAGTGATTCCAATGCTTCCTATTGTAGGCATCTTGGCTGATTTCTCCCATTTTGAAGTGGTCTTTCAGCATTCTGAATGTTGACAGCTCTTCATAGGTAGCTGTTATGCATTTATAATATTCTATTTTTTTTTTTGCATTCTTGTTATTTGTGTACATAGTTCATAGTGTAATAGCTTAAGAGCTGGATGGACTCTGAGACTACCTAGTTCATATTTCAGAGAGGAGGAAGTTGGGTCCCCAAAATCTCTTTTTGATGGAGACAATTTGAGGACAATCATCAAGTGGCCTCACTATTCCCCCATTGCCCAGTACCTTGCACAGAGTAGGTTTTTTATAAATATTGGTTAAATGCACGCATTTTAATTAACAGTCGCAAGATTTCTTTTTATCTCTTAGGACTGTAGGGGAGAACATTTATTTAAAATTGTAATGCCTTTGTGTTTCAGAATGGGCCCTGGGGGAGTTAGCTAGAGTTTTATGCTTTCTGTAAAAATGAGAAAATTGTAAATCATCTTTACCATAAAATCTACCCTGCATCATTGGTTAAAAGTTTGGAAAATGCATGAAAAAACATGGAAGCTCCAAAGAGCTTGGAAAATAGTTTGAAAATAGGAAAAGCCCTTTGTCTGATAAGTTCGCTTAATGTGTAAGTCTCCCTTTTGGCCCTGGAGATTGAGAACGGGGCAGCCTGCTCTGTACTATTACCATGGAACTCACTCATAGCCACTCAGTCCCCAAGGGGGACGATCTGCTTCTTCTTCTTCTTTTTTAAAGCAATTTGGATTAAGTAACTTGCCTAAGGTTACATCACCATTTGTGTGTGTGTGTGTGTGTGTGTGTGTGTGTGTGTGTGTGTGTGTGGGTGTTAAGTATCTGAGTCTGGAACCAATCCCGGGTCCTCCTGACTCCGGGGCCGGTGCTCTTACTCACTGTGCCACCCAGCCACCCCAAATTTGCTTCTTTTTACACCATCTCAGTCCCCAAATATTCTCCCCATTTTGGTGTTTGGTGCAAGTCAAATGACTTGTTTACAGTCATGCAATTTGTAAGATTATGTATAGTAAGATATGTCGTATCAAATAGTAAGATAATGACGAGAGAGTTGACTTCTGCTTCCGATGCTCTAGGAACACACTTTCTGGCACACCCCGACCTCTCAGAAAATGCCATCAAATTCATATTTAAGAATGTCTTAATATGGACAAAGTACTTTGCCTAAAATGTCCTTATGATGTAGTTAGTACAAATGCTACTATTCCCATTTTACAGATGAGGAAAATGAGGCTTGAGAAATTAAACTCCTAGCTCAAGGTAAATTGTTCCATGAAAGTGAAAACATGGTAGCCAGTTATGACTATGTGACCCTGACCATCAATTACTTCATTCTCTAAGCTGTAGAGGTGCCAACCCTAGCATTTATAGGGCGCTATACAAGTTTTATCTCCTCTGATCCTCCACAAACCTATGAGGGAGGTGTTTTTATTATCCCCATTTCACAGATGAGGAACCCAAGGAAGACAGAGACTAAGTGACTTGACCAGGGTCACAAAGCTAGTAAATATCTGAGGTTAAATTTGAACTCAGGTTTAGGCCCAGTGTGCTATGCACCTGTGACTCCCCCTAGCTACCTAGAAGGGGTATCTCCATGTGGGAGTTTCCTTTTTTTAAGGAAAATGCATATCCATTCCTTATTCCCTTTACCAAATAGAATCAAGTAACTTTAAGAGGTAGAAGGAATTAACAACTGGGTGGGTGGGTTGGTGACCAGGAAAGGCCTGTGTAGGAAGGAGGTAGCATCTCTGCCCTGTTTTGAGGAAAGTTAGGGGTTCTATAATGTCTTCTAGGGGAGAGAAGCCTTGTGCCTTAAATAACCAGGATACAAAAGAGAAGGTTAGTAAATCATGGAGGTGCACAACCAAATGCTGAGGGCATCCAAAGGAGAGGACAAGCCACTGCTGACAGGGAGAGCCAGGGGCAGGTCCAGCCAGAACTCCTCCCTTTTCTAGCCCCCATGACTTTGCACAGCTTGGCGGGTGAATCCCTTTCTCCCTCTTTCTATAGCCATCCCCTAGTATTCTCTTCATTGATTGAACTCAGAGCCCTAGGACCCTGAAATATTAAGTAACTTGGGAGGGAGAGAGCCTGTCCCTCTTGGGAGGGAGAGAGCCTGTCCTTGGGAGGG
>NW_027185850.1:4417663-4455111 GCF_028583685.1 Petaurus breviceps papuanus | reverse complement strand
AGAGAGCCTGTCCCTCTTGGGAGGGAGAGAGCCTGTCCTTGGGAGGGGTTCTCTCCCTAGAATTTGCTCAGCTCCACCCTCTGCCCTAGGGCAGGCTAGGGTTAGGGAACCATTGGAGTTCATTGACATGTCAGAGCTGTGATTTAGCAGCTGAGTAGAGGATGGACCAAAACGGAGAAAAGACTTGGAGCAGGGATAGATCCAGCAGCTATTGCAATGGTCCAGGTGTGAGGTGGTAAAGGCCTGGGCCAAGGTGGGGACAATGGGAGAGGAGAGAGGGGGGCAATGTATGAGGGATATTGGAAAGGTAAAATGAGAAGACGACAACAGACTGGATATGGAGGGACTGAGGGAGTGCCAGGAAAAGAGCATGGCCTTAGGTCATGAGCCTGGGGCGCTGGTAGGATAGTGATGCCCTTAAAAGGGATGGGGACACTGGGAAGGGAGCAGCCTTTGAGGAGAAAGAGTGAATTCCGTTCTGGACCTGTCTGTGGCCCATCGAGTCTGGGATATCTAATAGCAAGCTGGAGATGTGAGTTTGGAGGTCAGGAGGGAGGGTAAGGCTGGAAAAGTTGGTCTGAGAATCTTCAGCATCAAGATGATCATTGAATCGATAGGAGCTGATGAGATCAATAAGCAAAACAGTCTAGGAGGGGAGGACCTGGGACAGAGGCCTATGGGACAGCCCTGGTTAGCAGGTGTGACCTGGAGGAAGATCCAGTGAAGGCGAATGAGAAGGAGCAGTCAGTCAGAAGGTAGGAGGAGACTCAGAATAGAGGAACCTCACGTTGAATCTGGGAGAAGAGGGCAGAAAGGAGAAGGGGGTGACTGATGATGGCCAAGGCTCCAGAGAGGCCAAGGAGAATGAACATGGACGAGAAACAGGAGGTCTCTGATAACTCTGGAAAGAGACGTCTCTTTGGAGCATTCTGTCGAGTGCTGATGACTGTAGAAAGAAAGAAAAGGGTGAGAGGAAAGGACATTGAGGTGTGCTTTATAGCCATCGTCCTCGGAGAAGAGAGGAGAAATACAGGCTGAGAGCTAGTGGGGATGGATGGCTCAAGGAAGGGCTTCTGAGGATGGACAAGGCACCGGCCCATTCGTAGGCAGTAGGGAAGAGAGTGGGGATGGCCGAGGGGGAATTCTGCTGGAGGAGGCAGGAGGGGATGGGATAGCTTGAGCATGTAAAGGGTTAGCCTTGGCAAGAAGCACCACTTTGTCATGGGGTGATGACAGGGGGGAAGGAGCAAGTGGCAGAAAGCATTTGAGTGACATGGGGTGAGGAGGAGGGAGGAGAAACAGCTTCCAGCTAGTGGCCTCATTTTTTTAATGACACATGAGTCAAGGTTTTCATCTGAGAAGATATAGGGAGGGGGAGCCATGAGAACTTTGAAGAGAGATGCAAAGGTTTAGGAAAGCTGCTGGGGTGGGTGGGAGAGTGAGTCAGTGAGGGAGATGTGGGGCTGCCGTGGCACAGCGAGGGCCCAGGTGATATTAGGTAACATACCAACTGGGTATACCAACTCCAGCAGGGCATATCTGAATATATTCAGCCTGCCCAGAAATAAGCTTTGAAACTGAAGATAGGGAGGTGGCACAAGAAGCACTGGAATTGTCAGGAAGATATGAATTCAAATTCTGCTCTAGCTACCACTGATCTTGGGAATATTGCTTAACCTACTCTGGGTTTCATTTTCCTCCTCTGTAAAATGGGGACAATGAAAGCACTGACCTCACGGGGGATGTTATGAAGATCAGAATGCTGCACAATGCTAGCTAGTAGCACCCGGGAGTGGGAAGAGGTGTCAGTGGCCATCTGGCCCCCAGGGAACCTGCAAAAGCAAATGTTTCTGTGACGTTGCTGATGAGCGACCATCCCACTCCCGCCTCGAACTCTGCTGCCTGGCACCTGTGGCATCCACCAGCGAATCTGGCTGCTGTTCCCCCTTCCTTTGGCTTTGGGGTGGACCTCTGCCTTCCTCAGGAGAGGCCCACGCGGGTAAGAAGCTGGGCATCTCGCATAACGGGGGGAAAGCAGAAAGAACCATCGAAAGGTCTGCAGAAGTCAGCAGCATGCCGGCTGCTTTATGCTTCATACGTTCTCCACTTTATTATGAAAAGTGGGTTCTTTTTGTGGTCAATGCTAACATCATCATCAGTTAAGTGGCAGAGAAGAGAACTGAGTCCCCAATCGATCCACTAGGTGTCACCCTTGGGCTTCCTGACCACTGTCATGCAGTACATTGTACACTTTGGTTGGAATGGACCATGAATATTCAGTAGGAAATATACTGAGATGTAAAATAGCAGGTGTAGCAAATATGTGGTGAGGATATATTTAATGGGTGAAGGATTCAATATTCCATCTACTGAGCAAACAACTGTATATAAAAACCCATCTGTAGCTTTTTAAAAATCTATGTGACTTAAAAAAAATCCATTTATCTTAAAATACCAGGATCCTTCTTTTTTTTAAGGTGAGAAATAGCTTAATACAATTAAGTGACAAAATGGATTAAGATCAGTGACAAAAATGTAAATATTTGAGTAACTTTTAGGAGTCATCTGTATAAATTTAAACAGTGGTAATGTGGCTCCTTCATCTGTAGGAATCTAGTCTCAGTTATACTGTTTTAGGTAATGTGTGTGTGTGTGTGTGTGTGCATGTGTTTTTGTGTGTGTGTGTGTGTGTGTGTGTGTGTGTGTGTGTGTGTGTGCTTAGCCTTGTCTTTTTTCTTGCCTGGAATGCCTTCCTTCCTCACCTTCTGATAATCTGTTATCTCTCTTAAGACTAAAGTACTGTCTTCAGCATGAGGTCTTTCTTGACTCCTCCCCCCAAATTACTAGTGCCTTTCTTTATAAACCACCTTGTATCTAACTTGTATGCAACTATATACATATACAGATGTATGTGTGTATATGTTGTATAAAATGTGTGCATATGCATAGGTATGTGTATATATAGATCTCTCTGTAGGTATCTCTCATATATATGTATGTATCCCATACAGATGTGAACATATAGCAAACATATGCAGGTATGTCCTATATTCCTATGTATTCAATTGGAGGAAAAAAGAATAGCAAACTGCTATTAGCCTAGTAGCCAAAGGGTATCTTTCAGGCCCCAGTAAGACCAGGGTTTGGTTTGAAAGCTCTAGCTTCACTCTTCAAACTTCCTAAGTTTCCAGGCTGATTGCTGTATTCTGGGGCTTGGCTGTGCAGGACAGCCAATTTTGTGTCAAAACAGAAAAGGATTTTAATAAGAGGGAGGTCAGACATCTCCCCAAGGGCATAGCGCGGCAGGTCTCAGGTAGAGCCAGCCTTTGGCCACTCTCTCTGAGTATTTCATGTGAACTTGTTTCTGTTGTTAGCACCCTGCTGTGATCTCTAGAAGGTGGAAGATTTACTGCTTCCAAAAGGTCACCAGCCACCAACCCACTAATCTACTTATCAGCACCTCTAATCCAAGGGATAGCGACTCTCAAGAGAGAGAGCATCAGATGAGACAGAATGGGTCGTGTGTGTGCTTGTGTGTGTGTGCAACAGCCCCTGCCTCATCCTCCTCAGAGTAGACCCAGACTTTGCATGATTTGGACCTGCTATCAGAGCTGGAAACAGTCTTAGGAACAGCGATTGCCTGAGAACAAGCTAGGCAGGGACGAAGGGCACTGCAGGAATGGCCAAGGATATCCCTGCCAAGCACACAGTGTGTCCTTCACAAATGGGAATCGCCTTTTATTGAGAGACCCCAGGAGAAGCTAGGAGAGAGCTATAACTGGGGGACATTTCATTAGGAAACCATGCAGGACAGAAGGGATTTCCAGGAAGGAAGAGTAGGGAGTGAGACCCTCCGCAGCACATCTGCTCTGTCTGGAGACTACTTTCCTGTCTAATTGTGAGATGATGGGTTTACCCTCTTTTGGGAGGGCAGCAGGGTTATTGCTGCAACAATTGCCCATGCCACACCTGCTTAGGAAATTTGAAAAGCTTTTTAAAACCTCATTAACTTTAGTGGGCTACTTAACCATCAAAGAAGAGCCTAGAAGATAGGGGTTCATGCTCCATTGCTGAAACCTTCCAGCCCCTCAGGGTGACTCCCAGAACCCTAAAAGGAGGAGGAGTCAGCTCCCTTCTGGGAGCCCGGAAGGAAAGACGGCTCATGTTGAGTTCATTTCTTAGGTCTTTGTTTACTTGTCCAGTATAAGAAGTCTAAAGAAAAATTCCGATCATTAACCCAAGCCTGCTTCCCTTTGGCTTTGGGTTCTGATACTTATCATTTTCATGATGTAGAAGCTGGAAGAGCCCAATTGTCACTTACTAGCTGTGTGATCCTGGGGGAGTCACAACCTTCCTGGGCCTCAGTTTCCTCATCTGGAAAATGAGGTCGTTGGACTCAGTGACCTGGGAGGACCCTTCTAGCTCTACATGGATGATCTGATTATTCCCTAGCTCCTCTGAGTCTCTGTTTCCTCACTTATAAAAGGGGGGAGTTAGACTAGATGGCCAGAAGTTCCTTCTAGTTAGAAAAATCTGGTCCAGTGATTTCAATATATAAAGATCATGGCTTAGTGATTAGCAGGCAGGAAAATGTCCCTAGCAGGTCAGATGGAAGGGATAGGCTGGGCTGAGCCATCCTCCATCCTTGGTCTCTTGGTCCATCTCACATTTTCAGAGATTAGGAAGGCAATCAACAGCCCTGGAACCGGATCTATGATTTTGTTAGAATGGGAGCTCCCTTCACCAACGCAGATCATGGGGTTTTAATAATCAACACGCATTTATTAAGCACCTACCATGTGACAGAGAACAAGGACAATAGCTGGAATCTCTGGAGGGCTTCTTACAGTTTGCACAAAGATCATCTCAGTCTATTCTCCTCACAACCCTGGCAGGTGGACGTTCCTATTATCTCCATTTTACAGATGAGGAACACGAGTCAGATGAAATTTAAATGACTCAACTGAGGCCTCAGGGATAGCAAGTATTGGAGGCAGAATCTGAACTCAGGTCTTCCTGATTCCAGGTCAAGTACTCTAACCACGGTGTCAGCTCGGTGATAGATAAAGGCAGAAATGAACCAGTCTCTGTCCTCAATCGTCTTAAATTCTCATAGGAGCGATAACCCACACACATATGAGTATATGCAGAATGTATAAGAAATAAATACAAGGCAACTTTCAAAGGGAAGGCACTCGTAAGGGCACTGGAGGGAGATCAGTATGAATCTGGGGTCAACAACAGAGCTTCAGCTGGATTTTATACACGGACATAACGAAAATTTAGAAAGGACACATGACTCTCACACGGTCACAACATTTATAAGCTTGTGAGATCAAATAGGACAAGAAACGGAAAGTGTTTTCCGTTCATTATTCTTAAAGGCCAGATAAATGCTAGCAATTATTTTTTTTATCAAAGCTCAAAGGTGGAACCTGAACTCAGCCTTCCTTGACTCCCGGTAGAGGCTTCTCTCCATTACACCATTCTACCTAGTGGAGCTCATGATGGCTACACCTAGCAGATGGAATTCTAGCTTGGGTCATTGGATAAAAAAGAGCCTGAGGAGAAGATTACATCAAAATGGTGAGTAGAATATGCTCCTCCCTGCTCCCTGGACAATGGCTGGGCACACAATCCCTCATCTTTTCCTATTACACTAAAGAAGTTCATGTGTTAACACTTTGAGCCCTTGAAATGTTCCACCCTGGGTCAAAGCTCTTTTGTGCCACACTATTTGTGACTTTGCAACATATACTCAGATAAGGATTTACAAAGTAATAAAAATATAAAGCGGGAGAGTACTCTCACAGCTAGGAGGGTCAAGAAAAATATTTGAGATCAGTTAAAAATGTGGGTCACACTGTGTGTCTACTAGCTGTCATAGGTCACATAACTTGGGAAAACGATGTATCTAAGAGGACCCTTTGTTTAGATCAAACACCAAATATTTTGGTTATAAGATTATTCACTTATATATCCACTAGTCCTTGTGTATTTGTGGACAAGGGAAAGTGGGTAATAGGAATCTTTACAGATAAGTTTGAACCATGTTTAGCTATGTAGTACACCCTGTAGAGACATTTCCCCAGCACAACTAGTGCTTAAAGACCATGTCTGCCCAGACTGGCTGATTATACTTCCCCTCAGGATTCTAGGGATCAAGCTGAGGGGCTGGGCTATCTAACACACTAGTTCCTGAGCCTCCACTGGTGTGCTCCCAATTTTCAATTAGAATAATTTCTTTTGGTGAGGAAATTGTGTTTATGTGACTTCCCTGGGGCCATACAGATAGTGTCAAATGTCTGAGGCTGGATTTGAACTCAGGTCCTCCTGACTCCAGGGCAAAGGTTCTATCCACTGTACTCCCTAGTTGCCACCTTTTCTGGGGGGCAGTTTTTGGTTTTAGAAAAGATATTTATTGAGAAGATGTAGCAAAATCAGTTTTAAAAAATCCCCTATACTAGAAGTATATTAATCTTCGTTTGCCTGCAGAAGGTAGCATGGCATATGCCCAGATAATGCCTTGATGAAGGGGTACTTCCCTATTCACAGCCCTGCAAAGCCTTTTCTCCCTTTTGGAGTTTGCATGACATGCCCCTTCTCTGCTGTGTTCAGAGGATAGTGACTTTCTAGAGTCTACAGTCTGTTACAAGGGATGAGGATCCCTAAAGCTTCTGCTGTCTTGTACATGGATCCTTTGTTATTGGCTACCATTGCTCTGGTGAACCTCCAGTAGTACCTCTGGCAACCACAGAGAATGTTTCTAATGGTCTCTTGTTTACTTGGTCATACTATTCTTGGAGTATTCATTCACCCAAGAAATAGAGGTGCATGTGCTCATGGACACATGGCAGCCAGATGGAAGACTAAGCAGCCACCCTTCCCCCATCTGCCAGGTCCCAGAAGTTCTACTACATTTGCCATTAGGAAGAAAAAGCCTGAGATATCAGTTTCATCCCTTTTGTATGCAACTCAGTCCCTGCTCAGCACTTCTAGAAACATCTGTTCTTCTACTCTGTAGCTTATTAGAAGACTTTTCATCTTTATTAATTCTTCAATCTCTCATGGACAGAAACCAGCTCCTCAAAGTTCGCCACATTGGAATTGAACTAGGCAGAGAAGACCTGGTCATGCTTTTAATGACCCACAAGAGGGAGAGGGTGGGCAAATCTGAGCATGTGCTAAGGACTTGGATCTCAGTGAACCTGATATTTCCAGATTATAGATAATTGTATAGAGTACGCGACAACCAAAAATCAGAATTTGATTGCTCGAATCCTTAAAGGAAGTTTAAAATATTTTTATTATTTTTAATAATATTTAATATTATTATTATTTTTATATTTATTATATAAAATATTTTTAACTTAAAAATATAAAATTATGAGTATAATGAATTTAAAATACAGGTTTCCTTTATGAAAAAAGAAACTTTCCAACATCCTTTTGAAGCCATATTTGAATGGTCAGATTGTGGCACCCTTCACACAATACCGACTGACCACCATATCATCGGTGGTCACTGATCACACAATGGCCAAGATAGAGTAGCACAATATAGTAAAGAGGTACCTGTCCTGCAAAAAGGGACCCTCGGGTTTCAGTCCCCTATCTGCTATTTATTAGCTTGGAAAATCACTTCTTTCTCAACTTTAGTTTACTAACTTGTAAAATGAAAGAGTTGAAATAGGTAATATCTCATATCCCTCCCAACTCTCGTATTCTATGAATGCCAAACTTGAAGTTGGGAAGAATTGAATTTGGTCCTAAATGGACATTTAGTGCTGAACTTGAAGTGAGGAAGATAATAGGTTCGTTTTCTGCCCTTGATACTGACTTGCTGTGTGACCCTGGAAAAGTCACCTAATCTCTTTCCTTGTCTGTAAAAAGAAGATCAGAATACCTGTAATACATCCCACTCAAGTTTATTATAAGACTTAAATATGAAAACACTTTAAAAACATTAAAATGCAAAATAAAATGTCAGTTACTGTTGTTATTATGAATTCTTATTACTATCATTAAAATCATTCTCATCTTGTCTGATAGATTTCACCTAGAAATAGTTATGTTTCAAGTTATCATTCTTTTGTATTAATATTCTGAAAACTTCTGTATGAGTGGATAAAACTGCTGCTTTTCAAGGCAAATTACAGTATTGGGATTTGAGCTCATTTTCAGTGAACTCATTGATAACATCCTTGGCAGAGCCCAGTAGGAAACAGGGTGACAAGGATAAGATAGACCTTATGCTGTTCTCACGTGATTTCGTTCTCCTTTGCTAAGTCTCTATATTTTGAAAACTTTTCATTCTATGCTACTTGGAGGTTATACATATTTGGAATGGCATCATCTGTTAAAAATTGGTCTTAAGTTTTTATGGATTAATGCTACATCTGGGTGATTGTGGGCATTGATGTTGTCTGTGATAATGATCTGGTTCCAATAAAATTTATCAGTTGATTTTTCTGTGATACTTTAAGGTCTGTCTCTGTAGTTTTTGTAGTAAGATTTGTTATGTGCCAGTCTATGACATACAGCAAGCTTCTTAAATAATTTTGTGGGTGTTTAATTTTTATAAGTTTTAGTGATGTGTTGCACAGTCTCTAACTTTTTTGCCCAATCTCTACTGATCACTAAGTTTGTAATTTCTGGAGAGCATCACCTGATCTGGAATTACCACCATAAATATCTCTGTATCCACAACCAAATCTACATAACTCAGGCATTTCCATTTGGCAGCATTGTCATCATCATCTCCTCCTTTCTCTTCCCCTCCCCTCCTCCATTCCTCTTTCTTCCTCCTCCTCTTCCCCCTCCCCCTTTCTTGTTCAGGTTGGAAGTGAAGAGGCCCCCACCCCCACCCCCCGGGGTCCACTCAGGTTCAGCTCTCTATCCAATGTGTTGCCTAGCTGCCTTAGGATGTTGGGGACTGTGCTATGTAAATATTGAAGTTTTTGTTCTGGTACTTTCCATGTATGTTCCAGCTCATTTATAAAGGTCTAATCCATTGTCTCTGCTAATGACAAGGAGGGGCAGGAACAGTCTATCACCAAGTAGAGGAATGCTATCCAGGGTGACAAACACAAAGACTTCGTGTGCCCTGAGGGGCAACTGAGAGGTTTCTAGGAAGCCCTGAAGCTACTGTTGATTGGGCTCTGATGATACTGCTGACTGGGTTAGTATTCCAGTAAAAGAAAGACCCAAAGACATAAATCAGGTGTACACCTTCCAGCCCTGGCATCTATTTTTACTGGACTGAAAGTATATTTTGACTTAAAATTAATAAGTGGGAACTGCTCTGTCTTCTTCATTGGCCTTCCCATTGACTTCAGGATGCCAATCAGTCCCTTAAGATACCTGTGTACTATGCTTTCTCTTCAACTTTCTCCTTAGTAGTTTTACACTCAATATGTCTTCTATGGAGAAAACCAAAGTATTTGTAACTAACACCTTTGATCCACTGACCAGCTAATGTTATTATTATTCCATGTATCTGAAGTCAATTTGGTTTACTTTAGCTTTCCTATATCAATTTTTTGAGTGGTCTGAAATATCAGAGTTCTAATGTCACATAGGCAGAGAAGGTGATCTACATGGTGGGATAGTTCATTTTTGCCCATCTTCTCACCTGGAAGTGGGAAAGAACTCTGGATTTATAGTCAGAGGACCTGGGTGTAAGTCAGTCTCCCAATTATTATTTATGTGACCTTAAAGAAGTTATTTAACTTCTCTGGGTCTCAGTTTTTTTTATCTGTGAAAAAGAAGGGATTTGATGAGATGGCTTCTGAGTCCTTTATTTTTGTGAAGCTATGAGAATATGAAATGCTGTCCATGCTAGAGTTCTTATTCTGTTATTGTTATTTTGGCATTTTCAGTTTTTGTTGGTATTTACTCTGGAATGTTTCTGGTTTCATTGGTGTTTTATTTGTCATTAACATGAGAGTTATCTGTATACCTTTTCAAGCTTGGATTAGTCCTTTTTACTTTATTTTTCCCACAGACAGCCTGTCAAGGCTTCAGAAATATCAACTATGGATGGCTTTCTATACAGGCTGCCTGAATATCTGTAGGAAGAAAATGTGAATATGTTCTAACACTATCAAGGCCTTTTGTTTGGCATTGAAAAGAGGAAGGGTAGCATTTTCCCTTAGACCCAGGCTTCCAAAAAATATTAAACTCAACTTACAATCATTGATCATTCTTAGCCTGTTTTTTAGAAATGGTTCTTCTTTCATTTTTAATAACAAGGAATCTTTCCAGTAAAATCTCTCTGTCTCTGTCTCTCTCTCTCTCTCCACTCTGCCTCTTGATTTCTTCTTCTCTTTTCTGCATTCTCTTTCTCCTTCCCTCTCTTCTCTGTCTTGCTCTGTGTCCATCTGTCTCTTTCCTATTTCTTTCCCTGCTTCTCTCTTTCTCCTTATTGAAACAGGAGATACAGCTCTCAAGAATGGCTCTGTGCTGCAGTAAGTACCAACCAAGGTATTATTTTCAAAGCAATGATATATAGCTCCATGAGAGTAAGACTGGAAGGAAAATACAAGGGATATGTGTGTGTATACATATATATATATATAAACACATATATTCACACATATATGAATGTGTATCTTTGTATGTGGGTATGTGTTTGTATATGTTTGTATATAGTCCAAAGGTGCTTATGATTCACTGTTGACTTATAAAAATTCATGCTAGACCTTAAGGCATGTAGGTCTTACATGTAGGTGAGTATCCCTAGAGATTTTTTTTTTCATTGAGCTAACAGAGACCTAAAAACGTCTTACTTCCTGAAAAAAAGAGATGGATCTTTTGTCTCTTTTTGTATCCCCAGTGCTCAATATGGTGCATGGTACATAGTAGGTGCTTAATAAATATTTAGGTATTAATTAGCTCAGTAGTAGCTCAGAACTCAGCTAGGAAACAAATTAGACCCTCCAATGTCACTGCTGGAAAAGAAGCAGAGTGCATTCCATAAGCACATGTTTGGGGTCCAGGAGCCATTGGGTAGTGAATGGCTGTTGGCACTCCCAATACTTCAATTCAAATGAGGCTGTGAGGGCAGGGGGTCCACTTCACCACCAATGAAAGCAGTCGTCAGTATAAAGCTTGCTTCTAGGTTTTGGTGACCATCTTCATGGAGGACTCTTTACTGAATCATGGCTATTAACCTTGGAAAGTGACACACCTCAGCCCATCTTATGTCTTTTCATTTTATTTGATTCAACACATATCTATTCAGCACTTATGTGTCCATCTGTGTGCCAATCACTGTGCTATGTGATGGAGATAAAAAAGACAAAAGTGAAGTATCTCCTGCCCTCAAGGAGTTTACATTCTAATACATGAGGCACACAAAAAATAAATATAAATATGCACAGACATACAAGTAAATGGAAAAGAAATTCACAAGGTTGTTTTCTGTTTTGTGGAAAGGACACTAACAATTGGAGAATTGAGCTTTATAGTGATCTCTAGGCTTGTCTGAGAAGTGGTATGGGATGACAGGGAGAGTAGATCCACAACCTTTGGAGTCTGGAATTGGACTGAAGTCCTGCTTCTGACATGCTTTACCTGTAATTCTAAGCAAGTCCCCTTTATTCTCAGTGTCCTGGGAAACTGTCCAAGGCTGTAAGTTTCAAAGGCATTGTCAACCTGCCTCAGCGGAGGGAAGTTTCCAACACCTAGGAAATCCCAGGTTTAGACTTAGAGCTTAAAGACATCTCTGAAGTCACCTAGCCCAAGCTCCTTATTTTACAGAAGGCAAAACTGAGACAAGTTGATGAGATCTTAGATCAAGAGTTGGAAGGGCCATTATAAGTAATCTAGTCCAGCCCCCTCATTGTACAGATGAGAAAACTGAGGCTGAAAAAAAAAGTGTCTTGTCCAAGGTCACATAAATGGTAAGGGAGAGGCAGAATTTGAATCTGGGTCCTTGGACCCAGGGCTATTTCAGTTGTATTATACTGTCTCACTAGAGCATTGTATATTAGAGGGTTCAAACTAATTAGTTTCCGTGCAGATCATTCTACTCTGAAACTGTTAGCGGAATTGGGTGAGACTATTGTTGGGGGTTCCTCCCTTGTGCACTTGCATCCCCCAGTGCAAATCAGTGGTTTCTCACTGTGAACTGCCTCACGGCTCCATCTTCTTTTATTTTCTTTTTAAACCATAAAAAGACTCACCTCTACTGTAGCCCTAGTCAAAGTCACAGGCTTTTATTCTTGAAAGGCATCTTCTAAGGTCTCTGCCCTCCTCTTTATTTTAAAACAAAACAAAACAAAACAGAGGGATCTTTTTAAAGCTTTTGACATTTTTTATATAACCACTATTGATTTTCAATTGTTCTGGAAATTCATTCATTTCCCTTTGGCCTATGGGTAACTGAGACTTTCATGGGGTCTACATTTTTCCTTATTGTATTTTATTATTTCATTTAATTATATTGTTAGTATTATTATGTTAAGACCTTATTGCACTATTAAAAACTCCTTTCTTTTAAAAAAAAATATATATATGTATATATGCATGCTAGGGAGGATTTTCTTCATTTACTTCAACTAAAATAATATATTACAGCAGATTGAATGTAGTAGAAGTCAATATGAGAATTGAGCTGTTTTCTGTTAAGTCAAACATTAAAGAGAATTGCAAAAAAATGTAAAACAATGTTGCTTTTCTTACTAATGCTTTTGTTTTGGAAAAGTTACTTTAAAATAAAGTGTCATTTATGTTAACGTGAAATGGGTTTATTATTGTTATTTAAACGAATTGATAAGTAAGGATTTCCAAACTCTATTGGTGTTAAATGTTGATAGATGTCAAGAAAAGCTCTTTGGGTCCTTTGGGATTATTAACAACTTGAAGGGATCCTGACCACAAAGTTTGGGACCTGTTGCTCAAAGGCATGGCTTTCTGGGATGGGGTGAAGGGTGGATGCAATGGAAATGGAGGCGATGTGAAAAAAAGATATCAATAAAAAAGAAAGGAAGGAGAAGCTCTATTCATGTGAGGACATCCTAGGAGTTTGGGCTTGGCATGGGAACATGCAGCATAGAGTGAGGTTTTGAACCTAGAGCTCACAGATCTCCAAGGAGTTAGTGGAGAGATTTCGGTAGTCTGTGAACTTGGAGATTTCATTAGTACTGGTTTCCCTCATTATCTTCTGCACATTGTTTTATGTTTTTAGAAGCAGTCCTTCTGAGAAGAGGTCCATAGGCTTCACCAGACTGCCAATGGGATCTATGACATAAACAAAGTTAAGCACTCCTGATGTGAAGAGTTGGGCTAAATGAAGAAACAGATGTGACTTACAGTTATCGGGATATATTACTGAATGGAGAGAACGAAACAATTTCCTGTGATGAAGAGTTTGGAATCCTGATCACAAGCCTGGCCTAAATGAATCATGTAGTAGCATAACCACAATGGGGGATCCTTGAGAGGGATTGAATCCTCAAGTTCCCCAATGCCAAAGTCCTGCCAGAGCTCACCCAGGCACCATCCCACCACCTCCATCACTGTATTAGACTGCGGAAATCTGGATGCCCCACCATGTTGCAAGGCGATACTGGCAGAAACTTTCTCCATAATACAAGATTTTGTGAGTGGGATGTTTTTTTGCTTTTCTGCTTTTTGGAGGGGGGAGGGCAGGGCAATTGGGATTAAGTGACTTGCCCAGGGTCACATGGATAGTTTTTGTGTTAAGTGTCTGAGGCCAGATTTGAATTCAGGTCCTCCTGACTCCAGGGCCAGTGCTTTATTCACTGTCCACCTAGCCGCCCCTTGATTGGAACTTTATATGGGTCACCACTCTATTTAGGTTTAGGATTTCATTGAGTCTCATGGGTACTTTGCAAGATTATGAAAATAAGACACTGTCTCGTTGGATATGACCTTTACACCCAGTTCCTCTGGGGGGGGGAGGGAAAATGCTCTTCAGTGCTCTCAAGGATTTTAGCTCCCTCTCCCATACCCTCAGTCTTGCTTAATACATTCAACAAGTAAGCAAGCACAGGTAGATGGTCATCATGTTTCTATAATATCAGTTTAAATAGCAATAATAACTGAAAATAAGCAATCATAGAATAACTTGACTGAAAGTCAATTGCTTGGAACTTCAACTGAGAGGGGATAAATGATCTTCTCTCCTTTCCACCTGTCCTATGAATTAGAAGGGCAAAGACTGACCAACAAGCAAATGGCTTCCCCACTGGACACCTGGAAGGAGGGAAGGGATACTTTGGCAACTGTCCTGGTGTTCTGAGCAGCCCCAGGCCCTACCGATTCCCTCCTTCTGTCTTGTTCTTGGTCACCTCTTTGTTCCTCTTGGCTTGAGGTTTTTTTTGGTCTATGCCATTCTCCCATCTGCTCTCCTAGCACCACCAGATCTTTTACTCCAATTCATCAGTAATGACTGGTGACTTATTCTAGTGCCTTCTCAGACAGCCTCGGATTGTCATTGCCCATCCTTCATTTCTGAAGAGGACCAATGACATCATGGCTGATGTTTTGACTTGTATGTAAATTAGGTTTAAGTGACAGTGGCAAGACAAAAGTGAAGATAACTAATGATGGCCCAGGATGTAGCAGATGGCCTTAGAGTCTGTGATATCTGATGAAGCTCCAAGTGCTCCCCAGCACCTGCCTCAGTCACCTTCACGGTAGTTGGAACAGATTGTTTTCATTTACCTATTCGGCCAGGGAAGTCTTCACATGCTTAAGGTACACATTCCCCTAACTCACCAATGGGTTGGAGGCCCCTTGCATACACTCAACCTGGTTTAGCCTTTATCCTGAGAGATTTTTACTGGAGGGTGGCTTCTGGGAGCTTCTTGGAGCCACAGGTGAGAATTCATTGAAGGTGGACACCAAAGGTAGATGAGCAGTACTGAAAAGGACTCAGCAAACCCTCACACCAGAGGTATTCATCTTTCCTGAACACTCATACACCTTGACAATCCAGGATATAGTTCTAACTGAGGCATCCTCTATTCCCTTTTAGTTTGTTTGTTCAAGTCTTTTTGAGGTCAAGAGCAAAGCCACTAGAATGGGGAATGCTGGGTGGTATCTGTATGGCCCATAGGGAGCTATCTCAGCCCACTAAGCTTCTGTGAAAATTTGGGAGCTTACAGTCACAATACTAATGGAAGACCTGCATTCTCCAAGCATCTGTCTCCAAAAGAGTAGCTAATGACATTGGATTTGTCTTTGGTTTTAATTCACCTTAGCACTTATCCCATTGTCTGACACATAGTAGGCACTTAATAAGTGCTTACTCCCTGGATGACTGATTTTGTTTCACTGTCTTGGGGAAATGGAGGGGACACTGCTTGGGTGGATGGGGTGATGATACAGGATCATACAGAGAAGCTGATGCCACTCACTTCTGATTTGACTCTCTTTTCTTTGGCAAAAAGAATGATTTGCTGCCTGGAAAGGGCAAAAAAGGGGCTAACAGGCAGTTGGCATCCAAGACAATTAGGGAAATAGCAAAGAAGACCATAGGGCAGGTAGGTGGCACAATGAATAGAGTGCTGGATCTGGAGTCAGGAAGATTCCTCTTTGTGAGTTCAAATCCAGCCTCAGACACTTCCTAGAGATGTGATTTAACACAATTTGCCTCAGTTCCTCATCTATAAAACAAGATGGAAAAAGAAGTGGCAAGCCACTCTAGGATCTTTGCCAAGAAAACCCCAAATGAGGTCATGAAGACTTGGACACAACTAATAAATGCCTCAGCAACAACAGCAATGACAACAGAACACTACACACTTCAAAGGAGTCCTTCTTGGTCCACAGAACCCTTATCAGAAGTTCCTCATGGCTAGAGAGGCCCTGGGACCTTTGGGGCCGGCAGACTTGATATGAGTTCTCTGTGTGGGCTGGAAGCCCTCTGAGGCTAAGAGAGGCTGAACTTCACAGAGTGAGGATTTGGTCCTCGTCTCTGTTCTCCTCTGATCAGGCCCTACCTGAGGAACTTTGCCAGATTTTAGGAGGGGCTTTGATAAGCTGCAGAGTGTCCAGAAGAGTGCAACAAGGGGGGTAAAGAGCCTTGAGCTCATGCCGAGTGACATTCAGCTGAAGGAGCTCTGGGTGGCTGACCCCGGAAAGAGAAGACGGGAGAATGGCGTGAGAAGTGCCTTCATTGATCATGAACGGTAGTAATGAGGAAGAGGAGTAAGGCTGGCTCAATTTTAATCCACAGGGCAGACTATGAAACAATGGATGGGAGGTGAAAAGAAGAAGATTAAAAGCTGATGGAAGCTAAAACATCCTAATAATGAGAGCTGTCTCCACATTCAATGGCCTGCCTCTGGAGGTAGTAAATTCCCACTCACTGGAGCGCTTCAAGCAGAGGTTGGATGTGCATTTGTTGGGTGTGTGGTGATGGCATTCCGTCGGGGCATGGACTGAATCTGGTTAGGCCTCTGATGGCCCTTGCTAAGCTGAGAGCCTCTAATTTGGTGACACCCCTGCCCCACCCCAGCGCTCACCTTCTCAGTCTTTGGGTTTTCACCACTCAGGGATAGAAAAGGCCATAACCCAGCTGGGGTCTAGGGGCTGTGCACTGCTGATCTTATTTCTTCTTCTGGCAATGTGGTCAGGGTAAAAGCATTTGAGCATGCCAGCCATTTCCCCTAGTTGTGAAATTCAGCCCATGGCTTCCTCTCACTGGAATTCAAGGGGATTGAACATCTTTGAGATTCTCTACCAAAAAGATATTCTACAATTTTACCAGCATTAGCTATTTAATGCTATGCACTTATATAGCACATTATACTTTTCAGAGCACTTTTACATCTGTGATCTCATTTGATTCTCTCAACAACCCTGAGAGTGATTGAACTAATTGGTCTATAATGACCTTCCTAGCTCTGGAGCCTATGAAATAACTAAGATTGTGATTTACAAATGTTACCCATATTTACGACGGAAGGGTGGTTTAATGGATAGTGTGCTGGGCTTGGAGTCACAAAGAACTGGGTTCAAATTATGTCCCTAAAACGCTAGTTATGTGACCACAAGCTTCGTAGAGCCTCAGTATTCTGTAAAACAGGGGAAATACAGCCTATAGTACCTACATTATAAATTTGTTATGAGGTTCTAATGGTATAAAATATGTAAAGCACTTTGTCAACTTTAAAATAACCACTGCTTCTCCTCTTCCTTCATCATCATCATCACCTTGTTCCCTCCTCTTCCTCTTCCTTCTTCTTTATCCCCCTCCTTCTCTGGTGAAGTGCAATATATTAGGATTTGGGTCAATGAGACACCAGACAGAAGGCTTTAAATACGAGGCTCCGTATGTTAAGAGACTGACTGGCATCTAGAAGTCAAGGCTTAATGTGAATGTAAAACAATTTACTCCTATGCAGTACTAGTTTTTTTAAAATTTATTTTATTTTTTTTCTTTTCTTTTGGAGGGTAATTGGGATTAAGTGACTTGCCCAGGGTCACACGGCTAGTTTTTGTGTTAAGTGTCTGAGGCTAGATTCAAACCCAGGTCCTCCTGATTCCAGGGCCGGTGCTCTATTCACTGTGCCACCTAGCTGCCCCTCAGTACCAGTTTTGATACATGATAAGATGGAAAACAATGATTTTAGAAAAACAAGATCACCTACAATGTTACAAAAATGCAGGGCTCATAACCCCAAAGGAACCAGCTCTAGGAAAATATAAAAAAAGAAGAAGATCTTGATAAGCAGGTTAAACATCTAAAGAAATGATTTTGGAACAGACTTTTCTCCACAAAGCAAGAGTAAAGGCTAACAATAGGTTGAATGTGACTCAAAGTGGTTTGTAAACAACTGGAGCCTATGCAATGTCTATGATTCAAGAATGGAGTTTGGGGCTATGGGTCAAACACCAATCCATGTTTTCAATTGATATTGTCCTACTGATTCCTCATCATCTTCAGACTACACAGGATGAAAAGTTTTCAAAATATGGAGATTGCACTGAAGAAATTAAAACCCTGTGGGCATGGAATGAGGCACATGCCATCCCTGTTGTCCTGACTTCTATTACAGCTGTTCTGAAGATGTTTTCCATGAAGCTATAGAAAAAAGCAGGCATCTCAATATGCTGATTCTATTATGAAAAGTTCTATTTTTATCACCTGCCCAATCATCTGCAGAACTTCAAATAGAAAAGAATAATGGGATGATGGTAATTTGTTCTTAGACCATTTTTGTCTGAGCATCATCAAAGGAAAAGAGAAAAAAGAGAACAGTAAAAACAATAGCATTATCAACACTAATGACGGCAATAATACTAATGTGGACTTCTGCAGGGAAAGAGTAGAAACCATGTAGCATCGAGCACATATGGTGTAAAAACCTCGCCTGTACTTTGATGCTTAGAGATGACTTGTGGGCTAGCATTAGTGCCTCTATATCTTCTTTATACATTTATAGATCATAGGAACTCATACTTAAAGTACCCCTTCCTCCAATAATCTTGAGAATCCAACATATAAACTGTATTAGAAATAGAATATTATTATTGATAAAAGTCTGGACATAAAACTAATCCCTTAAGTTTTTATAACTAAAGAGCAATGTTTTTAATAGCTATCACCATACCAAATACTCATGGCTTCCAACCAGGGGAATGCAGGGGCCAGCTCAAACCAGCTCTCTAGAGCAGAGTGTTAAATTTTTAGTGTGAGCATTAATATATTGTAAATCAGCGACACTACCTGTCAGGGCTTGATTTATTGTTTTGTTGATTATCTAGCCTTAAGAAAGTCATGAATAAAATGTTAATATTTTAGATGAAACTTAAGAAAGTTTTGTGTGCACATTTTCCCCCAGAGAGCCAGTTGTTAAAAATTTAGCAGTATGCAGAATCCAAACAGGATAATAAAAAGCTACCAAAAATAGAAATGTAAAGAGAGAAACCAAAAGTATAAGGTCCCAAGCATGTGGGAATGAGATAAAACATATGTCATTCCCATAGTCCTGTCTGCTACTGGATTTTGCCTGAAAGACTTTCAGAGACCTTAAAGAGATGAGCTTCACTCCCGCATAATCTACTACATTTTAATCACAAAACAATAATAGTAAGATAGAACCTTGTTGCTGTAACATTTATATTTCATTTTCTTCAAATTAATGATGAAAATGATGATGGGATGATGATGATGATGATGATGATGATGATGATGATGACAGCTTACATTTACGTAATATAGGATCATAGACCTAAAACTGTAAGGGACCTCAACAACACCTTCATTTTTTAGCTAGGAAAATTAGTGTCTAAAGAGACAAATGAATTTCTTCAAGTCATGCAGGTAGTAAGAATTAAAGAGGGAGCCAGGTGGTTCAGTGGATAGAGCACTGGCCCTGGCTGGAGTCAGGAAGATCTGAGTTCAAATATGACTTCAGACACTTGACACTTACTACCGGTAGCTGTGTGAGTAAGTCATTTAACTGGGCAAGTCACTTAACCCCAGTTGTCTCATCAAAAAAAAAAAAAAAAGAAAGGAAGCAAAAAGAAAATAATAACAACAAAAAGAATTCAAGAGAAGTTTTGGATCTGCGTTCTCTGACCCTACATAGCTACTCTTTTTCCCCTACATAGGACTTTGAAGTTTGCGAAATTCTTTTCTTAAAACATCCATGCCAGGTAGATAACCCAGGTATCATCATCGATGTTTTCCTAGTGAGGAAACCAAAGCTCAGGTTGTTGGGATTTTCCCAGAGGCCCATGGCTAGTAAAAGTTTGGATGTGAGACTTGTCCCCTGGTCTCCAGACTCTTTTCGAATGGGCTGTCAAATTCCCTGTTTCCATTTTGAAAAGTCACAAGAGCTGCCACAGTTCCTCCATCATGGCCTTTCTAGGTCACCTGGTGTTCTGGAGCTAGATCTGTGGGGTGGGGGGCGCAGGTGAGGGAGCCCGTGGGTACGTGGGATTCCTTCCTGGCATTGCTGAGCTGAAGGGCTGCAGATTGTCTTACTGCTGATCTAGGCTGCTGCCACGGTTCAATGGCTGCAATATAATCAGACCCTTAAACGCTTGGCTTTTTACTTATGAGGGGGAATCATGATGAGTTATGTTACAAGATAACACAACCTGACAAGATACACCAGTCCTAAACGTTCACAGCCACAGACTGGTTTTCCCCCTGAGAAGAAGCTGTTAAAACATCACAGGATAATCGCTGTAACATGATCAGCAGGAGAAAAGATTGATCACACCTAAGAAACTGACCTCTTGAAGGCACTTTGGAAAAAGGCACACCTTTCTTGTTGATTGATTACTCATCAGGGTGACCACCACTGTATGGGAAAACCACGTGGGCACCTCCATTTCTGTGGGCACACATACTCCAAGGCAAGATTGATGCGTTGGATCTGGAGTATGAGGTCCCAAGCATTAATCCAAGAAGACCCAGATATTTCTGAAAAGGAGGAGAAAAAAATACTGTCAGTATAATGAGCTCTGTCAGAGCTATGCCTAAGAATTCTTTCTTCTGGAGCTAATAGTGGCTATTGTTTTTAGTTTTTTTTTTTGGGGGGGGGGGATGCTATTTTAGAGAGGATAGTTGGAGGCATGTGCAACATTGCTGGATCAGTGATACAGAGAAGAGCCCAAGGGCAAATGCAGCCATTCTAGAACAGGAGGGCCACCCACCTCAGCAGAAAATCTGACTCTTGCACCCTCGCCTAGGACAATTTAGCACCTGACTTTGAGAAATTTATTCCATCAGGCCTCTGGGTTTTCTGGTGAGAGCTGGTTCTGCCACAGAGATGGGGGCCAGTAGAGGACACTGAGGTAAAGTAACTGGGGTAACACTCGCACTGGGAAGGAGTGTCCCTCCTGTGAAAGAAATTTGCTTCACTTGGTGTCAAAGCTCTGGGGTAAAACCACATTTGTTTTATGTTAGTCACAGATCTGAGATAAAGTTTCTTAGGTCTCCCACCCCCTCACCCTGCTTCTTTATTTGAGGGGGTGAAGATTTACTTGTAGAAGAGTAGAATGCCAAGAATGGGTCAATCACATCAAGTAATAGGGCTCAGCAAGAGAATGATGGAAAAGGATGTTAAGTACCAAAAGAGAGTCTGTGCCCTCAAGGGATAATTAACTTTGTGAGTGGAGGCAGAGAAGGGGCTAACCATACACCCAGATTTATTAACCACTGTGGTTAAGTGCTGTGGGGTACAACATACCCTCAGATAATGGGAGCTATTGTGATCATCACTAGCACTATCATTCCTGCTATTATTATAAGACTTCGAATAACCTCAACGTCATTTCACTTTCAGGTTTGTGTTGTCTGTGTTCTCCCGGGGGAGATTTGGGAGGCAATCTCCTAATGCATTGATTTGTTAATGAGTTTATAGTTGTGAAACGCTTTACATTTCCACCTTCCATTGCTCTCCCAAACCCCAGGCAAATGCCTTCAGTGGCTCATGGGCTAGCTTTATTTTGATATCGCATAAACATCCGAAATCAAGCCTGTCCAAAAGAGAAGTCATTATCTCCTCTCCTGAAACCACCCCTGCTGCCAGGTAGCCCATATCTAGTGAAGTTAGGGTGAAATTCCCCAACATCTTTCTTCCAGTCACTCAAGTTGGCTGCACAGGTCACCTTCTGCTCTTACGTTCTCCCTCCTTTGCCCCAAAGCCGACGAGTTGTTGAGTCTCGATACTTCTGGATCACCGACATTTCTAGACTCTGTCCTCATCTCTCCACTCATCAGGTCACGATCATAGTTCAGTCCTGACTATGTCTTCTCTGCACTACTGGAATAATAACAATTGAGCATCAACATTTTATCCTCTATCCACTTCCTCTCATAAGTTGGTCATAGGGAGTTCACCTACAAGACTTTCCCCTGACATCATATTTGAAGCAATAGAGCACTTGGCAGTCTAGATCTCATCCTTTGCCTTGGATACGTGACTAACCCATCCTATCACACATTCAGCTGACATCCCATGCTCCTGTTCCTCTTCCAGTTTCCTCCTTGGCTATATGTTGCAACTAGCTCCCATCCACCTTGCCCCTCTCCATTGCCTTCTTTGTGAGACTCGTTTCTAATTCTTTTAATTCCAGGAGTTACTATCTGTAGTTTCTCTGAGACATGCATTTGAATGGAGCTTACATAATTCTTTGGGGCCATCTTATCCCACTTCTCACTTCTAGAAACACCAGTGGAGTGTTGATATTTAAAAGATGGGCCTTTGTTTCCACAGGGAGCTTGGGGTCATTAAAGCAGTCTGTATACTCTCTGTGGAGAGAGATTTACAGAGCTCTTTGCATAGATTATCTCTTCAAAATTTTGTTCTTACAGCAGGTGGGAGTGGATTATTAACCCTATTTCATAGAGGAGGGAACCATAAACTAAGTGGTTTGTCAGTGGTCATGTTGGGCTCAGCTCTTGGGGTTAAAGTAACTCTGAAGATTAATAACAGCCTGTTTGTTGATATGTGCCTACTTATGGGCATTGTTCTCTCATTAGGATATAAGCTATTTGAAGGCAGGGATGCTATTTTTGTATCCCCAGTACTCAGCACTCCTAGTAAAGCTCTTAGTAAATGTTTCTTTCTGAGGTTGTCTCTAGGCCCCAGATCTTCATAAGAATCCCTAGAGCCCTCGGACCCCAACCTGCCAGTGAGAGTGGGAGCTGGCCTAAGGAGCCTAGTCCATAACATCTGCTCTCGCAGTGAGATTGGCCCAGGCTGCCTGTTACTGGTTTCTTTTACTGGAAAGGTGTTAGTCCGGGCCTTTTTGATCTTCATCTTAAGGTATTTTTGGTCTGTTATCGCAGAGGAATGGTATTATATATTTCTTCTACCCTTAAGACCCTCCCATCTTGGAGCAGGACTGAACTCAGACTAATTGGACCACTCTAAGTTCAGTGTTGCAGAAAGCATTGCAGTCCTACTGCAGAGGTGCCATCTTGGCTGGGTCATGAATCAGCCTTGCAGTCACTAAGCCTAGCTTTAGGCAGGATGTGGGGCATTAAAAATCCAACTGTCATGGACTTGAGTGTCCATTTTCTTTCACCTTCTATCAGGTGGGCCAATTAAAATGTTACATCTGAAAAAAGTCAGTCTCCCAGCTCTGCTTCTTGAAATAATGATATCAGCTCTCCAAAGGACCTTTTGTGCACCTGCTTTACCTGTTTTAATTAATGATAGTTCCCAGCATGAGTCCTTGGGCTAGCTTAGTTCACAGTTAGAGCCCAGAGCTACTGAACTGTCAGACATGGACTCATTGGCATATAGGAAAGAAAGCGCAATCTAAGTGCAAATGTGTTGCCCCATATCCAAGGACTGAGTCCCCAGCATTGGCCAGTAGTCTCCCGAATGTCTTCAGAAGAATGACTGTATCAGAGAGTATATCAACTAATATCAACTATTCCTATTATTAGGGAAACATTCCATTTTTTAAAAGAGCATTATGCACTTATTATGAGCCAAGAATTGTACTAAATGCAAGAGATGCAGGTACAAAAGTAAAAAAAATCTCTTCCCTCAAAGAGTTTGGTCTTTTCCTCTCTTTTTAAGTGGGCATTTAATCACTTTAACTTCCCGTTTTATCTACCCACTGCCTCCCAGAGAGTCAGCTCTTATAATGAATTTTAAAAGAAGAAGAGCATAAAAGTTTAGTAAAATTAAACAAGACATTGCGAAAGCCTGATGTCCTATATGGGGTTTCCCACTCCTGGCCTCCCACCTCTGGGACGAAGCACAAAATCAAGCCCACTCCCCCTCTCACCCCGAATCCAGTTCTTTTCATGATTCTTTTGGAAAGCTTGGCTTGGTCATTCTATTAGTTTAAGTGATTTTAGCTTTGTTGCACATCCATGAATCACCTGCTGTGTGCAAGATCCTCTACGTGGCGATGGATGAGAAGAAGAAGAGAAACGGAACTCTCAAGAAACCACATATTCTGTGAGGGGGGGAGATACAACATATAAGCAAATGTAAGCATGGCTATATGTATGCAAGTAAAATATGTAATATATGCAACATGCAATATACACACAGCACGCATGCTTATGTATTCTGTAAACATGTGCAGCACTTGTGTATTCTATAAACATGTAGTATCATATAAATATGACATAGAACACCTGTAGCATTAGTGCTTCTGTATTATATGACATATATGCATCATATACACATATATTTATATATACACATGCTAATTTCAAGAGGACAGAGGGAGTGCTAAGTATAGGAGAATCACGAAAGGATTCGTGTAGGAAGCAGCATGCAATCTGACCCTGAAGGAGGGTAGGGATTCCTAGAGGCAGAGGAAGTTTGGGAAAGCTGGGATTGGAACCTGCGTTTATACAACAACTCCCATCGGTCAGGCACTGTGCTAAGGGCTTTTACAAACAATCTCATTTCATACTCAAAACAACCCTGGGTATTGTGCTGTGATTATTGTCCTTTTGAACTGAGAAGCCTGAGGCCAACAGAGGTGAAGTGACATGCCCAGGGTCAAACAGCTAGTAAATGTCTGCAGCTGGATTTGCACTCAGGTCTTCCTGACTACAGGCCCCGTCTGTGCACTGAGTCACCAGCTGCCTAATTCTGAGGTGACAAGGGAGTACATTCCAGGCATGGTTGATAGCCTGTGCAAAGGCACCAGAGAGGAATCAGGAATAATGAACTCAAGGAGTAACAAATGGCCAGTGTAGCTGTAGCCCAAAGTGCCTGAAGGGGAGCCTGGATAGGCATTAACGCGGCCAGATTATGAAACTGAAAGCTTTGGATTTTGTGCTAGAGGCATTAGGGGTTTGTGAGCAAGGGGGTGCCTGGTCACATTTGGACTTCTGATGATTTGGGCCCTTATTTGGAAGATGGTTGGGAGAGGGGAGGGTCTGGAAGCCAGGTTTTCATTGAGGAGATTGTCACAATGATCATCCACAAGGAGCTGCTTTTCTATTTTCCCGTTTTTGCTGTTTCTGCCTTTGGAAAATAAAGCATATGGGAAGATTTATAGAAAGCCGATGGAAACTATTTTCGGAAACAAGTGGAGCGTGTATTCCGTGGGTAATACACAGAACAATGCAGTCCCCATTTCTCCAGGGTTTCTGAATGCCCCTTTTCAAGTCTGTATCTCATCTACCCATCAGCGCTGGAACCCTGGAGACTAATGGCACAGCAGAATCCCTGGAAGGAAGCCCTTGCGTTTATAAATGGACTGTGGAAGTAGACAATGCTTGAGAGGTTTGCAAATCTCACTGAAATCCACCTAGGTGGCTCTGTCCAGAGACACCTGGACGGCGACCGCCACTCCCTCAGCCATGCGCGGACTTTCCCAACAACCTCCTAAGAGAACAGATGCTTTTCAAAGCTAATGACAGAGCATCCTAAAGGCTGGAATGATAACATCCCCTGTTTTGTGTCATTTCTCCAGCCGGGTGGCTTGCATGGCGAGTGCTGGAACGATGCCCATATGTCTCGCTGCTCTTCCTCTTTGATCAAACCTGCTGCGAGAGTCCGGGGAGGTGTGAAATTCATTTCCAGATCATCCCTTAGGGAGATCATGAGGGCACTGAGTCCACTTAGAGCAGAAGCAAAGAAAACAAAGTGCAAAAAGATGGGGAGGAAAGGGGGGAGGCAATTCCCTCAGCTGCCTGCACTTTAAACTGTCTCTCGTGGTTTCAAGTTGAGATCTGTTCAGCATTTAAGTTAAAACCATTCTCCATGAGGCAACTGAATTTGGCTGGTCTCTTGGGTGATTTCTTAAGACAGATTTCTCTGTACCCTACCCTTGTGCATGCACTTAGTGCCCATTAACAGTAATGGGTGCCATGCATGGGCGTCCAGAGGAAGATATGTACCTCGGGCTTGGGATTGTTTTTGTCTTTTAGTGGGAGAAGTACTTTTTATGCAGCATTTGTCTTTCATTTTAGAGCACTCTGCTGTAGAAAGATTTCATTTTAGGAGAGCAAGCAGGATGGGGATTTTTAGTTATCGAAGGGTCATTTTGTATTGTATTTTTAAAACTCTGGTGGCTTTTCTTGAGCTTGGTGACATGTTGTGGCCCAAATACCAGTCAGATAAAGCTTAATAGAGAGAGCTCACGTAGCCAGGTCACTGCAAAAGGAGTGAAGGAAATTTCAGAAAACTTAGCCATTCTGGTAAGTTAGAGGAGGGTTGCAGGGCCCAGGATGTGACCAGATGGAGGGAATGAGCTTTCAGAAATAACCAGCGGCTGCTCAGACAGACTGAAATCACGTTGTTCTAGATGCAGGCCTTTTAACCCAAGGAAGAAAAAACTATCCTAACTTGAGGACAAAGAACAGCAGAGCAAGGCTGGGGATCATCAGACGACTAATATTGGACCAAATCATGCAAAGAGGATCTTTTAATGAAATCATCCAATCAAGCTTCTGATTCATCTTAATTTTTCGGATGGGCAGAATACACTTATCATGTAAGATACTTGGGCCTTGTGAAAGGCAGAAGAGAAGCATTTCATTTTCTCTTCAGAATGGACGCACAGGCTGCTTTGAGGGGGCATAGCCCCAGGCCCACTATTTAGCTACAGACACCATGATCTCTGCGTGTCCTTCTGGAGGCTTGCTGGTGCTGTCTGGACATGTATAGACTGTCCCTGTCAAGCTAACAGAACACAGAATGACTACAGCAATACAAGTGGAAAATGAACCACAGCTAAAAGTCATATGAACTCAAGTTGTTTTCAATGAACAATCTTGGTTCCAGAGATCAGAGGACAAAGCACTCTGCACAGTAGAAGGCAGATGGTTAGAGAGCTATAATATCACATATGCTGCCAGATGTCTTGGCTTTTGCATTTGCGTTTGTTTATCTGTGGGCGTTTTTATATAATGACTGTGCTGTCACAAATTGTTACTTTTTTAAAGGAATATATAGTACCCGGTATGTCCCATGAGGAAGAACATTCTCCTTGTGGGAGGGTCCTGATGATGCTCCCTCTTGGTCCCAGGGTCCTGTCTGTGCCACTCTGGGATTCTCCTCTCCAGAGAGAATCATGGAATTCAAGAGGTGAAAGTGGTCATCCAGGTGAATCTATGTGAATTTTTAAAGTGATGGACTGGGGAGGGGTAACAATATAGTTGTTTACCTGCAAAAACTTGGAGGTGTTAGCGGATTAAAAGTTGAAAATGAGCTGCTAGTCAAGCATATGAACACCGCCCCCCTCCCCCAAGCTAATGAAATCATAGACTGTCTTAAGAGCCCCATCATGTCCAAGGCTGGGACTCTGCAATGTTCCACTTGATTCTAAACATCAGTCTTTACAAAGGACATTGATTACAAACATCAGCAAGCAGAAATATCTCCGTGGGCAAGAATAATGGAAAAAGTGGTCCAGACCTCTCCAGACTTCTCCTCATGAAGAGGATTGTCACATTCAGAAGAAAAGTGAAGCTTCATCTGCATTTTTGACTTTATATGTGACAATCATATGGACTCCTGGAAACATCTGAAAGATGAATTGATTATTCCCAGAAGCTGTGTATCATTCACATCTGGCTCTAACCCTTGGGAATCAGTGTGAGAGAAAGCTCAGACTTGGTGCTTTTGATTTATTTTATTCATGGCCCACAACTCAGGTGCGACTTCGTTAAGCACCATCCTGGTTGGACTGATAAATGTGGGGGCAGGACATTCACCTTCTGATAGGGTTTTCTGAGAGTAGCGTGCATTCCTGAGACAGCCCAGACCGGCTCTGGCGACACTTTTCCCCACATAATTACTACTGTTGACATGAGCCCTGGTGTGTTTGACAGAGGAAGCTTGCTGTGTTAGCGGGAAAGGTGCCAAATTAGAATGGATTCTGGGCCTTATAAGTCCACGTTAAGTCTGAACATTTCTCCCCTCACTTAATGTGTGAGAGAAAATGACATTTCACATCCAGCATGCTCGGCTTGTGGGGACTGTTTGCAGGCATTCATGACAGCCATGGGCCGAGCCTGCCAACGGGACTCTCAAGGAGCACAGGGATGCTGATAAAAGGCTACAGCAGCCAGGCCCTCCTGAAGGCTTCCTGCACAGGGCTCAGCTGGACCCACTCCCTGAAAGAGGTGAGAACAGAGAGAGACCTTGGAATAGCACCTGTGTCCCAAGGAAGTGCTGAGAGAGTGCAGGGGGTGCTAAGGCCATGAGCAGAGGTCTGTTGGTGCCACCAGCCTCGGTTACAGTCCCACTTCCTTTTTAAAAAGGAAAAGACATTGGCTGGACCTGGTTTGGGTACAAAGGTCATCTACATACAAGGGTTATCTGAAGACCCATTGGGGATTCACTTGACTAAGCTTCCTGATCTTGTTTAGTCAGTCAATAAACATTTATTAACTGTCAAGTTAACCGACATTGATTAACAGCCTCATCAATTAATAAATATCTCTTTAGTACCTACTATGTGCCAGGCACAATACCAAAAGGCCAAAAAATGAAAGTGGCCCTGCTGTCAGAGCCTTTTTGCTGTCCTTTCCGCCCGTCACTGGAATCTACTCACCCGAGCATGGTAAGATGGTCTAGACATGTCTAAGTACAACAATATGGAAGGGAACAAAATCAGAGAAATGAGATAAATTGGCATTGACCGGACACTCTGAGCTCAAGTTGGCAGGCAAAGCAGAGTCCTGAGCCCCCAGCCCAGTTCTGGAGGTCTGACTCAAACCTTCTCCTGCACTGCCACTCATGGGGACTCGCAGCAAGGCTGGGCATTGGCGTCTGCCTTGGAACACCTCCTGGCTGCGTTGCTGGCCCCCACTGCTGCTTCTTAATGCCACTCTGGGTCTGCTTCCTGCCTTGTCAACTCATTCTCCTCTTTCAAAGAGCAGGGCTTTGCAGTGAAGCCTTGTCTTCAGGAATCAGATGTGGGTGAGGAGCAGCCTGACTGGGATTGCAGTCATCTTGTCTCTGTCTTCTCTTCTAGAAAAGCCCATCTCACTGTGCATGTGTGGTCTGCTCCTCGATTCAGAGCCAGCATGGTAGAAGGGAAAGAACGCTGAATCTGGAACTGGGTTTAAATCCCTGCTCTGGTCCTCATAGCTACTCTGGGAATCTGGGCCTTAGCTTCCTCATCAGTAAAGCTAGCGGTTGGACTACCTCACCTCTGAAGAGCCCCGCCCCACCCCAAACCCATGGTTCTCTGACCTGTGATCCACTTGTCATGAGTTAAAGCCCCATCCCCAGAGCCTTCACAGAGCTTTTGTCTGGGATAAGTGATAGATGCTTCTCGTTTGCAGGGATCCACTGGAAAGTCTCCATTTGAGACACTTGCTATTGGATACCCTAGTTTGGGGGAATCCTCTAGAGAAAATTAACACATTTTTCTTCTGTCTCAGATGGTAAGTACCTAGTGTTAAGTTTTTGTGGGCAGCTAGGTGGAGCAGTGGATAGAGTCCCAGGTCTGGAATCAGGATGATCTAAGTTCAAATCCAGCCTCAGATGCTTACTGAGAGATCCTGGATGAGTCACTTAACCCATTTGCCTCAGTTCTTCATCTTTAAAAGGGAGATGATATTCCTCTTATCTTTGTCAAGGAAATCCTTGAGATGAAGTCTGTGAGGTCACATAAAGTTGGACGTGACTGAACAATGCCACATTCAGTTTTTCAGCACACTTTTCCTTACAAGACAGACCAAGTCCTTTTGGTGAACTTTGCCTGTCTTAATGTTCATGTACCAATCCGTGTTGTATTTCTGTAACTGGTATGAGTGCCCTAGTTAATATGAGACATATAGACTTTGTGTGCCTGGAGGTACCTTGCTTCTAAATGATCTTGATTTATTCGTTCATTTGAAACTTCTTTCCTTTATCAATCATCTACTAATTCATTCATTTTTCATTTGCTCATTCTTTTATGTATCTGTTTCCTTATTTATCACAAATTAATTCATTAGTTAATTGATTTTTGCTTTTAAAGCTTTCTTAGACTGCTGTCTAAGACATGGGTCCAGACAGCCTGTCTGAGATCCTTGTGGACAACAGTTCATAGGACATGGTTTGTCTGATGGCTTAGATACTATTAGTAAAATCAAGCCTAAGGGATGAATCTCTGTTTGGATCCTTATGACTGGATGGTGGATTTGCTGAGTTTTGGTTTCCGTGTGTGTAAGCACACATGTGAGTGCACACGTGCATGTGTGTATACATGTGTTTGTGTGTATGTGGGTGTGTGTTTCAGAAACTCCATTTGGAATGCTCATGAAGTGACAGGGACATATTGGAGAAGTTCCAGGTGCCTCTTGGCATCAAGAACCAGAAGAACTTGCCTTGATCTAGAACAGATTGATTATATAGAACGCTTCTGAAGAAAGGGTGCTGTGCCCCATGTGGGAAGGAGGAACTGGAGAGATGGTCTGCATGTAATCAGATGGCTCTGTGCTGATACTGTCACTCTGGGCAGCTTACCTGCTTGCCTGAGGTGGAGGAGATGACTTCCAGGCCACTAGAGGTGCTAAATCCTGGAGGAGAAAACCCCAGGTGTTCTAGAAATCTCTTTGGAGACTAAGGTTTCCCTCTGAGAGGGGGGCTTGATTTTCTTTTTCTTTTTCAAGTTAGTACAGGATGGAACATGACCCACCTGTCAGAGCCCCTTGGGGGGAGAGAAGACAAACCTTTTGTCCCTTAAGCACACTTGGCCAGTATGCTGGAGCACTCTTGAGCCCAGAGTCCTCTTGACCCTCTCCTGAGAAGGGGTGTTCCTCAGCGGGAGAGGGAGAAGACCCTGGCCTCCCCTGGAGCCAATGGCATAAGGTTACCACATGAGCAGCCAGCCAGATTGGTTTGATGTTGCACCTGAAGAGGGAGAGGTGACAGCCACTTTCGAATCTCTTTGGAGGTGACTCCGCAGCTCTACCAGGCTCTGTAGCTTTTAGCAGGCTTTCCTTCTGATATGGGAAGCTTGACTTTCTTTTCCTTTCTTTCATGATTACCTTTATGCTGGTGAAAGTTGTTTTCACAGACCAGGACCTGGGCCTTTGTTATATACTAAGCAGGCAGTAACCCCTGATAAAATTTGTAAGATGTTGCTTGCTTGTTTGCTCACATTTCATAACTCTTTTTTTGGGGGGGACATTATGGTTTATGCCTTGATGTGTTGGACTGTACAACATCCGTACCACATTGACTGTTGTGAAATTGCCTCTCCCCTTCTCTTGGTGAAAAAGGACAATTCTTTGGATATCTTGGGTCCCCAGAAAAATATTCTGGATTAGGGACACAGACAATATACTTGGAAGACATTCTGGCTGATGTGCTGAAGGTGGCACATTTTTAGTGGGGTGGGGGAGTGCATAACAGGTAAGACTCCAATCCTTAGCACCTGTTGTATATTATTATCTAGGATCTAGGATGTTATAATCTTGTTGTGACCCTTTCTATCCTATCCTCAATGGGAGACCTTTACTAGCTCCCAGTGAAAGAAGATGTAATCAATAGGAGACACCCTGCCCCACCCACCCCCTTTCAATCTCTCTCTGCCAAGTCCATGCCGGAGTATAGGTGGTCTCCTACGCTGAATTCCTTGACTAGGAAGTGTTGGGGGTGGGGGTGGGAGGCTCCATTGCCCATCAGAGAATAGTTAAATACAGAGCAGAAAGCTATAACAAATACCAGCACTATGGAGAGCTTGTGATGAATGTCACATCTGGCAACTTGTGCAAACAAATCCACGGCATCATTTTGAGATTATCATGAATAGTTTGGAGGGAGAAGAGAAGAGTTTGAACTCTCTACCTAGAACATATGAAGGACTGTCTACGGTTTTGATCAGCTTAGAAAACTGACTTGCATTAATAAAGGGCCGTTGCCTTGCTTCCCCATGGTTGTGTCTCATGGTAATGAGACATTAGCTTCCATACATCCATTCGCTTCCCTCATTCTCTTACAGCAACCTACAAACAGGCTGTCCAGAGTTCTTATTTTTCCCAGTGCTCTTTTGAACATTGGTTTTAGACAATCTCCAAATCTACTCCATTGCTATCAGATGGAGACAGAGGACCTGTGTTCAAATCCCCCATTTTTACTGCCTGGGTGAGTTTTTAATGAGTCATTTGAGCTCTCCAGACTTCAGGTTTATTATCTGTAAAAGGAGGGAGATTCGGCTACATGGCCTTCAAGGTCCCTTCCATGGAGCAGCCAACAACTGGAAGCGTGGCTTTTGGGGGAATTTTCTGGAAAATCTTTCTGCTAGACCGTGGCTATCCTCTTTTGCTTTCTGTTTTCTTCATCAAGGGCACAGCACAAGATATTTCAGCATCATTTGTTTTGAAATTTCCTAAATATGACCACATGATTCTTGATTTACTTTGAGATGGGAATGGAATTAGAACCCCTTCTTAAAATGTTATCTACTCCTGAAAAGAGAGCATATATCTCATTGGAATGGACCTCAAAATAGAGAGTCCCAGTAGCTTTAAAAGAAATATCTTTTTTCTTACTGACTAATTTAGCTTTGGTTGGCAAAAAGGTATTTTCCTTCTGAAGATAGGAGTAGGGGAAATGGATCTGAGCATGACTGAGAGATTTTCACTTGAACATGAATAACTATTCTCATTTTCAGACTGCTTTATGGTTTATAAAATTTTGGGTTTGGAAGAGACCTGAATTTGACTTCTGGTTCTAACCTTTACTGACTCTGTAAACCTGGCCAGGTCATTCCATGCCATTGTGCCTCAGTTTCCTTATATATGAAATGGGGATAGTAATAATTGCACTTCCAGCTTGATATGGTGGTTGTGAGGAAAATGCTGAGTGAAGGTGTGGGATTTATAGAGAAAGCATGAGAATGGATGCAATGTGGGCCATCAGTCACCACAGGCTTTTTGGGCCATTCTTGAAGCATTATCTCAAAGCTTCTTATGGACAGGGAGGTGATCCTGATTGTTTCCACAGGCAAATGTGATTCAGTTGAATTCAATGTGCGCTTATGAAGTAAGTACCTACTATGTGCTGGGTACTATGCTAAGCCCTGCAGGTACAAAGAGAGGCAAAAACCAATCCATGACCTCAAGGAGCTTTCAATTTAATGAGATAGACAATATGTATGTGTATATATGTGCGTGTGTATGTATACATACAATACAAATATAATAATGCACATAATATTTAAAATATATTATATAAATATATAATATTTTCTATAATATATAATATACTTTAGGGTAAAATGATTAATTATAGTGTTCAGGGAAAATTATTAAACTGTTTAAATATGATTAAAGGCTATCCACACCCAGAATGTTACTTGACCCCAGTAGTTCTCTAGGAATGCCAGCTATAATACAAGGTATTTCTGATTCCTCCAGGTCCCATGCATCCAAAGCATTCTTGTTTGAGGCGACTAGGTGGCACAGTGAATAGAGCACCGGCCTTGGAGTCAGGAGGACCTGAGTTCAAATCAGACCTCAGACACTTAACACTTACTAGTCGTGTGACCTTGGGCAAGTCACTTAACCCCAATTGTCCAGCCCTTTCCCTCCAAAAAAGCAAAGCATCCTTGTTGTGGGTCACCTCTTACAGGAGCTCCTGAGGGGTCCACCCAAAGCTTCTGTTTTGGGTCACAATTTCTCAGATCTATTCCTTTCAGGCTGCTTTCTTGGGAAAACTGCTTAATAGCTATTCATGTACATGGGGGTCCAGTGTGGGAAGTCTTTGTTAAAGCCCTCTGTGATCCCTCCAGAAGTTGGGGAGAGAGGGCCAGGCCTCCCTTCTGACCTGCTCCCCATTACTGAATGACCTCTTACATTTCTCTCTAAAACCATTGCAAATTTTGGGGAGAACAACAATACAAAGCAAGCTCTGAACAGACTAAATAGGAACAATTCAAAGAAGGAAAGCCCTGGAATTGAAGGGTGTGAAGGGAGGCTCCGGGGCCCCCAGAGGGCCAGGTTTACTTTGGCTTTTTGTCCCTCTTGCATTTAGCATATTGTATGGCACTTAGTAATTCTTAATAAAAGATCCTTGACTGACTGAATGACCCATCCCAATTTCTTGAGATCCTTGGAGCAGGATCTTCCAAACTGGAAAAGCTTCATTGATTGTCCCTGAGATAAATGTTTGTCATCTAAGGACAATCTTACTTTGGTGTGGGCACTTTATGCTAGAGCAATAACAAGTGATTTCTGCATCTTGAAGGGGACAGAGAGATTGGATGGAGAGAGGCTGCTGGCAGCACAAAACAAGCAGACAAAGGACTTCTGGGAAGATGCTCCTGCTTCTGTTGCTGCTGAGTCTGTTGCCATAGTCACTCACTGCGGTGGCTAGGAGGTTGGCTTGGATAAGGGCAAAGTGATATCAAGAGGACATTTTGATATTTAAGAACATTTCTGGATCTGTACAAAGGCCCAGTTGCTTCACCCTAGGTTCTTACAATTCCCTGAAGGGCCACAGAAATGCAAATGTGCTTGGAAAGTTGAGTGAAATTGGACAAGATAAAAAGGCTGAATTTTGTGAATTGAGTGTGCTTCAACAGGTCTCGAACGATGTGGTTCAAATGAAGGCTCTGTTCCATAAACCTTTTGACATAAACCCTTTCTTAATTTTAAGAGGAAGTGGCTATAAGAAATGAGCTTTTGGCTACTGTAGCAGCAAGCACCCCAGCGTCCCCAGGGTGGCTGCCAACACAGGTTCTTAGATCTGCTTTGCTAAAGGAAAGCAACTCAAAATGGGTTAACAAGCTTACTTTAATCAGTCAAACATATATCGTTTACCTAGTTCAGGGGGAAAAGGTCAGCACCCTGAACTTCAGAGTATACAGAAAGAATTATTAAGACAGAGAAACAGATCAAGCAGACAGGTTTCCAAACTGTCCAACCATTACATCCATACCAAATCAACATCTGGGTTTTTCAAAGCTGGGGGGCTCTCAACAATGGCTTCCCAGCATCTCATCTGATCAAATCACAGAACACTTCTCAAAGTGAGCCCCAAAGCAAAGCCTCACATCAGGGATTATATAGCCTTCTCCTGGGTCAGAGAATGTAACCACCCTCTTGACCCACTGCCCAATCACACAGCATCAAGGTGTGGGCATTCCTGAAAAACAAGCCTCCTGCCACAGGCTCCATGTGACCACATTCAGCCTATTAGGAGGCAGAGTATATTTTCAAATCAAGGAAGGTTCTCAGAGTCTCTTAAGCCTGTCAAAGGGCCTAGGGGCAGGGAAGATCTTTAAATTTACATTTCCATTACAGCTACTTTACAATTTGGGATTCATGTTGTCACATATCCATGATTTAGATCATTTTTTGACTGGGAACAGGATAACCAGATAGACAGTCTCCTTGATTCTTTTGAGCACCATTTTGTTTTGGACTGGGCCTGAGATTTTATTGGTAAAGGGAACTCCTGCTGAGGCAGCTTCTAGCCCTGATGCAAACTGCCATGTGCTCTGCCCTCAGCGTCTTCATTCCTGGGACATTGGGAGATTGAGTGACTTGCCCATGTTCCTCTAGCAAGTGAGTGTCAGAGGTAGGATGGGAACTCAGGTCTTCCAAATTCGGAGGCTGCTTTCTAGCTCCGAGCCAGGTTGCCCCTCTTGAATAACCTAGAGTCTTGGAAGCAGACATGTTGAGCTCAAACCACCGTAGAGGTCCCTCAGCCCCCACCTCTTGTTTTATAGTTCTAGGAGATTCAGGAATGTTTCCAAAGGCACACAGTTAGCAAGTGGGAATCCCATAAAAAGCCTTTGGTTCCCAATCCAGGTTTCATTTGACTACACTATAGGTGACTAGTCTCTGGTTGGCTCTTGGAACAAGTTGGGATAAATGCCAGAAAAAGCAGACCTGGGGGAACATAAGCAGATTCCATCCTTGGATGTGCCTGGGTGGGTCCCTTTCACTTTAGTGGGATCTGAAGAGGCAGCATGCATTTGGGGACAGATGCCCCCATATCTTGGCTGCTGAAGGGGAGCCAGCATATGCAGCATGCAGAAGTGGGGAGGGAAGACCCCATCCTAGGAGTTATTCAGCTCACTTCACAAAAGACACATCAGAGAGAGTCACAGCTGAGTGATGAGACTTAGATTCTTCATTTCTGCAGCAATTAGTCAGGGAAAAAGAACAGCTCTTCTACAGTACCAGTTTCACAGAAAGGAAAGCTTGTACCTAGCTTCGATCTTGTAGCCAGATCAGGTTTTCATTTCAAGCATCAGCAGCAGACCTCTTTCAGGGTGGGGGCAACTTTCTGGTGCCTCCCAGAAGGAGAGAAGCAGAATTTCATGACTGCAAGGGAACTGGCTAGCCATCTAGATCAATCTATGTTTGGAATCTCCATCACAACTACATATGTTAAGTGCTCATTCAACCTTTGCTTAAAGTCATTCAGTGAAGGCAACTGGACCACCAGCCAGTGCAGCCCAATCCATTGGAGCCTAGCTTTCCTCGTTAAGAAAAGCTTCCTTGAAATCAAGTCTATATTTGTCTCTTGGAAAATTCCAGTCTGTGGTTTTTGTTCTGCCCTCAGGGGCCAAGCAGAATGAGAGTCATCCCTCACAGAGATCGTATCACATGGTCAGTTACAGCCAGCTTGGCTCTGATCAAGGCAGCTCAGCTCAGCCTAGAGATACAAGGCAGAACAGATGAAAAATATGGAGGGGAAGGATGTCAACCCCCTATTTTAATTGAGAAAATCCTCAAGGGAAGGTGTCCTCTAGCAGGAAGGTAGCCTGTCTGATCCAGCTCTCAGTGAGTGAGTGTAGAAAACGCTCTGTGTCCTGGCATCCTTACTGTGATTAGGGCAGCCCTCCTTTCTGTACACATTTTCATTTTCTCAGGGGTAAGCTCCAAAATACTGCAAAGAACACAGTAGCTATCCATGCTAGGCTATTGGGCCTGCAATAAGCAGCCCCCTCATTACTCCAGAGGACTTAAGGATACCTGGAGGATAAGAGTACTAAATAAAAACCAATTCCATTGCATTCTGTTAGTCACACCATACTGAGCTGGCACTGCTCTCTTCACCCTGAAAAAAAGAAAAGGAAAGGACTGACTGCCAGCCTTCTAATAAATGGGCTGCCCATTATTGGCCAAGACCAAATATCACAGGCCAGTGCTAATGCATTGTCAGGCTTGGGGGACCAAGGTCCCCTGACTGGCTTCTCTACTTTGGACTGAAAAGTTTGAAGGCTACAGGGAACCTGGGGAAGCATGCCTGTGTAAGCAGGAAAAGTAGAGAGGCTCTGGGCCAATTACTGAGATTACCTCTTCATTTTCCCTCAGGCTGAACCATCTGGGCTTCTCCAGGTCTTCTGGTTTGGACCACCTTCATCCCACCCCATTCAGCTTCCTTTCATGAGTGGTCTTCTGCATTAGACTATAAATTCCTCGAGGGCAGGGACTGTCTTTTGTCTCTTTCAATCTCCAGAATTTAACATAATGCCTGACACTTCGGAGGTTGGTTGGTTGGTTGGTTGGTTGGTTGGTTGGTTCCTTCCTTCCTTCCTTCCTTCCTTCCTTCCTTCCTTCCTTCCTTCCT